>NC_071406.1:41551502-41875068 GCF_017976375.1 Cuculus canorus | reverse complement strand
AACATGAGCCAGCAGTGTGCCCAGGTGCCAAGAAGCCAACGGCATTTTGGCTTGTATCAGAAATGGGGTCACCAGCAGGTCCAGGGAGGTGATTCTCCCTCTGTACTCAGCACTGGTGAGACCGCACCTTGAATACTGGTTTCAGTTTCTGGACCCCTCACCGCAAGAAGGAATGTTGAGGCTCTGGAGCGTCTCCAGAGAACAGCAACGAAGCTGGTGAGGGGCTGGAGACGTCTGCGAGGAGCGGCTGAGAGGAGCTGGGGTTGTTTAGCCTGGAGAAGAGGAGGCTGAGGGGAGACCTTATTGCTCTCTACAACTGCCTGAAAGGAGGTTGTGGAGGAGGAGGGACCTGGGCTCTTCTCCCAAGGGACAGGGGGACAGGAAAAGAAGGAATGGCCTGAGCTCCGTCAGGGGAGGTTCAGGTTGTATCAGGAAAAAATTCTTCACAGTAAGAGTCATTGGGTACTGGAACAGCTGCCCAGGGAGGGGGTCGAGTCGCCTTCCCTGGAGGTGTTTAAGGAACGGGTGGATGAAGTGCTTAGGGACATGGTTTAGGGAGTGTTAGGAATGGTTGGACTCGATGATCCAATGGGTCCATTTCCAACCTTGTGATTCTGTGATTCTGTGTGATTCTGTGATTCTGTGTTCTTTTCAGAACCTATCCCTTGCATGCGGTTTTCCTGCTGCGCGCAGCCACGCGGGGAGCAGAGGCAGTGTCCCACAGTTGGGGAGGGATTGCAGCGAAGGCGAGCGTGGCAGGTTGAGCGCTCCGGGTAGCAGCTAAGCCCCCAGCCAGTCCTTGCTCCCTCCTCCCTCCCCCGCAGTGGGGTGGGGGGAGAAAAGGGGAAGGGCGAAAGCAGGGAAAGAACGCCTACAAGTTTCCGGGCTGAGATAAAGACAGTTTAATAAGCGCAGAAAGAACGGAGCGATGGGCAAGCAGTCAGCAGCCTGGCGGGTCCGTGAGCAGTGACTCCTCTGGGGAGACTCTCCCTGGTCCTCGATGCTGTGCAAGCCCTGCCCAGCGCTAGCTGAAACGTGCGTGTGTTCCCAGCCGTCCTTTGGTCGCTAGTCTGAAGCGCAGGAGCATGTGGGCCGTGAGCTGCACGTTCAGATCCGCCGGAGAAGATGATTCCATGCCTAGGAAAAGACTGCAAGTGGTGAAAGAGGGAATTGCCTTGGAAATGGTGGCTGAGATGGACAGGAAGCAGAGTTGAAGGTGGTAGGAGATGCTGCTTCAGTCCCAAATGCTCATGGCCGCGGACAGAGAGTGACGCTGAGGAGAGAAATGCTCCCTCAGCCAAGCGTGGGAGAAAGAGCCACATGGCGGCCATTGCGCTGCCACCTCCCAAAGCGCGGCGCTCCAGCGAGGAGGCACGTGTGGTCTGCAGCGGCCAGTTGGTGCAGGTGGGAGCGCCCAGGGAAGGAAGGCTGGAGCAAAAGACGAGGGGTTCCAGGTTGTAGGGGCTTTGGGGACCCACCGTGGTGCGCACAGTGTGATTTGGTGTCAGGTGCCGGTATGTGAGAGAGCGCTTGGGGACCCCCGAATGATAGGGAGACTCTGATTGGCTGTTGGCCCTTGGGGAGCCGTTGTGATTCGGGGGCTGTGATTGGGTGGCAGGTGTGAGCGTGTCACAGAGCCCTTTGGTTGTAAGGCGACCGGTGTCACCAGAGGCACCTCAGAGTGCCCGGAGGAGACGACGGGGACGGAGTGGGGCTGTGTGGGTCCTCTGCACAGTCACTTTGATCCCTACGGACCCGCATCCGTGGTGCTTTTCCAAGGATCTGCCATCCCTGGAGCAGAAGGCCTCAAGGCCAGGCGTCAGCAGGATGGCAGAGACGCTCTGCAGTGTGGCCAGTGTATCCCCGGTGCCGGAAGGGGAGAGGATGGAGGAAGGTACTGGGTCCTGCCCGGCCTGGCAGCCTGCTGAGGGGTGGGTGACATCGCTCTCCTTGCTGCCCTTGCCTTCTCCTGCAAACGGTTGGGGAGACCCTCTCATGCAGTGAGCACGGTGACCGCAGGGGTCGTGAGGGGCCCGTCGGATTCCGGCAGCTCCGATGTTCCGGAGGAGCGTGCGGCTCTGCTGGGGGAGGTTATGAGGGTTCACACCTGCGCTTGCGTTGGCCTGTGGGCTGGGCGTCAACCCCGCAGGAATGGTGTGCTCCGTGAAGCGGGGTCCCCGTGGGCAGCCGATAGCCGTGTTGGGCAGCACAGTGCGGTGGGGAGGGAAGGTGGGGCGCAGGGCTCGCTGTGGCAGCGCTGCAGCTCTGGGCTGTGTCCTCGAGCAGGTGACTGTGCTGGTGAGGGAAATGTACAGCTGGCTGCAGCGGAACGTTGGATGCGCCTGCCAAGAACGGGCCGGACGAGAGGCTTCTGGAGCTGGTGCGCTGGAACCAGCATGATGTGGTGGTGACCCTCCTGCGCTGTGCCCCGTCGTGTGACAGGTACGGGGCGCCTTCCCTGAGGGGCCGCAGGCTCAGCAGGCCTTTGAGCCCTTGAGCCTGTGAGCCCGTCCGACGTGGGCTGCAAGGTTGAGAGTGAATTTGGTGCCCGTCTGGCCCCTGTGTTTCCCAGCCCTGTCCCGTCAGCCCCAGGGCCCGCTGCCACGCTCCCTGCTGCCCCTCAAGGCAACCGTTGCTGGAACGCCCGCTGCCCGCAGGGACCGGCCCCGCTGGGTGCTGCCGGCGAGGGGCAGTGGGCAGGGGCAGGGCTGTCGGCCAGCGCAGGACGCGGGGTTGCCCAAGGCTCGCTGCCGTGGCCCAGACCCCGCTGACGCAGAGCTCTGTGCCTGCAGGGCTGCTGTGAGCATGTGGAGGGCGCTGGTGTTCAGAGCGCAGACTGTGCCGAGCGAGTGCTGTGGGAGGCTGCTGGGGCGTGCTGGAGGATTGGCCGCTGACACAGCACATCCACCTCCGACGGGGACGAGACGGAGGGTCGTCGTTCTGGCTGTGAGTTTCTGGAGCAGAGCTTTGACCCCGTGTCATGGGTGGCCTCTGCGGGAGGTTCTCCATCCTTGCCGGCCACGGCAACCGCGCCGAGTGCTTTCCTCTGCGTGTTTCCTGCAGGCAACCAGGGCACTGAGGGAGATCCTCTGTGAGCGCCAGTCCCAAAGGTGTTTGGATCAGCATTTTCCGCCCCTCTTCCTGGCTCTGCTCTTTCAAGTGTACTGCACCATAAAGGAGGAGGCAGAGGAGATCGATGCGTACTGAGGAAATACGTCGCGCAGTCAGCCTTCCCACCAGCCCTAGCAGGTGCTCCATCGCAGCTCTGCGGTCCCCTCCCACAGCCCTGGAGCTGGGCCGGGGCTGCTGGTGTGACCTGGGCTTTGCTCTGCCCACAGATTCGTGGTGCAGACGGTGAAAGCGATTGCTCTGCAGTTTCGGTTATGAGGATGTGGTGTTTAGAGTGGAGCACAAGCATGGCTGGGACACTCTGCTGCACCCCAAGAGCCACCCTACGCGATGGGTCTGCTGGCCAGGTGAGAGCCCCCTTCTCCAAGCTGCCGCTGCCATTTCTCTCCCTGCAGACAGGGCACGCCACGCAATCCCTTTGGTGTTGGGTGAGAGGGATCGTGTCTAGCAAGGGGTGGCCCAAGTGCACTGAAAGGGCCGGGAGAGGGCGGGTGCCCGGGATCAATCGGCCTCCAAAGTGCCCTGGTCTGCTCCGGCGAGGTGTGGGCTGACGGCACAGAGCCGGGGTCAGTCTGCCGGCAGCCCCAGCGAGGGCAGCGTGCCAGGGCAGGGCAGGATGCAACTGAAGGGTCAGGGAACAGAGTCTGGGGGAATTGTGTGTCCCGTGGGCAGGGCAGGGGTCTCCTGGGAAGGGCTGGCTTTGGGGCAGGGCGGATGTTTTTCCAGTCTCCATCCGCAAAGGAGCCTGCTGGTGTTGGGCATTGCCTTTCTCCTGGGCAGGGGGTGGTGGGGGAACAGCGCAGTCCCTCCGTGAGTGTGTCCCGGGAGAGGCTGCCCACCCTGCTCCGGACTGACGGTGCCTTCTTCCCCTGCCAAGAGAGATGTGCATGGTGAAGGATTATTTCTGTCACCGCGTGGCGCTCCAGCTTTTGGATGTGCTGAACCTGACGAGCCGTGCCTGGAGGTCCTGCCATGGCGTTCTTTGTCAAGGTGAGCCTGATGGCGAGCGCGGGCCAGAGCTGGGCTGTCCCCGCACCCTGTGCCCTTCTCCAGCGGCGGCCGTGGGGGGAGCCCAGTTGGTGGAGCTGGGCCAGGGCTTAGGCTGCGCTGGGTGCCCTTGGCCCCTGGCTTGCTGGGGGTGACTCTGTCCCACCCGTGTTTCCTCTGCCCCCTTGTGACATGGTTTTTTTGCAAGGCCAAGCAATGAGAGGCGGCCGAGCGGAGGCAGGGCGACTGCCCTGTGCCGTGTGGCCCTGTGGCGCAGGGCGAGGGAGCGCAGGGGTCTCTGCAGGCGCTGCTGCCTTGCGGGTCGGCTGCCTGGGACGTGTGCCCGCATCCTGTGCTGCTGGCTGGAGCCAGCCCTGCGTGCGGTGCTGGGGTCCTGCTGGCCAGGCTCCCCTGTCACTGCTGTGTGTGTCTTTCAGCTCCTGGCTGCCCTGACGTGGTGGAACTGCACGAGCGTGCCCTGAAGCTCTTCCCGATGTTCGTGCTCAGCCCGCGCATTGAGATGCGTCGCCTGGTGCTGCAAGGGCTTCTTCACCCTGAGCCAAAGACCTGAGATGGTGGGTGAGCGTGGGGCGGCGGCGGCTGAGGCCGTGCTGGAGGAGTGGGGCTGAGTTCCTCGCTAGCTTGGACTTGGCTGGGCTTTTGGGAGCTGTGGAGCGCTCGCAGCTCTCCTGCCTCTCCGTGACCCTGCCCGAGTCCTTTGGGGAAGGCCTTTGCCAGCAGCGTGGTCTCAAACCGCCCGAGTGCTTTTGGCAGTGCAGTGCAAGCGTTTTCTGGCTTCCCCACACGACGTTGTGTTCCACCCAGGCTGAAAGGAATGGGGTTCTTGCTGCCGAAACTCCTGGAGGTCCTGGACGACGCAGATCCGGAGGGTGGTCGAGATGACCCTCTCTGTGCTTGGCAAGATGCTGGAGCAGAGGGACGTGGCAATTGCTGGCCCTGGTCGTCGTGCAGCTGTCTGAGAAGCTGCAGCCGCTCTTTGACACGTAAGGCTTTGTGCCCCCCAGCACGAGCACTGGATGCTGCCAGGAAACTTTGCGCCCTGTAGCTTTTCAAGGCCCGTGCCCGGGCGGGCCTGAGGCAGCCGGTGCTGAGCTCTTGCCCTCTTCCTTGCCAACAGGAGTCCGCCTCCATCAAAGTTCTCTCCTTCCAACTCTTCCGGGACGTGATGGAGCTTTTAGTGGCAGTGGACAGGAAGGCAACAAAGAGACAGGTGCGCCGGAACCGGGTGCTGCCGCTGCTCTTCCACGTCTATGAATGAAACCAGCCTGTGGCAGAGGTGAGGATTTTGGCGCTGCTGGGGTTCCCGTGGGAGGTTGCTGGGCTGCCTCCTGCCCGGTGCCTCATGAAGCGCAGGGTTCCAGGTTCCTGCGGGCCTCGGCTCCCGAGCAGCAGCTCTGGGAGCCCTCTCTATCCCTGCCGCCCGGCAGCACCGGCTGCCCGCGATGGAGGTGTGCCCAGTGCTGCTGCCCGGGCCAGCGAAGCCGCCGGCAGAGGCGTTCCCCAGCTGCTGCCCCTTCCCAGCAGGGCCCAAGAAGGACCTCAGCCCTTGCCCAGGGGAGGGGACGCGGGTCCTGTGCCCTGGGCAGCGGTGCCATCTCCCAGTGTCTGCTGCTCTGCAGGCCTACCGGGAAACCCTGCTTCAAGCCACCGAGCTGCTGAAGCTGAGGAAGCTGAGGAAGAAGCTGAAGAGCGGGCAGATCTACAAGTTGGGCCAGAGTGCCTGGTAAGGATGGCCCGCGTTGGCAGAGCCAGGCAGGACAAGGCCTGCCCCGTGCCCGGTGTGTGGGGCTGTCAGCTGTGCCCGTGCCCCACTGCCGCAGCCCATCGCCCCCGGGCTGCACCCCGCGCAGCCCCCCTTCCCCCGGCCGTGCAGCCCTGCGGGCCCTTCCGGGGCTCCCGTCCCTCGCCGAGCCCAGGGGTGCCGATGGAAGCCTGGCTCTGCGGGGCTTTGGCAGCAGGGTGGCTGCGCGGCTCCCCCGGGGAGCACCAGCCCTGCGCTCCCTGCAAAGCACGGGCTGGCTGCTGCTGGCTGGGAGCGGTGGGGTGTCCTGGCGGGAGAGGCCAGTCCTGGGGAGAGGGGCGGCGCGGCCACGAAGGCGGGGAAGCTGTGCTGATCTTTCCCCATGTCCGCTTGCGCTCTCACTCCAGCTGGCAGAGGACAGGAGCAGAAGAGAAGATTACCTGTACCAGGCCCTGCCGTACCTGCAGAGCCCCCAGGAGTCCCTGCGAGAGGCGGCCGTCGTGTTTTTTGGTGAGCCACAAGCCCCGGGGGTCCCTCCCTGCCCCGCTGCAGCTTGGCCCCCGCCGCGGCGGCAGCACCGGCACCAGGAACGGCCCTGTGTCTGCGGAGCCCCGAGCCCGTGACGATGCGGGGCCCGCAGGGCTCCCTGCCACCCGCTCTCTCCCTCGCCGTGGGCTGCACGAGGCGGGAACGTGGGCTGAGCCGTGCCGAGGGCAGGAGGGCGTGGAGCTGGGCTGGTGTGGGGCAGCTGTGCTGCTGGGCGCGACGGCATTTGGGATGGGCTCTGTGTTCCTAGGGCACCTTGGTCGGAGCGTGAGGGGACAGCGGAAGAGCAGCAGACCTGTCTACCAGGGTAGGTGAGGGGAGCAGGGCCTGGTGGGGGAGGAGGAAGGAAGGCTGGGCAGGGAAGCTGCAATCCCCGTCCCGTCTGGGAGGGCTCTGCTCCCTGTGCAGACGAGGGCCGGTGTGGGCAGAGAGATTTCAGGGGCGCTTGGGGTGCGCGTGGCCAGCAGCATCCACCGTGATCCTCTTTGGGCTCTTGCTGCGGTCCGGCCCCTGGAAGAGCTGGGCTGGGTGGCCCTTGGCAGGAGGGTTTTTCTGGGGCCCTTGCGAGAGGCCGTGGTTCTGATCTTGACTCTCTCCTTCTCTCTGGCAGCACTCAGATGTCATGAGAAACGACATTCAGCCAATCCGTCTCAGACTTAGCAGCTGATACCCTGTTTGTCCTGAGAAGTGAAGAAAGCAATCGTACCTGTGGATACAGGCTGCAGGTGCTACGAGGGTGGGCTCGAGAGGATGTGGGAGGAGATGAACTTCTCTCCCTGGTATTCTCGTGGGGCCTCTCCTGCCCCCCGGCCACACTCCATCCTTCCGCTTGCCTGTCCGTCAATAAACAGTCTGGATTCTTCATCTCTCCAGGTCACCCGTCCAGTCCCGCACACGTTGCTCTTTCACCTCAGGGCCTGTACCCGCAACAGCCTTCAAAACGCAACAGCTTGCTCAACAGCCGTTAAAGCGAGGGAGAACTTGGCTTTAAAAATGGGTCACTTCCTTCTGCTCTGCATCACTTAAGCAAACTGGAATGAGGGATGAGGAAAGAAAAAGAAAACACAATAGTAGCATTCCCAGAGCTGACCCCTTGCTCTTTTCCAAGGACTGCACCGAGAGCAGACCCGTAAGAAAACTGTCCTCGAGCAATCCGTGTTTCTCACTGTGTCCTCCAGATGACTTCCAGAGTTGCATTGTGTTGATGGTTGAACTGGATGATCATAGGGTCCAACCTTAACAACTCTACGATTGGTTTGGCTCCCAAAGGCTTTAAAATGGTCGGTGTAGCATCAGCCTGGACTCCGAAATCCACGGATGTGAAAGGAGCAGTCCTTAAGCCGTTGCGTAACTCTCTGAAGCTTTTGTCTGTGCGAGGTTTGAGGCACAAATGCAGGCCAGCCAGGACTCCCTGGCGTCGGTGGTGCCTTTGATGCTGCTGCAGGCACTGAAGCCTCGAGAGGCAGAGGGAGCGCGACGCTGCGAGGCTGTTGAGTCAGGGAGTTCTTGATGCTGCAGAAAATGGTTGGCGAGCACCACTCGTGTCGCTGTTGGGGTTGGCTTGTCCATGTTAGTGTATGTCCTGGTGGCTTCTGGCTGTGCCACACGATAGCGCCTTGCTGTCAGGAACACCCTTAGAATCTTTGCTGGTGTTGTCAGCGCCGTCAGGAAAGCAGTGGTGTGTTCTTTCTACAAGTACATTAACAGGAAAAGGAGGACGAGGGAGAATATCCAGTCTCTAGTGGATGCAGAAGGAATAACAGTGACAGGGGATAAGGACAAGGCTGAGGTACTTAATGCCTTCGTCGCCTCAGTCTTTAATAGCAAAGAAAGTTGTTCCTTCTGTTTACAAATCCAAGAGTTAGAGGGGCAGATTGAGGCTCCCGTGATCCAAGAGGAGGCGGTTAGAGACTTGCTTGCCCAGCTCGACTCCCACAAGTCTATGGGGCCGGATGGGATCCACCCAAGAGTATTGAAGGAGCTGGCGGATGTCCTTTCCAAACCCCTATCCATCATCTTCCAGAGGTCCTGGCTGACTGGGAAGTTCCACTAGACTGGAGGCTGGCTGATGTTGTGCCCATATACAAGAAGGGTTGCAGAGAGGATCCGGGGAACTACAGGCCTGTCAGTCTCACCTCAGTGCCAGGGAAAGTCATGGAACAGGTGATCTTGAGTGCTATCATGAAGCACACGCAAGAGAACCGGGTGATCAGGCCCAGTCAACATGGGTTTACAAAAGGCAGATCTTGCCAAACTAACCTGATCACCTTCTATGACAAAATCACTCGACTACTGGATGGGGGAAAGGCTGTGGCTGTAGTCTTCTTGGACTTCAGTAAAGCCTTTGACACAGTTTCTCACAGCATTCTGCTTCAGAAACTGTCAGCCTCTGGCCTGGACAGGCGCACACTCTCCTGGGTTGGAAACTGGTTGGATGGCCCAGAGAGTGGTGGTCAATGGAGTTAACTCCAGCTGGAGGCCAGTCACAAGTGGAGTTCCTCAGGGCTCAGTACTGGGTCCAGCTCTGTTCAATGTCTTTATCAATGACCTGGACGAAGGCATTGAGTGCACCCTCAGCAAGTTTGCAGATGACACTAAGCTGGGAGGAAGTGTCGATCTGCTGGAGGGTAGGGAGGCTCCAAAGGGATCTGAACAGGCTGGACTGCTGGGCCGAGACCAATGGGATGAGGTTCAACAAGGCCAAATGCCGGGTCCTGCGCTTGGGGCACAACAACCCTATGCAGCGCTACAGACTGGGGGAAGAATGGCTGGAGAGCTGCACGGAAGAGAAGGACCTGGGGGTGCTGGTTGACAGCCGACTGAACATGAGCCAGCAGTGTGCCCAGGTGGCCAAGAAGGCCAACGGCATTTTGGCTTGTATCAGAAATGGGGTCACCAGCAGGTCCAGGGAGGTTATTCTCCCTCTGTACTCAGCACTGGTGAGACCGCACCTTGAATACTGTGTTCAGTTCTGGACCCCTCACCGCAAGAAGGATGTTGAGGCTCTGGAGCGTCTCCAGAGAAGAGCAACGAAGCTGGTGAGGGGCTGGAGAACGTCTGACGAGGAGCGGCTGAGAGAGCTGGGGTTGTTTAGCCTGGAGAAGAGGAGGCTGAGGGGAGACCTTATTACTCTCTACAACTACCTGAAAGGAGGTTGTGGAGAGGAGGGACCTGGGCTCTTCTCCCGAGTGACAGGGGACAGGACAAGAGGGAATGGCCTGAAGCTCCGTCAGGGGAGGTTCAGGTTGGATATCAGGAAAAAATTCTTCACAGTAAGAGTCATTGGGTACTGGAACAGCTGCCCAGGGAGGTGGTCGAGTCGCCTTCCCTGGAGGTGTTTAAGGAACGGGTGGATGAAGTGCTTAGGGACATGGTTTAGGGAGTGTTAGGAATGGTTGGACTCGATGATCCAATGGGTCCTTTCCAACCTGGTGATTCTGTGTTCTTTTCAGACCTGTCCCTTGCAATGCGGTTTTCCTGCTGCGCGCAGCCACGCGGGGAGCAGAGGCAGTGTCCCACAGTTGGGGAGGGATTGCAGCGAAGGCGAGCGTGGCAGGTTGAGCGCTCCGGGTAGCAGCTAAGCCCCCAGCCAGTCCTTGCTCCCTCCCTCCCTCCCCCCGCAGTGGGGTGGGGGAGAAAATGGGAAGGGCAAAAGCAAGGAAAGAACGCCTACAAGTTTCCGGGCTGAGATAAAGACAGTTTAATAAGTGCAGAAAGAACGGAGCGATGGGCAAGCAGTCAACAGCCTGGCGGGTCCGTGAGCAGTGACTCCTCTGGGGAGACTCTCCCTGGTCCTCGATGCTGTGCAAGCCCTGCCCAGCGCTAGCTGAAACGTGCGTGTGTTCCCAGCCGTCCTTTGGTCGCTAGTCTGAAGCACAGGAGCATGTGGGCCGTGAGCTGCACGTTCAGATCCGCCGGAGAAGATGATTCCATGCCTAGGAAAAGACTGCAAGTGGTGAAAGAGGGAATTGCCTTGGAAATGGTGGCTGAGATGGACAGGAAGCAGAGTTGAAGGTGGTAGGAGATGCTGCTTCAGTCCCAAGATGCTCATGGCCGCGGACAGAGAGTGACGCTGAGGAGAGAAATGCTCCCTCAGCCAAGCGTGGGAGAAAGAGCCACATGGCGGCCATTGCGCTGCCACCTCCCAAAGCGCGGCGCTCCAGCGAGGAGGCACGTGTGGTCTGCAGCGGCCAGTTGGTGCAGGTGGGAGCGCCCAGGGAAGGAAGGCTGGAGCAAAAGACGTGGGGTTCCAGGTTGTAGGGGCTTTGGGGACCCACCGTGGTGCGCACAGTGTGATTTGGTGTCAGGTGCCGGTATGTGAGAGAGCGCTTGGGGACCCCCGAATGATAGGGAGACTCTGATTGGCTGTTGGCCCTTGGGGAGCCGTTGTGATTCGGGGGCTGTGATTGGGTGGCAGGTGTGAGCGTGTCACAGAGCCCTTAGGTTGTAAGGCGACCGGTGTCACCAGAGGCACCTCAGAGTGCCCGGAGGAGACGACGGGGACGGAGTGGGGCTGTGTGGGTCCTCTGCACAGTCACTTTGATCCCTACGGACCCGCATCCGTGGTGCTTTTCCAAGGATCTGCCATCCCTGGAGCAGAAGGCCTCAAGGCCAGGCGTCAGCAGGATGGCAGAGACGCTCTGCAGTGTGGCCAGTGTATCCCCGGTGCCGGGAAGGGGAGAGGAGGAGGAAGGTACTGGGTCTGCCCGAGCCTGGCAGCCTGCTGAGGTGGGTGACATCGCTCTCCTTGCTGCCCTTCCTTCTCCTGCAAACGGTTGGGGAACCCCTCTCAGGCAGTGAGCACGGTGACGCCAGGGTCGATGAGGGCCCGTCGGATTCCGGCAGCTCCGATGTTCCGGAGGAGCGTGCGGCTCTGCTGGGGGAGGTTATGGGGGCTCACACCTGCGCTTGCGTTGGCCTGTGGGCTGGGCTCAACCCCGCAGGAATGGTGTGCTCCGTGAAGCGGGGTCCCCGTGGCAGCCGATAGCCGTGTTGGGCAGCACAGTGCGGTGGGGAGGGAAGGTGGGCGCAGGGCTCGCTGTGGCAGCGCTGCAGCTCTGGGCTGTGTCTCGCGCAGGTGCCTGTGCTGGTGAGGGAGATGTACAGCTGGCTGCAGCGGAACGTGGATGCGCCTGCCAAGAACGGGCCGGACGAGAGGCTTCTGGAGCTGGTGCGCTGGAACCAGCATGATGTGGTGGTGACCCTCCTGCGCTGTGCCCCGTCGTGTGACAGGTACGGGGCGCCTTCCCTGAGGGCCGCAGGCTCAGCAGCCTTTTGAGCCCTTGAGCCTGTGGAGCCCGTCCGACGTGGGCTGCAAGGTTGAGAGTGAATTTGGTGCCCGTCTGGCCCCTGTGTTTCCCAGCCCTGTCCCGTCAGCCCCAGGGCCCGCTGCCACGCTCCCTGGCTGCCCCTCAAGGCACCGTTGCTGGAACGCCCGCTGCCCGCAGGGACCGGCCCGCTGCTGCCGGCGAGGGGCAGTGGGCAGGGGCAGGGCTGTCGGCCAGCGCAGGACGCGGGGTTGCCCAAGGCTCGCTGCCGTGGCCCAGACCCCGCTGACGCAGAGCTCTGTGCCTGCAGGGCTGCTGTGACCATGTGGAGGGCGCTGGTGTCAGAGCGCAGCTGTGCCGAGCGAGTGCTGTGGGAGCTGCTGAGCGTGCTGGAGGATTGGCCGCTGCACAGCACATCCACCTCCGACGGGGACGAGACGGAGGTCGTCGTTCTGGCTGTGAGTTTCTGGAGCAGAGCTTTGCCCCGTGTCAGGGTGGCTTCTGCGGGAGGTTCTCCATCCTTGCCGGCCACGGCACCGCGCCGAGTGCTTTCTCTGCGTGTTTCCTGCAGGCAACCAGGGCACTGAGGGAGATCCTCTGTGAGCGCCAGGTCCCAAAGGTGTTGGATCAGCATTTTCCGCCCCTCTTCCTGGCTCTGCTCTTTCAAGTGTACTGCACCATAAAGGAGGAGGCAGAGGAGATCGATGCGTACTGGAGGAAATACGTCGCGCAAGTCAGCCTTCCCACCAGCCCTAGCAGGTGCTCCATCGCAGCTCTGCGGTCCCTCCCACAGCCCTGGAGCTGGGGCCGGGGCTGCTGGTGTGACCTGGGCTTTGCTCTGCCCACAGATTCGTGGTGCAGACGGTGAAAGCGCTGCTCTGCAGTTTCGGTTATGAGGATGTGGTGTTCAGAGTGGAGCACAAGCATGGCTGGGACACTCTGCTGCACCCCAAGAGCCACCCCTACGCGATGGGTCTGCTGGCCAGGTGAGAGCCCCCTTCTCCAAGCTGCCGCTGCCATTTCTCCCCTGCAGACAGGGCACGCCACGCAATCCCTTTGGTGTTGGGTGAGAGGGATCTGTCTAGCAAGGGGTGGCCCAGTGCACTGGAAAGGCCTGGGAGAGGCGGGTGCCCGGGATCATCGGCCTCCCAAAGTGCCCTGGGCTGCTCCTGCGAGGTGTGGGCTGACGGCACAGAGCCGGGTCAGTCTGCCGGCAGCCCCAGCGAGGGCAGCGTGCCAGGGCAGGGCAGGATGCACTGAGGGCAGGGACGGAGCCTGGGGGAATTGTGTGTCCCGTGGGCAGGGCAGGGGTCTCCTGGGAAGGGCGGGCTTTGGGGCAGGGCGGATGTTTTTCCAGTCTCCATCCGCAAAGGAGCCTGCTGGTGTTGGGCATTGCCTTTCTCCTGGGCAGGGGTGGTGGGGAAAGCCCAGTCCTCCGTGAGTGTGTCCCGGGAGAGGCTGCCCACCCTGCTCCGGACTGACGGTGCCTTCTTCCCCCTGCCAGAGAGATGTGCATGGTGAAGGATTATTTCTGTCACCGCGTGGCGCTCCAGCTTTTGGATGTGCTGAACCTGGACGAGCCGTGCCTGGAGGTCCCTGCCATGGCGTTCTTTGTCAAGGTGAGCCTGATGGCGAGCGCGGCCACGCTGGGCTGTCCCGCAGCCCTGTGCCCTTCTCCAGCGGCGGCCGTGGGGGGAGCCCAGTTGGTGGAGCTGGGCCAGGGCTTAGGCTGCGCTGGGTGCCCTTGGCCCCTGGCTGCTGGGGTGACTCTTGTCCCCACCCGTGTTTCCTGCCCCCTTGTGACAGTGGTTTTTTTGCAAGGCCAAGCAATGAGAGGCGGCCGAGCGGAGCAGGCGACTGCCCTGTGCCGTGTGCCCTGTGGCGCAGGGCAGGGAGCGCAGGGGTCTCTGCAGGCGCTGCTGCCTTCGGGCTCGGCTGCCTGGGACGGTGCCCGCATCCTGTGCTGCTGGCTGGAGCCAGCCCTGCGTGCGGCGCTGGGGTCCTGCTGGCCAGGCTCCCCTGTCACTGCTGTGTGTGTCTTTCAGCTCCTGGCCTGCCCTGACGTGGTGGAATTGCACGAGCGTGCCCTGAAGCTCTTCCCGATGTTCGTGCTCAGCCCGCGCATTGAGATGCGTCGCCTGGTGCTGCAAGGGCTCTTCACCCTGAGCCAAAGACCTGAGATGGTGGGTGAGCGGGGGGCGGCGGCTGAGGCCGTGCTGGAGGAGTGGGGCTGAGTTCCTCGCTAGCTTGGACTTGGCTGGGCTTTGGGAGCTGTGGGAGCGGCTCGCAGCTCTCCTGCCTCTCCGTGCCCCTGCCCGAGTCCTTTGGGGAAGGCCTTTGCCAGCAGCGTGGTCTCAAACCGCCCGAGTGCTTTTGGCAGAGCAGTGCAGCGTTTTCTGGCTTCCCCACACGACGTTGTGTTCCACCCAGGCTGAAAGAATGGGGTTCTTGCTGCCGAAACTCCTGGAGGTCCTGGACGACGCAGATACGGAGGTGGTCGAGATGACCCTCTCTGTGCTTGGCAAGATGCTGGAGCAGAGGGACGTGGCAATTGCTGGCCCTGTCGTCGTGCAGCTGTCTGAGAAGCTGCAGCCGCTCTTTGACAACGTAAGGCTTTGTGCCCCCCAGCACGAGCACTGGATGCTGCCAGGAAACTTTGCGCCCTGTAGCTTTTCAGCCCGTGCCCGGGCGGGCCTGAGGCAGCCGGTGCTGAGCTCTTGCCCTCTTCCTTGCCAACAGGAGTCCGCCTCCATCAAAGTTCTCTCCTTCCAACTCTTCCGGGACGTGATGGAGCTTTTAGTGGCAGTGGACAGGAAGGCAACAAAGAGACAGGTGCGCCGGAACCTGCTGCCGCTGCTCTTCCACGTCTATGATGAGAACCAGCCTGTGGCAGAGGTGAGGATTTTGGCGCTGCTGGGGTTCCCGTGGGAGGTTGCTGGGCTGCCTCCTGCCCCGGTGCCTCATGAAGCGCAGGGTTCCAGGTTCCTGCGGGCCTCGGCTCCCGAGCAGCAGCTCTGGGAGCCCTCTCTCCTGCCGCCCGGCAGCACCGGCTGCCCGCGATGGAGGTTGCCCCAGTGCTCTGCCCGGGCAGCGAAGCCGCCGGCAGAGGCGTTCCCCAGCTGCTGCCCCTTCCCAGCAGGGCCCAAGAAGGACCCTCAGCCTTGCCCAGGGGAGGGGACGCGGGTCCTGTGCCCTGGGCAGCGGTGCCATCTCCCAGTCTCTGCTGCTCTGCAGGCCTCCCGGGAAACCCTGCTTCAAGCCACCGAGCTGCTGAAGCTGAGGAAGCTGAGGAAGAAGCTGAAGAGCGGGCAGATCTACAAGTTGGGCAAGTGCCTGGTAAGGATGGCCCCGCGTTGGCAGAGCCAGGCAGGACAAGGCCCTGCCCCGGTGCCCGGTGTGTGGGGCTGTCAGCTGTGCCCGTGCCCACTGCCGCAGCCCATCGCCCCCGGGCTGCACCCCGCGCAGCCCCCCTTCCCCCGGCCGTGCAGCCCTGCGGGCCCTTCTCCGGGCTCCTGTCCCTCGCCGAGCCCAGGGGTGCCGATGGAAGCCTGGCTCTGCGGGGCTTTGGCAGCAGGGTGGCTGCGCGGCTCCCCGGGGAGCAGCAGCCCTGCGCTCCCTGCAAAGCACGGGCTGGCTGCTGGCTGGGAGCGGTGGGTGTCCTGGCGGGAGAGGCCAGTCCTGGGGAGAGGGGCGGCGCGGCCAAGGCGGGGAAGCTGTGCTGATCTTTCCCCATGTCCGCTTGCGCTCTCTCCAGCTGGCAGAGGACAGGAGCAGAAGAGAAGATTACCTGTACCAGGCCCTGCCGTACCTGCAGAGCCCCCAGGAGTCCCTGCGAGAGGCGGCCGTCGTGTTTTTTGGTGAGCCACAAGCCCCGGGGGTCCCTCCCTGCCCCGCTGCAGCTTGGCCCCCGCCGCGGCGGCAGCACCGGCACCAGGAACGGGCCCTGTGTCTGCGGAGCCCCGAGCCCGTGACGATGCAGGGCCCGCAGGGCTCCCTGCCACCCGCTCTCTCCCTCGCCCGTGAGCGGCACGAAGCGGGAACGTGGGCTGAGCCATGCCGAGGGCAGGAGGGCGTGGAGCTGGGCTGGTGTGGGGCAGCTGTGCTGCTGGGGGCAACGGCATTTGGGATGGGCTCTGTGTTCCTAGGGCACCTTGGTCGGAGCGTGAGGGGACAGCCGGAAGAGCAGCAGACCGTCTACCAGGGTAGGTGAGGGGAGCAGGGCCTGGTGGGGAGGAGGAAGGAAGCTGGGCAGGGAGCTGCAATCCCTGTCCCATCTGGGAGGGCTCTGCTCCCTGTGCAGACGAGGGCCGGTGTGGGCAGAGAGATTTCAGGGGCGCTTGGGGTGCGCGTGGCCAGCAGCATCCACGTGATCCCTTTGGCTCTTGCTGCGTTCCGGCCCCTGGAAGAGCTGGGCTGGGTGGCCCTGGCAGGAGGGTTTTCTGGGGGCCCTGCAGAGCCGTGTTCTGATCTTGACTCTCTCCTTCTCTCTTGCAGCCCTCAGATGCATGAGAAACGACATCAGCCAATCCGTCTCAGACTTAGCAGCTGATACCCTGTTTGTCCTGAGAAGTGAAGAAAGCAATCGTACCTTTGGATACAGGCTGCAGGTGCTACGAGGGTGGCTCGAGAGGATGTGGAGGAGATGAACTTCTCTCCCTGGTATCTCGTGGCCTCTCCCTGCCCCCCGGCACAGCTCCATCCTTCCGCTTTGCCTTCCGTCAATAAACAGTCTGGATTCTTCATCTCTCACCCGTCCCAGTCCCGCACCGTTGCTCTTTCACCTCAGGGGCTGTACCCGCAACAGCCTTCAAAACGCAACAGCTTGCTCAACAGCCGTTAAAGCGAGGGAGAACTTGGCTTTAAAAATGGGTCACTTCCTTCTGCTCTGCCATCACTTAAGCAAACTGGAATGAGGGATGAGGAAAAGAAAAAGAAAACACAATAGTAGCATTCCCAGAGCTGACCCCTTGCTCTTTTCCAAGGACTGCACCGAGAGCAGACCCGTAAGAAAACTGTCCTCGAGCAATCCGTGTTTCTCACTGTGTCCTCCAGATGACTTCCAGAGTTGCATTGTGTTGATGGTTGAACTGGATGATCATAGGGTCCAACCTTAACAACTCTACGATTGGTTTGGCTCCCAAAGGCTTTAAAATGGTCGGTGTAGCATCAGCCTGGACTCCGAAATCCACGGATGTGAAAGGACCAGTCCTTAGCCGTTGCGTAACTCTCTGAAGCCTTTTGTCTGTGCGAGGTTTGAGGCACAAATGCAGGCCAGCCAGGACTCCCTGGCGTCGGTGATGCCTTTGATGCTGCTGCAGGCACTGAAGCCTCGAGAGGCAGAGGGAGCGCGACGCTGCGAGGCTGTTGAGTCAGGGAGTTCTTGATGCTGCAGAAAATGGTTGGCGAGCACCACTCGTGTCGCTGTTGGGGTTGGCTTGTCCATGTTAGTGTATGTCCTGGTGGCTTCTGGCTGTGCCACACGATAGCGCCTTGCTGTCAGGAACACCCTTAGAATCTTTGCTGGTGTTGTCAGCGCCGTCAGGAAAGCAGTGGTGTGTTCTTTCTACAAGTACATTAACAGGAAAAGGAGGACGAGGGAGAATATCCAGTCTCTAGTGGATGCAGAAGGAATAACAGTGACAGGGGATAAGGACAAGGCTGAGGTACTTAATGCCTTCTTCGCCTCAGTCTTTAATAGCAAAGAAAGTTGTTCCTTCTGTTTACAAATCCAAGAGTTAGAGGGGCAGATTGAGGCTCCCGTGATCCAAGAGGAGGCGGTTAGAGACTTGCTTGCCCAGCTCGACTCCCACAAGTCTATGGGGCCGGATGGGATCCACCCAAGAGTATTGAAGGAGCTGGCGGATGTCCTTTCCAAACCCCTATCCATCATCTTCCAGAGGTCCTGGCTGACTGGGGAAGTTCCACTAGACTGGAGGCTGGCTGATGTTGTGCCCATATACAAGAAGGGTTGCAGAGAGGATCCGGGGAACTACAGGCCTGTCAGTCTCACCTCAGTGCCAGGGAAAGTCATGGAACAGGTAATCTTGAGTGCTATCATGAAGCACACGCAAGAGAACCGGGTGATCAGGCCCAGTCAACATGGGTTTACAAAAGGCAGATCTTGCCAAACTAACCTGATCACCTTCTATGACAAAATCACTCGACTACTGGATGGGGGAAAGGCTGTGGCTGTAGTCTTCTTGGACTTCAGTAAAGCCTTTGACACAGTTTCTCACAGCATTCTGCTGCAGAAACTGTCAGCCTCTGGCCTGGACAGGCGCACACTCTCCTGGGTTGGAAACTGGTTGGATGGCCCAGAGAGTGGTGGTCAATGGAGTTAACTCCAGCTGGAGGCCAGTCACAAGTGGGGTTCCTCAGGGCTCAGTACTGGGTCCAGCTCTGTTCAATGTCTTTATCAATGACCTGGATGAAGGCATTGAGTGCACCCTCAGCAAGTTTGCAGATGACACTAAGCTGGGAGGAAGTGTGGATCTGCTGGAGGGTAGGGAGGCTCCAAAGGGATCTGAACAGGCTGGACTGCTGGGCCGAGACCAATGGGATGAGGTTTAACAAGGCCAAATGCCGGGTCCTGCGCTTGGGGCACAACAACCCTATGCAGCGCTGCCTAATAAACTCTACAAGGATCACCAGTTACTGGGCTTTCTTGGATGCAGCGAAGTCCACGTCACCTGGAGAACAGGCTGGAGAATAATGGAACTCAGGAGGCTGCCTGGTTCAACCCCACTGAAACCAGTGCCGGCTCAGATCAGAGGTAGCTGCAGTTTGGCTGAAAAATAGGTTACCATTCAGTAAGAACAAATGCAAATTTTACAGTTACCTGGGAATTACTGGCTACACAGGCACAAAATGGGGGAAACCCGATGAGGCAACAGTTCTGCAGACAAGGTTCTGATGTGGAATGTTAAATATCTACTGGTTTGTTGTCTGAGAGATGTATGAAGAAATCCTCCTGCTGCTCATAGTGGAATGAAGCGTGTGTTGGGTACAGCATCCAGTGTTAGCACTAAGCTTCGAGGAAGATGGAGTGGCTGGAGGGCGTTTGGAACAGTGACAAGAGGAACTGGAGGTCTTAGCAACATAATCTGTAGAAAGGAGCAAATAAATCAAGGTTAGCTAGTCTGGGAAAGAAGATTCCTGTTTATGGTGGAGTTTGTGGAGATGACCTTTCATTACAGATAGTCAGTGCCTTGAAAAGATAGAGTTTGTTTCCAGTTTAGGCCTGGTAAATTATCTAGATGGCATTCTGGTCGTGATCGAACCTTTGCACGTGTGAACTGTCCTGATTCTGAAGCCGAGCCTTGGCAGTTCACAGTAGTAACATCGTGGTATGAACACAGAGGTTAGTGTCTCACAGGAAGCAGATGTGTGCATTATCCTATTGCATTGGAAAGGGACTACTTGTATCCGTGCTGACCATCTTCAATAGGAGATGCTGGCTTGGCCATTCCAGGTACTTTGCAGTACTGAGGTACCTGGGGTTGTTTAGCCTGGAGAAGAGGAGGCTGAGGGGAGACCTTATTGCTCTCTACAACTGCCTGAAAGGAGGTTGTGGAGAGGAGGGAGCTGGGCTCTTCTCCCAAGGGACAGGGGACAGGACAAGGGGGAATGGCCTCGAGCTGTGCCAGGGGAGGGTCAGACTGCATATCAGGAAAAAAATTTTCCCAGCAAGGGTCATGGGGCACTGGCAGAGGCTGCCCAGGGAGGGGGTTGAGTCCTCATCCTTGGAGGTGTTTAAAAGGTAGACGAGGTGGCGAGGACATGGTTTAGTGGCAGATAGGAATGGTTGGACTCGATGATCCAAGAGGTCTTTTCCAACCTGGTGATTGTATGTTTCTATGATTTTCTCTCTTTAGGCCTTTTTAAGCTGTGGCAACACGCTCTTGCCTGGGAGCTTTTGCTGTGCCTCAGGAAGTGGTGGCTCCATCCTGGTTATTCCTTCCCTTCCATACAGTCTAAGCTGGGGATACGTTTAGGGTCTGGATATCGCAGCACCTGCTCTCTCTAGGCCTGTGCCACCTCTTCTGTGGGGATGGAGATGGTGTCAGAGAGATGGAGAGCGAGGCCCAGGCTCTTCCTTGGCCAGAGCCAGCTCAGGGCTGAGGTGCCTGGGCCGTGCCCCTCGGAGAGTCCCCTGCTCGGCCTGGCGCCGGCTGCCCTTGCTGTGTGCGTGGCCTCGGGAGAGCGGGAGATGGTTTGGCTCCCAAAGGCTTTAAAATGGTCGGTGTAGCATCAGCCTGGACTCCGAAATCCACGGATGTGAAAGGACCAGTCCTTAGCCGTTGCGTAACTCTCTGAAGCCTTTTGTCTGTGCGAGGTTTGAGGCACAAATGCAGGCCAGCCAGGACTCCCTGGCGTCGGTGATGCCTTTGATGCTGCTGCAGGCACTGAAGCCTCGAGAGGCAGAGGGAGCGCGACGCTGCGAGGCTGTTGAGTCAGGGAGTTCTTGATGCTGCAGAAAATGGTTGGCGAGCACCACTCGTGTCGCTGTTGGGGTTGGCTTGTCCATGTTAGTGTATGTCCTGGTGGCTTCTGGCTGTGCCACACGATAGCGCCTTGCTGTCAGGAACACCCTTAGAATCTTTGCTGGTGTTGTCAGCGCCGTCAGGAAAGCAGTGGTGTGTTCTTTTCAGACCTGTCCCTTGCAATGCGGTTTTCCTGCTGCGCGCAGCCACGCGGGGAGCAGAGGCAGTGTCCCACAGTTGGGGAGGGATTGCAGCGAAGGCGAGCGTGGCAGGTTGAGCGCTCCGGGTAGCAGCTAAGCCCCCAGCCAGTCCTTGCTCCCTCCCTCCCTCCCTCCGCAGTGGGGTGGGGGAGAAAATGGGAAGGGCAAAAGCAAGGAAAGAACAGCCTACAAGTTTCCAGGGCTGAGATAAAGACAGTTTAATAAGCGCAGAAAGAACGGAGCGATGGGCAAGCAGTCAGCAGCCTGGCGGGTCCGTGAGCAGTGACTCCTCTGGGGAGACTCTCCCTGGTCCTCGATGCTGTGCAAGCCCTGCCCAGCGCTAGCTGAAACGTGCGTGTGTTCCCAGCCGTCCTTTGGTCGCTAGTCTGAAGCACAGGAGCATGTGGGCCGTGAGCTGCACGTTCAGATCCGCCGGAGAAGATGATTCCATGCCTAGGAAAAGACTGCAAGTGGTGAAAGAGGGAATTGCCTTGGAAATGGTGGCTGAGATGGACAGGAAGCAGAGTTGAAGGTGGTAGGAGATGCTGCTTCAGTCCCAAGATGCTCATGGCCGCGGACAGAGAGTGACGCTGAGGAGAGAAATGCTCCCTCAGCCAAGCGTGGGAGAAAGAGCCACATCGCGGCCATTGCGCTGCCACCTCCCAAAGCGCGGCGCTCCAGCGAGGAGGCACGTGTGGTCTGCAGCGGCCAGTTGGTGCAGGTGGGAGCGCCCAGGGAAGGAAGGCTGGAGCAAAAGACGTGGGGTTCCAGGTTGTAGGGGCTTTGGGGACCCACCGTGGTGCGCACAGTGTGATTTGGTGTCAGGTGCCGGTATGTGAGAGAGCGCTTGGGGACCCCCGAATGATAGGGAGACTCTGATTGGCTGTTGGCCCTTGGGGAGCCGTTGTGATTCGGGGGCTGTGATTGGGTGGCAGGTGTGAGCGTGTCACAGAGCCCTTTGGTTATAAGGCGACCGGTGTCACCAGAGGCACCTCAGAGTGCCCGGAGGAGACGACGGGGACGGAGTGGGGCTGTGTGGGTCCTCTGCACAGTCACTTTGATCCCTACGGACCCGCATCCGTGGTGCTTTTCCAAGGATCTGCCATCCCTGGAGCAGAAGGCCTCAAGGCCAGGCGTCAGCAGGATGGCAGAGACGCTCTGCAGTGTGGCCAGTGTATCCCCGGTGCCGGGAAGGGGAGAGGAGGAGGAAGGTACTGGGTCTGCCCGAGCCTGGCAGCCTGCTGAGGTGGGTGACATCGCTCTCCTTGCTGCCCTTCCTTCTCCTGCAAACGGTTGAGGAACCCCTCTCAGGCAGTGAGCACGGTGACGCCAGGGTCGATGAGGGCCCGTCGGATTCCGGCAGCTCCGATGTTCCGGAGGAGCGTGCGGCTCTGCTGGGGGAGGTTATGAGGGCTCACACCTGCGCTTGCGTTGGCCTGTGGGCTGGGCTCAACCCCGCAGGAATGGTGTGCTCCGTGAAGCGGGGTCCCCGTGGCAGCCGATAGCCGTGTTGGGCAGCACAGTGCGGTGGGGAGGGAAGGTGGGCGCAGGGCTCGCTGTGGCAGCGCTGCAGCTCTGGGCTGTGTCTCGCGCAGGTGCCTGTGCTGGTGAGGGAGATGTACAGCTGGCTGCAGCGGAACGTGGATGCGCCTGCCAAGAACGGGCCGGGCGAGAGCCTTCTGGAGCTGGTGCGCTGGAACCAGCATGATGTGGTGGTGACCCTCCTGCGCTGTGCCCCGTCGTGTGACAGGTACGGGGCGCCTTCCCTGAGGGCCGCAGGCTCAGCAGCCTTTTGAGCCCTTGAGCCTGTGGAGCCCGTCCGACGTGGGCTGCAAGGTTGAGAGTGAATTTGGTGCCCGTCTGGCCCCTGTGTTTCCCAGCCCTGTCCCGTCAGCCCCAGGGCCCGCTGCCACGCTCCCTGGCTGCCCCTCAAGGCACCGTTGCTGGAACACCCGCTGCCCGCAGGGACCGGCCCGCTGGGTGCTGCCGGCGAGGGGCAGTGGGCAGGGGCAGGGCTGTCGGCCAGCGCAGGACGCGGGGTTGCCCAAGGCTCGCTGCCGTGGCCCAGACCCCGCTGACGCAGAGCTCTGTGCCTGCAGGGCTGCTGTGACCATGTGGAGGGCGCTGGTGTCAGAGCGCAGCTGTGCCGAGCGAGTGCTGTGGGAGCTGCTGGGCGTGCTGGAGGATTGGCCGCTGCACAGCACATCCACCTCCGACGGGGACGAGACGGAGGTCATCGTTCTGGCTGTGAGTTTCTGGAGCAGAGCTTTGCCCCGTGTCAGGGTGGCCTCTGCAGGAGGTTCTCCATCCTTGCCGGCCACGGCACCGCGCCGAGTGCTTTCTCTGCGTGTTTCCTGCAGGCAACCAGGGCACTGAGGGAGATCCTCTGTGAGCGCCTGGTCCCAAAGGTGTTGAATCAGCATTTTCCGCCCCTCTTCCTGGCTCTGCTCTTTCAAGTGTACTGCACCATAAAGGAGGAGGCAGAGGAGATCGATGCGTACTGGAGGAAATACGTCGCGCAAGTCAGCCTTCCCACCAGCCCTAGCAGGTGCTCCATCGCAGCTCTGCGGTCCCTCCCACAGCCCTGGAGCTGGGGCCGGGGCTGCTGGTGTGACCTGGGCTTTGCTCTGCCCACAGATTCATGGTGCAGACGGTGAAAGCGCTGCTCTGCAGTTTCGGTTATGAGGATGTGGTGTTTAGAGTGGAGCACAAGCATGGCTGGGACACTCTGCTGCACCCCAAGAGCCACCCCTACGCGATGGGTCTGCTGGCCAGGTGAGAGCCCCCTTCTCCAAGCTGCCGCTGCCATTTCTCCCCTGCAGACAGGGCACGCCACGCAATCCCTTTGGTGTTGGGTGAGAGGGATCTGTCTAGCAAGGGGTGGCCCAGTGCACTGGAAAGGCCTGGGAGAGGCGGGTGCCCGGGATCATCGGCCTCCCAAAGTGCCCTGGGCTGCTCCTGCGAGGTGTGGGCTGACGGCACAGAGCCGGGTCAGTCTGCCGGCAGCCCCAGCGAGGGCAGCGTGCCAGGGCAGGGCAGGATGCACTGAGGGCAGGGACGGAGCCTGGGGGAATTGTGTGTCCCGTGGGCAGGGCAGGGGTCTCCTGGGAAGGGCGGGCTTTGGGGCAGGGCGGATGTTTTTCCAGTCTCCATCCGCAAAGGAGCCTGCTGGTGTTGGGCATTGCCTTTCTCCTGGGCAGGGGTGGTGGGGAAAGCGCAGTCCTCCGTGAGTGTGTCCCGGGAGAGGCTGCCCACCCTGCTCCGGACTGACGGTGCCTTCTTCCCCCTGCCAGAGAGATGTGCATGGTGAAGGATTATTTCTGTCACCGCGTGGCGCTCCAGCTTTTGGATGTGCTGAACCTGGACGAGCCGTGCCTGGAGGTCCCTGCCATGGCGTTCTTTGTCAAGGTGAGCCTGATGGCGAGCGCGGCCACGCTGGGCTGTCCCGCAGCCCTGTGCCCTTCTCCAGCGGCGGCCGTGGGGGGAGCCCAGTTGGTGGAGCTGGGCCAGGGCTTAGGCTGCGCTGGGTGCCCTTGGCCCCTGGCTGCTGGGGTGACTCTTGTCCCCACCCGTGTTTCCTGCCCCCTTGTGACAGTGGTTTTTTTGCAAGGCCAAGCAATGAGAGGCGGCCGAGCGGAGCAGGCGACTGCCCTGTGCCGTGTGCCCTGTGGCGCAGGGCAGGGAGCGCAGGGGTCTCTGCAGGCGCTGCTGCCTTCGGGCTCGGCTGCCTGGGACGGTGCCCGCATCCTGTGCTGCTGGCTGGAGCCAGCCCTGCGTGCGGCGCTGGGGTCCTGCTGGCCAGGCTCCCCTGTCACTGCTGTGTGTGTCTTTCAGCTCCTGGCCTGCCCTGACGTGGTGGAACTGCACGAGCGTGCCCTGAAGCTCTTCCCGATGTTCGTGCTCAGCCCGCGCATTGAGATGCGTCGCCTGGTGCTGCAAGGGCTCTTCACCCTGAGCCAAAGACCTGAGATGGTGGGTGAGCGGGGGGCGGCGGCTGAGGCCGTGCTGGAGGAGTGGGGCTGAGTTCCTCGCTAGCTTGGACTTGGCTGGGCTTTGGGAGCTGTGGGAGCGGCTCGCAGCTCTCCTGCCTCTCCGTGCCCCTGCCCGAGTCCTTTGGGGAAGGCCTTTGCCAGCAGCGTGGTCTCAAACCGCCCGAGTGCTTTTGGCAGTGCAGTGCAGCGTTTTCTGGCTTCCCCACACGACGTTGTGTTCCACCCAGGCTGAAAGAATGGGGTTCTTGCTGCCGAAACTCCTGGAGGTCCTGGACGACGCAGATACGGAGGTGGTCGAGATGACCCTCTCTGTGCTTGGCAAGATGCTGGAGCAGAGGGACGTGGCAATTGCTGGCCCTGTCGTCGTGCAGCTGTCTGAGAAGCTGCAGCCGCTCTTTGACAACGTAAGGCTTTGTGCCCCCCAGCACGAGCACTGGATGCTGCCAGGAAACTTTGCGCCCTGTAGCTTTTCAGCCCGTGCCCGGGCGGGCCTGAGGCAGCCGGTGCTGAGCTCTTGCCCTCTTCCTTGCCAACAGGAGTCCGCCTCCATCAAAGTTCTCTCCTTCCAACTCTTCCGGGACGTGATGGAGCTTTTAGTGGCAGTGGACAGGAAGGCAACAAAGAGACAGGTGCGCCGGAACCTGCTGCCGCTGCTCTTCCACGTCTATGATGAGAACCAGCCTGTGGCAGAGGTGAGGATTTTGGCGCTGCTGGGGTTCCCGTGGGAGGTTGCTGGGCTGCCTCCTGCCCCGGTGCCTCATGAAGCGCAGGGTTCCAGGTTCCTGCGGGCCTCGGCTCCCGAGCAGCAGCTCTGGGAGCCCTCTCTCCTGCCGCCCGGCAGCACCGGCTGCCCGCGATGGAGGTTGCCCCAGTGCTCTGCCCGGGCAGCGAAGCCGCCGGCAGAGGCGTTCCCCAGCTGCTGCCCCTTCCCAGCAGGGCCCAAGAAGGACCCTCAGCCTTGCCCAGGGGAGGGGACGCGGGTCCTGTGCCCTGGGCAGCGGTGCCATCTCCCAGTGTCTGCTGCTCTGCAGGCCTCCCGGGAAACCCTGCTTCAAGCCACCGAGCTGCTGAAGCTGAGGAAGCTGAGGAAGAAGCTGAAGAGCGGGCAGATCTACAAGTTGGGCAAGTGCCTGGTAAGGATGGCCCCGCGTTGGCAGAGCCAGGCAGGACAAGGCCCTGCCCCGGTGCCCGGTGTGTGGGGCTGTCAGCTGTGCCCGTGCCCACTGCCGCAGCCCATCGCCCCCGGGCTGCACCCCGCGCAGCCCCCCTTCCCCCGGCCGTGCAGCCCTGCGGGCCCTTCTCCGGGCTCCTGTCCCTCGCCGAGCCCAGGGGTGCCGATGGAAGCCTGGCTCTGCGGGGCTTTGGCAGCAGGGTGGCTGCGCGGCTCCCCGGGGAGCACCAGCCCTGCGCTCCCTGCAAAGCACGGGCTGGCTGCTGGCTGGGAGCGGTGGGTGTCCTGGCGGGAGAGGCCAGTCCTGGGGAGAGGGGCGGCGCGGCCAAGGCGGGGAAGCTGTGCTGATCTTTCCCCATGTCCGCTTGCGCTCTCTCCAGCTGGCAGAGGACAGGAGCAGAAGAGAAGATTACCTGTACCAGGCCCTGCCGTACCTGCAGAGCCCCCAGGAGTCCCTGCGAGAGGCGGCCGTCGTGTTTTTTGGTGAGCCACAAGCCCCGGGGGTCCCTCCCTGCCCCGCTGCAGCTTGGCCCCCGCCGCGGCGGCAGCACCGGCACCAGGAACGGGCCCTGTGTCTGCGGAGCCCCGAGCCCGTGACGATGCGGGGCCCGCAGGGCTCCCTGCCACCCGCTCTCTCCCTCGCCCGTGGGCGGCACGAAGCGGGAACGTGGGCTGAGCCATGCCGAGGGCAGGAGGGCGTGGAGCTGGGCTGGTGTGGGGCAGCTGTGCTGCTGGGGGCGACGGCATTTGGGATGGGCTCTGTGTTCCTAGGGCACCTTGGTCGGAGCGTGAGGGGACAGCCGGAAGAGCAGCAGACCGTCTACCAGGGTAGGTGAGGGGAGCAGGGCCTGGTGGGGAGGAGGAAGGAAGCTGGGCAGGGAGCTGCAATCCCTGTCCCGTCTGGGAGGGCTCTGCTCCCTGTGCAGACGAGGGCCGGTGTGGGCAGAGAGATTTCAGGGGCGCTTGGGGTGCGCGTGGCCAGCAGCATCCACGTGATCCCTTTGGCTCTTGCTGCGTTCCGGCCCCTGGAAGAGCTGGGCTGGGTGGCCCTGGCAGGAGGGTTTTCTGGGGGCCCTGCAGAGCCGTGTTCTGATCTTGACTCTCTCCTTCTCTCTTGCAGCCCTCAGATGCATGAGAAACGACATCAGCCAATCCGTCTCAGACTTAGCAGCTGATACCCTGTTTGTCCTGAGAAGTGAAGAAAGCAATCGTACCTTTGGATACAGGCTGCAGGTGCTACGAGGGTGGCTCGAGAGGATGTGGAGGAGATGAACTTCTCTCCCTGGTATCTCGTGGCCTCTCCCTGCCCCCCGGCACAGCTCCATCCTTCCGCTTTGCCTTCCGTCAATAAACAGTCTGGATTCTTCATCTCTCACCCGTCCCAGTCCCGCACCGTTGCTCTTTCACCTCAGGGGCTGTACCCGCAACAGCCTTCAAAACGCAACAGCTTGCTCAACAGCCGTTAAAGCGAGGGAGAACTTGGCTTTAAAAATGGGTCACTTCCTTCTGCTCTGCCATCACTTAAGCAAACTGGAATGAGGGATGAGGAAAAGAAAAAGAAAACACAATAGTAGCATTCCCAGAGCTGACCCCTTGCTCTTTTCCAAGGACTGCACCGAGAGCAGACCCGTAAGAAAACTGTCCTCGAGCAATCCGTGTTTCTCACTGTGTCCTCCAGATGACTTCCAGAGTTGCATTGTGTTGATGGTTGAACTGGATGATCATAGGGTCCAACCTTAACAACTCTACGATTGGTTTGGCTCCCAAAGGCTTTAAAATGGTCGGTGTAGCATCAGCCTGGACTCCGAAATCCACGGATGTGAAAGGACCAGTCCTTAGCCGTTGCGTAACTCTCTGAAGCCTTTTGTCTGTGCGAGGTTTGAGGCACAAATGCAGGCCAGCCAGGACTCCCTGGCGTCGGTGATGCCTTTGATGCTGCTGCAGGCACTGAAGCCTCGAGAGGCAGAGGGAGCGCGACGCTGCGAGGCTGTTGAGTCAGGGAGTTCTTGATGCTGCAGAAAATGGTTGGCGAGCACCACTCGTGTCGCTGTTGGGGTTGGCTTGTCCATGTTAGTGTATGTCCTGGTGGCTTCTGGCTGTGCCACACGATAGCGCCTTGCTGTCAGGAACACCCTTAGAATCTTTGCTGGTGTTGTCAGCGCCGTCAGGAAAGCAGTGGTGTGTTCTTTCTACAAGTACATTAACAGGAAAAGGAGGACGAGGGAGAATATCCAGTCTCTAGTGGATGCAGAAGGAATAACAGTGACAGGGGATAAGGACAAGGCTGAGGTACTTAATGCCTTCTTCGCCTCAGTCTTTAATAGCAAAGAAAGTTGTTCCTTCTGTTTACAAATCCAAGAGTTAGAGGGGCAGATTGAGGCTCCCGTGATCCAAGAGGAGGCGGTTAGAGACTTGCTTGCCCAGCTCGACTCCCACAAGTCTATGGGGCCGGATGGGATCCACCCAAGAGTATTGAAGGAGCTGGCGGATGTCCTTTCCAAACCCCTATCCATCATCTTCCAGAGGTCCTGGCTGACTGGGGAAGTTCCACTAGACTGGAGGCTGGCTGATGTTGTGCCCATATACAAGAAGGGTTGCAGAGAGGATCCGGGGAACTACAGGCCTGTCAGTCTCACCTCAGTGCCAGGGAAAGTCATGGAACAGGTAATCTTGAGTGCTATCATGAAGCACATGCAAGAGAACCGGGTGATCAGGCCCAGTCAACATGGGTTTACAAAAGGCAGATCTTGCCAAACTAACCTGATCACCTTCTATGACAAAATCACTCGACTACTGGATGGGGGAAAGGCTGTGGCTGTAGTCTTCTTGGACTTCAGTAAAGCCTTTGACACAGTTTCTCACAGCATTCTGCTGCAGAAACTGTCAGCCTCTGGCCTGGACAGGCGCACACTCTCCTGGGTTGGAAACTGGTTGGATGGCCCAGAGAGTGGTGGTCAATGGAGTTAACTCCAGCTGGAGGCCAGTCACAAGTGGAGTTCCTCAGGGCTCAGTACTGGGTCCAGCTCTGTTCAATGTCTTTATCAATGACCTGGACGAAGGCATTGAGTGCACCCTCAGCAAGTTTGCAGATGACACTAAGCTGGGAGGAAGTGTCGATCTGCTGGAGGGTAGGGAGGCTCCAAAGGGATCTGAACAGGCTGGACTGCTGGGCCGAGACCAATGGGATGAGGTTTAACAAGGCCAAATGCCGGGTCCTGCGCTTGGGGCACAACAACCCTATGCAGCGCTACAGACTGGGGGAAGAATGGCTGGAGAGCTGCACGGAAGAGAAGGACCTGGGGGTGCTGGTTGACAGCTGACTGAACATGAGCCAGCAGTGTGCCCAGGTGGCCAAGAAGGCCAACGGCATTTTGGCTTGTATCAGAAATGGGGTCACCAGCAGGTCCAGGGAGGTGATTCTCCCTCTGTACTCAGCACTGGTGAGACCGCACCTTGAATACTGTGTTCAGTTCTGGACCCCTCACCGCAAGAAGGATGTTGAGGCTCTGGAGCGTCTCCAGAGAAGAGCAACGAAGCTGGTGAGGGGCTGGAGAACGTCTGACGAGGAGCGGCTGAGAGAGCTGGGGTTGTTTAGCCTGGAGAAGAGGAGGCTGAGGGGAGACCTTATTGCTCTCTACAACTGCCTGAAAGGAGGTTGTGGAGAGGAGGGACCTGGGCTCTTCTCCCAAGGGACAGGGGACAGGAAAAGAGGGAATGGCCTGAAGCTCCGTCAGGGGAGGTTCAGGTTGGATATCAGGAAAAAATTCTTCACAGTAAGAGTCATTGGGTACTGGAACAGCTGCCCAGGGAGGTGGTCGAGTCGCCTTCCCTGGAGGTGTTTAAGGAACGGGTGGATGAAGTGCTTAGGGACATGGTTTAGGGAGTGTTAGGAATGGTTGGACTCGATGATCCAATGGGTCCTTTCCAACCTTGTGATTCTGTGATTCTGTGTGATTCTGTGATTCTGTGTTCTTTTCAGACCTATCCCTTGCAATGCGGTTTTCCTGCTGCGCGCAGCCACGCGGGGAGCAGAGGCAGTGTCCCACAGTTGGGGAGGGATTGCAGCGAAGGCGAGCGTGGCAGGTTGAGCGCTCCGGGTAGCAGCTAAGCCCCCAGCCAGTCCTTGCTCCCTCCCTCCCTCCCCCCGCAGTGGGGTGGGGGAGAAAATGGGAAGGGCAAAAGCAAGGAAAGAACGCCTACAAGTTTCCGGGCTGAGATAAAGACAGTTTAATAAGCGCAGAAAGAACGGAGCGATGGGCAAGCAGTCAGCAGCCTGGCGGGTCCGTGAGCAGTGACTCCTCTGGGGAGACTCTCCCTGGTCCTCGATGCTGTGCAAGCCCTGCCCAGCGCTAGCTGAAACGCGCGTGTGTTCCCAGCCGTCCTTTGGTCGCTAGTCTGAAGCACAGGAGCATGTGGGCCGTGAGCTGCACGTTCAGATCCGCCGGAGAAGATGATTCCATGCCTAGGAAAAGACTGCAAGTGGTGAAAGAGGGAATTGCCTTGGAAATGGTGGCTGAGATGGACAGGAAGCAGAGTTGAAGGTGGTAGGAGATGCTGCTTCAGTCCCAAGATGCTCATGGCCGCGGACAGAGAGTGACGCTGAGGAGAGAAATGCTCCCTCAGCCAAGCGTGGGAGAAAGAGCCACATGGCGGCCATTGCGCTGCCACCTCCCAAAGCGCGGCGCTCCAGCGAGGAGGCACGTGTGGTCTGCAGCGGCCAGTTGGTGCAGGTGGGAGCGCCCAGGGAAGGAAGGCTGGAGCAAAAGACGTGGGGTTCCAGGTTGTAGGGGCTTTGGGGACCCACCGTGGTGCGCACAGTGTGATTTGGTGTCAGGTGCCGGTATGTGAGAGAGCGCTTGGGGACCCCCGAATGATAGGGAGACTCTGATTGGCTGTTGGCCCTTGGGGAGCCGTTGTGATTCGGGGGCTGTGATTGGGTGGCAGGTGTGAGCGTGTCACAGAGCCCTTTGGTTGTAAGGCGACCGGTGTCACCAGAGGCACCTCAGAGTGCCCGGAGGAGACGACGGGGACGGAGTGGGGCTGTGTGGGTCCTCTGCACAGTCACTTTGATCCCTACGGACCCGCATCCGTGGTGCTTTTCCAAGGATCTGCCATCCCTGGAGCAGAAGGCCTCAAGGCCAGGCGTCAGCAGGATGGCAGAGACGCTCTGCAGTGTGGCCAGTGTATCCCCGGTGCCGGGAAGGGGAGAGGAGGAGGAAGGTACTGGGTCTGCCCGAGCCTGGCAGCCTGCTGAGGTGGGTGACATCGCTCTCCTTGCTGCCCTTCCTTCTCCTGCAAACGGTTGGGGAACCCCTCTCAGGCACTGAGCACGGTGACGCCAGGGTCGATGAGGGCCCGTCGGATTCCGGCAGCTCCGATGTTCCGGAGGAGCGTGCGGCTCTGCTGGGGGAGGTTATGAGGGTTCACACCTGCGCTTGCGTTGGCCTGTGGGCTGGGCTCAACCCCGCAGGAATGGTGTGCTCCGTGAAGCGGGGTCCCCGTGGCAGCCGATAGCCGTGTTGGGCAGCACAGTGCGGTGGGGAGGGAAGGTGGGCGCAGGGCTCGCTGTGGCAGCGCTGCAGCTCTGGGCTGTGTCTCGCGCAGGTGCCTGTGCTGGTGAGGGAGATGTACAGCTGGCTGCAGCGGAACGTGGATGCGCCTGCCAAGAACGGGCCGGGCGAGAGGCTTCTGGAGCTGGTGCGCTGGAACCAGCATGATGTGGTGGTGACCCTCCTGCGCTGTGCCCCGTCGTGTGACAGGTACGGGGCGCCTTCCCTGAGGGCCGCAGGCTCAGCAGCCTTTTGAGCCCTTGAGCCTGTGGAGCCCGTCCGACGTGGGCTGCAAGGTTGAGAGTGAATTTGGTGCCCGTCTGGCCCCTGTGTTTCCCAGCCCTGTCCCGTCAGCCCCAGGGCCCGCTGCCACGCTCCCTGGCTGCCCCTCAAGGCACCGTTGCTGGAACGCCCGCTGCCCGCAGGGACCGGCCCGCTGGGTGCTGCCGGCGAGGGGCAGTGGGCAGGGGCAGGGCTGTCGGCCAGCGCAGGACGCGGGGTTGCCCAAGGCTCGCTGCCGTGGCCCAGACCCCGCTGACGCAGAGCTCTGTGCCTGCAGGGCTGCTGTGAGCATGTGGAGGGCGCTGGTGTCAGAGCGCAGCTGTGCCGAGCGAGTGCTGTGGGAGCTGCTGGGCGTGCTGGAGGATTGGCCGCTGCACAGCACATCCACCTCCGACGGGGACGAGACGGAGGTCGTCGTTCTGGCTGTGAGTTTCTGGAGCAGAGCTTTGCCCCGTGTCAGGGTGGCCTCTGCGGGAGGTTCTCCATCCTTGCCGGCCACGGCACCGCGCCGAGTGCTTTCTCTGCGTGTTTCCTGCAGGCAACCAGGGCACTGAGGGAGATCCTCTGTGAGCGCCAGGTCCCAAAGGTGTTGGATCAGCATTTTCCGCCCCTCTTCCTGGCTCTGCTCTTTCAAGTGTACTGCACCATAAAGGAGGAGGCAGAGGAGATCGATGCGTACTGGAGGAAATACGTCGCGCAAGTCAGCCTTCCCACCAGCCCTAGCAGGTGCTCCATCGCAGCTCTGCGGTCCCTCCCACAGCCCTGGAGCTGGGGCCGGGGCTGCTGGTGTGACCTGGGCTTTGCTCTGCCCACAGATTCGTGGTGCAGACGGTGAAAGCGCTGCTCTGCAGTTTCGGTTATGAGGATGTGGTGTTTAGAGTGGAGCACAAGCATGGCTGGGACACTCTGCTGCACCCCAAGAGCCACCCCTACGCGATGGGTCTGCTGGCCAGGTGAGAGCCCCCTTCTCCAAGCTGCCGCTGCCATTTCTCCCCTGCAGACAGGGCACGCCACGCAATCCCTTTGGTGTTGGGTGAGAGGGATCTGTCTAGCAAGGGGTGGCCCAGTGCACTGGAAAGGCCTGGGAGAGGCGGGTGCCCGGGATCATCGGCCTCCCAAAGTGCCCTGGGCTGCTCCTGCGAGGTGTGGGCTGACGGCACAGAGCCGGGTCAGTCTGCCGGCAGCCCCAGCGAGGGCAGCGTGCCAGGGCAGGGCAGGATGCACTGAGGGCAGGGACGGAGCCTGGGGGAATTGTGTGTCCCGTGGGCAGGGCAGGGGTCTCCTGGGAAGGGCGGGCTTTGGGGCAGGGCGGATGTTTTTCCAGTCTCCATCCGCAAAGGAGCCTGCTGGTGTTGGGCATTGCCTTTCTCCTGGGCAGGGGTGGTGGGGAAAGCCCAGTCCTCCGTGAGTGTGTCCCGGGAGAGGCTGCCCACCCTGCTCCGGACTGACGGTGCCTTCTTCCCCCTGCCAGAGAGATGTGCATGGTGAAGGATTATTTCTGTCACCGCGTGGCGCTCCAGCTTTTGGATGTGCTGAACCTGGACGAGCCGTGCCTGGAGGTCCCTGCCATGGCGTTCTTTGTCAAGGTGAGCCTGATGGCGAGCGCGGCCACGCTGGGCTGTCCCGCAGCCCTGTGCCCTTCTCCAGCGGCGGCCGTGGGGGGAGCCCAGTTGGTGGAGCTGGGCCAGGGCTTAGGCTGCGCTGGGTGCCCTTGGCCCCTGGCTGCTGGGGTGACTCTTGTCCCCACCCGTGTTTCCTGCCCCCTTGTGACAGTGGTTTTTTTTGCAAGGCCAAGCAATGAGAGGCGGCCGAGCGGAGCAGGCGACTGCCCTGTGCCGTGTGCCCTGTGGCGCAGGGCAGGGAGCGCAGGGGTCTCTGCAGGCGCTGCTGCCTTCGGGCTCGGCTGCCTGGGACGGTGCCCGCATCCTGTGCTGCTGGCTGGAGCCAGCCCTGCGTGCGGTGCTGGGGTCCTGCTGGCCAGGCTCCCCTGTCACTGCTGTGTGTGTCTTTCAGCTCCTGGCCTGCCCTGACGTGGTGGAATTGCACGAGCGTGCCCTGAAGCTCTTCCCGATGTTCGTGCTCAGCCCGCGCATTGAGATGCGTCGCCTGGTGCTGCAAGGGCTCTTCACCCTGAGCCAAAGACCTGAGATGGTGGGTGAGCGGGGGGGCGGCGGCTGAGGCCGTGCTGGAGGAGTGGGGCTGAGTTCCTCGCTAGCTTGGACTTGGCTGGGCTTTGGGAGCTGTGGGAGCGGCTCGCAGCTCTCCTGCCTCTCCGTGCCCCTGCCCGAGTCCTTTGGGGAAGGCCTTTGCCAGCAGCGTGGTCTCAAACCGCCCGAGTGCTTTTGGCAGTGCAGTGCAGCGTTTTCTGGCTTCCCCACACGACGTTGTGTTCCACCCAGGCTGAAAGAATGGGGTTCTTGCTGCCGAAACTCCTGGAGGTCCTGGACGACGCAGATCCGGAGGTGGTCGAGATGACCCTCTCTGTGCTTGGCAAGATGCTGGAGCAGAGGGACGTGGCAATTGCTGGCCCTGTCGTCGTGCAGCTGTCTGAGAAGCTGCAGCCGCTCTTTGACAACGTAAGGCTTTGTGCCCCCCAGCACGAGCACTGGATGCTGCCAGGAAACTTTGCGCCCTGTAGCTTTTCAGCCCGTGCCCGGGCGGGCCTGAGGCAGCCGGTGCTGAGCTCTTGCCCTCTTCCTTGCCAACAGGAGTCCGCCTCCATCAAAGTTCTCTCCTTCCAACTCTTCCGGGACGTGATGGAGCTTTTAGTGGCAGTGGACAGGAAGGCAACAAAGAGACAGGTGCGCCGGAACCTGCTGCCGCTGCTCTTCCACGTCTATGATGAGAACCAGCCTGTGGCAGAGGTGAGGATTTTGGCGCTGCTGGGGTTCCCGTGGGAGGTTGCTGGGCTGCCTCCTGCCCCGGTGCCTCATGAAGCGCAGGGTTCCAGGTTCCTGCGGGCCTCGGCTCCCGAGCAGCAGCTCTGGGAGCCCTCTCTCCTGCCGCCCGGCAGCACCGGCTGCCCGCGATGGAGGTTGCCCCAGTGCTCTGCCCGGGCAGCGAAGCCGCCGGCAGTCGCGTTCCCCAGCTGCTGCCCCTTCCCAGCAGGGCCCAAGAAGGACCCTCAGCCTTGCCCAGGGGAGGGGACGTGGGTCCTGTGCCCTGGGCAGCGGTGCCATCTCCCAGTGTCTGCTGCTCTGCAGGCCTCCCGGGAAACCCTGCTTCAAGCCACCGAGCTGCTGAAGCTGAGGAAGCTGAGGAAGAAGCTGAAGAGCGGGCAGATCTACAAGTTGGGCAAGTGCCTGGTAAGGATGGCCCCGCGTTGGCAGAGCCAGGCAGGACAAGGCCCTGCCCCGGTGCCCGGTGTGTGGGGCTGTCAGCTGTGCCCGTGCCCACTGCCGCAGCCCATCGCCCCCGGGCTGCACCCCGCGCAGCCCCCCTTCCCCCGGCCGTGCAGCCCTGCGGGCCCTTCTCGGGGCTCCTGTCCCTCGCCGAGCCCAGGGGTGCCGATGGAAGCCTGGCTCTGCGGGGCTTTGGCAGCAGGGTGGCTGCGCGGCTCCCCGGGGAGCACCAGCCCTGCGCTCCCTGCAAAGCACGGGCTGGCTGCTGGCTGGGAGCGGTGGGTGTCCTGGCGGGAGAGGCCAGTCCTGGGGAGAGGGGCGGCGCGGCCAAGGCGGGGAAGCTGTGCTGATCTTTCCCCATGTCCGCTTGCGCTCTCTCCAGCTGGCAGAGGACAGGAGCAGAAGAGAAGATTACCTGTACCAGGCCCTGCCGTACCTGCAGAGCCCCCAGGAGTCCCTGCGAGAGGCGGCCGTCGTGTTTTTTGGTGAGCCACAAGCCCCGGGGGTCCCTCCCTGCCCCGCTGCAGCTTGGCCCCCGCCGCGGCGGCAGCACCGGCACCAGGAACGGGCCCTGTGTCTGCGGAGCCCCGAGCCCGTGACGATGCGGGGCCCGCAGGGCTCCCTGCCACCCGCTCTCTCCCTCGCCCGTGGGCGGCACGAGGCGGGAACGTGGGCTGAGCCGTGCCGAGGGCAGGAGGGCGTGGAGCTGGGCTGGTGTGGGGCAGCTGTGCTGCTGGGGGCGACGGCATTTGGGATGGGCTCTGTGTTCCTAGGGCACCTTGGTCGGAGCGTGAGGGGACAGCCGGAAGAGCAGCAGACCGTCTACCAGGGTAGGTGAGGGGAGCAGGGCCTGGTGGGGAGGAGGAAGGAAGCTGGGCAGGGAGCTGCAATCCCTGTCCCGTCTGGGAGGGCTCTGCTCCCTGTGCAGACGAGGGCCGGTGTGGGCAGAGAGATTTCAGGGGCGCTTGGGGTGCGCGTGGCCAGCAGCATCCACGTGATCCCTTTGGCTCTTGCTGCGTTCCGGCCCCTGGAAGAGCTGGGCTGGGTGGCCCTGGCAGGAGGGTTTTCTGGGGGCCCTGCAGAGCCGTGTTCTGATCTTGACTCTCTCCTTCTCTCTTGCAGCCCTCAGATGCGTGACAAACGACATCAGCCAATCCGTCTCAGACTTAGCAGCTGATACCCTGTTTGTCCTGAGAAGTGAAGAAAGCAATCGTACCTTTGGATACAGGCTGCAGGTGCTACGAGGGTGGCTCGAGAGGATGTGGAGGAGATGAACTTCTCTCCCTGGTGTCTCGTGGCCTCTCCCTGCCCCCCGGCACAGCTCCATCCTTCTGCTTTGCCTTCCGTCAATAAACAGTCTGGATTCTTCATCTCTCACCCGTCCCAGTCCCGCACCGTTGCTCTTTCACCTCAGGGGCTGTACCCGCAACAGCCTTCAAAACGCAACAGCTTGCTCAACAGCCGTTAAAGCGAGGGAGGACTTGGCTTTAAAAATGGGTCACTTCCTTCTGCTCTGCCATCACTTAAGCAAACTGGAATGAGGGATGAGGAAAAGAAAAAGAAAACACAATAGTAGCATTCCCAGAGCTGACCCCTTGCTCTTTTCCAAGGACTGCACCGAGAGCAGACCCGTAAGAAAACTGTCCTCGAGCAATCCGTGTTTCTCACTGTGTCCTCCAGATGACTTCCAGAGTTGCATTGTGTTGATGGTTGAACTGGATGATCATAGGGTCCAACCTTAACAACTCTACGATTGGTTTGGCTCCCAAAGGCTTTAAAATGGTCGGTGTAGCATCAGCCTGGACTCCGAAATCCACGGATGTGAAAGGAGCAGTCCTTAGCCGTTGCGTAACTCTCTGAAGCCTTTTGTCTGTGCGAGGTTTGAGGCACAAATGCAGGCCAGCCAGGACTCCCTGGCGTCGGTGATGCCTTTGATGCTGCTGCAGGCACTGAAGCCTCGAGAGGCAGAGGGAGCGCGACGCTGCGAGGCTGTTGAGTCAGGGAGTTCTTGATGCTGCAGAAAATGGTTGGCGAGCACCACTCGTGTCGCTGTTGGGGTTGGCTTGTCCATGTTAGTGTATGTCCTGGTGGCTTCTGGCTGTGCCACACGATAGCGCCTTGCTGTCAGGAACACCCTTAGAATCTTTGCTGGTGTTGTCAGCGCCGTCAGGAAAGCAGTGGTGTGTTCTTTCTACAAGTACATTAACAGGAAAAGGAGGACGAGGGAGAATATCCAGTCTCTAGTGGATGCAGAAGGAATAACAGTGACAGGGGATAAGGACAAGGCTGAGGTACTTAATGCCTTCTTCGCCTCAGTCTTTAATAGCAAAGAAAGTTGTTCCTTCTGTTTACAAATCCAAGAGTTAGAGGGGCAGATTGAGGCTCCCGTGATCCAAGAGGAGGCGGTTAGAGACTTGCTTGCCCAGCTCGACTCCCACAAGTCTATGGGGCCGGATGGGATCCACCCAAGAGTATTGAAGGAGCTGGCGGATGTCCTTTCCAAACCCCTATCCATCATCTTCCAGAGGTCCTGGCTGACTGGGGAAGTTCCACTAGACTGGAGGCTGGCTGATGTTGTGCCCATCTACAAGAAGGGTTGCAGAGAGGATCCGGGGAACTACAGGCCTGTCAGTCTGACCTCAGTGCCAGGGAAAGTCATGGAACAGGTAATCTTGAGTGCTATCATGAAGCACATGCAAGAGAACCGGGTGATCAGGCCCAGTCAACATGGGTTTACAAAAGGCAGATCTTGCCAAACTAACCTGATCACCTTCTATGACAAAATCACTCGACTACTGGATGGGGGAAAGGCTGTGGCTGTAGTCTTCTTGGACTTCAGTAAAGCCTTTGACACAGTTTCTCACAGCATTCTGCTGCAGAAACTGTCAGCCTCTGGCCTGGACAGGCGCACACTCTCCTGGGTTGAAAACTGGTTGGATGGCCCAGAGAGTGGTGGTCAATGGAGTTAACTCCAGCTGGAGGCCAGTCACAAGTGGAGTTCCTCAGGGCTCAGTACTGGGTCCAGCTCTGTTCAATGTCTTTATCAATGACCTGGACGAAGGCATTGAGTGCACCCTCAGCAAGTTTGCAGATGACACTAAGCTGGGAGGAAGTGTCGATCTGCTGGAGGGTAGGGAGGCTCCAAAGGGATCTGAACAGGCTGGACCGCTGGGCTGAGACCAATGGGATGAGGTTTAACAAGGCCAAATGCCGGGTCCTGCGCTTGGGGCACAACAACCCTATGCAGCGCTACAGACTGGGGGAAGAATGGCTGGAGAGCTGCACGGAAGAGAAGGACCTGGGGGTGCTGGTTGACAGCTGACTGAACATGAGCCAGCAGTGTGCCCAGGTGGCCAAGAAGGCCAACGGCATTTTGGCTTGTATCACAAATGGGGTCACCAGCAGGTCCAGGGAGGTTATTCTCCCTCTGTACTCAGCACTGGTGAGACCGCACCTTGAATACTGTGTTCAGTTCTGGACCCCTCACCGCAAGAAGGATGTTGAGGCTCTGGAGCGTCTCCAGAGAAGAGCAACGAAGCTGGTGAGGGGCTGGAGAACGTCTGACGAGGAGCGGCTGAGAGAGCTGGGGTTGTTTAGCCTGGAGAAGAGGAGGCTGAGGGGAGACCTTATTGCTCTCTACAACTACCTGAAAGGAGGTTGTGGAGAGGAGGGACCTGGGCTCTTCTCCCAAGGGACAGGGGACAGGAAAAGAGGGAATGGCCTGAAGCTCCGTCAGGGGAGGTTCAGGTTGGATATCAGGAAAAAATTCTTCACAGTAAGAGTCATTGGGTACTGGAACAGCTGCCCAAGGAGGTGGTCGAGTCGCCTTCCCTGGAGGTGTTTAAGGAACGGGTGGATGAAGTGCTTAGGGACATGGTTTAGGGAGTGTTAGGAATGGTTGGACTCGATGATCCAATGGGTCCTTTCCAACCTTGTGATTCTGTGATTCTGTGATTCTGTGTGATTCTGTGATTCTGTGTTCTTTTCAGACCTGTCCCTTGCAATGCGGTTTTCCTGCTGCGCGCAGCCACGCGGGGAGCAGAGGCAGTGTCCCACAGTTGGGGAGGGATTGCAGCGAAGGCGAGCGTGGCAGGTTGAGCGCTCCGGGTAGCAGCTAAGCCCCCAGCCAGTCCTTGCTCCCTCCCTCCCTCCCCCCGCAGTGGGGTGGGGGAGAAAATGGGAAGGGCAAAAGCAAGGAAAGAACGCCTACAAGTTTCCGGGCTGAGATAAAGACAGTTTAATAAGCGCAGAAAGAACGGAGCGATGGGCAAGCAGTCAGCAGCCTGGCGGGTCCGTGAGCAGTGACTCCTCTGGGGAGACTCTCCCTGGTCCTCGATGCTGTGCAAGCCCTGCCCAGCGCTAGCTGAAACGTGCGTGTGTTCCCAGCCGTCCTTTGGTCGCTAGTCTGAAGCACAGGAGCATGTGGGCCGTGAGCTGCACGTTCAGATCCGCCGGAGAAGATGATTCCATGCCTAGGAAAAGACTGCAAGTGGTGAAAGAGGGAATTGCCTTGGAAATGGTGGCTGAGATGGACAGGAAGCAGAGTTGAAGGTGGTAGGAGATGCTGCTTCAGTCCCAAAATGCTCATGGCCGCGGACAGAGAGTGACGCTGAGGAGAGAAATGCTCCCTCAGCCAAGCGTGGGAGAAAGAGCCACATGGCGGCCATTGCGCTGCCACCTCCCAAAGCGCGGCGCTCCAGCGAGGAGGCACGTGTGGTCTGCAGCGGCCAGTTGGTGCAGGTGGGAGCGCCCAGGGAAGGAAGGCTGGAGCAAAAGACGTGGGGTTCCAGGTTGTAGGGGCTTTGGGGACCCACCGTGGTGCGCACAGTGTGATTTGGTGTCAGGTGCCGGTATGTGAGAGAGCGCTTGGGGACCCCCGAATGATAGGGAGACTCTGATTGGCTGTTGGCCCTTGGGGAGCCGTTGTGATTCGGGGGCTGTGATTGGGTGGCAGGTGTGAGCGTGTCACAGAGCCCTTTGGTTGTAAGGCGACCGGTGTCACCAGAGGCACCTCAGAGTGCCCGGAGGAGACGACGGGGACGGAGTGGGGCTGTGTGGGTCCTCTGCACAGTCACTTTGATCCCTACGGACCCGCATCCGTGGTGCTTTTCCAAGGATCTGCCATCCCTGGAGCAGAAGGCCTCAAGGCCAGGCGTCAGCAGGATGGCAGAGACGCTCTGCAGTGTGGCCAGTGTATCCCCGGTGCCGGGAAGGGGAGAGGAGGAGGAAGGTACTGGGTCTGCCCGAGCCTGGCAGCCTGCTGAGGTGGGTGACATCGCTCTCCTTGCTGCCCTTCCTTCTCCTGCAAACGGTTGGGGAACCCCTCTCAGGCACTGAGCACGGTGACGCCAGGGTCGATGAGGGCCCGTCGGATTCCGGCAGCTGCGATGTTCCGGAGGAGCGTGCGGCTCTGCTGGGGGAGGTTATGAGGGTTCACACCTGCGCTTGCGTTGGCCTGTGGGCTGGGCTCAACCCCGCAGGAATGGTGTGCTCCGTGAAGCGGGGTCCCCGTGGCAGCCGATAGCCGTGTTGGGCAGCACAGTGCGGTGGGGAGGGAAGGTGGGCGCAGGGCTCGCTGTGGCAGCGCTGCAGCTCTGGGCTGTGTCTCGCGCAGGTGCCTGTGCTGGTGAGGGAGATGTACAGCTGGCTGCAGCGGAACGTGGATGCGCCTGCCAAGAACGGGCCGGGCGAGAGGCTTCTGGAGCTGGTGCGCTGGAACCAGCATGATGTGGTGGTGACCCTCCTGCGCTGTGCCCCGTCGTGTGACAGGTACGGGGCGCCTTCCCTGAGGGCCGCAGGCTCAGCAGCCTTTTGAGCCCTTGAGCCTGTGGAGCCCGTCCGACGTGGGCTGCAAGGTTGAGAGTGAATTTGGTGCCCGTCTGGCCCCTGTGTTTCCCAGCCCTGTCGCGTCAGCCCCAGGGCCCGCTGCCACGCTCCCTGGCTGCCCCTCAAGGCACCGTTGCTGGAACGCCCGCTGCCCGCAGGGACCGGCCCGCTGGGTGCTGCCGGCGAGGGGCAGTGGGCAGGGGCAGGGCTGTCGGCCAGCGCAGGACGCGGGGTTGCCCAAGGCTCGCTGCCGTGGCCCAGACCCCGCTGACGCAGAGCTCTGTGCCTGCAGGGCTGCTGTGACCATGTGGAGGGCGCTGGTGTCAGAGCGCAGCTGTGCCGAGCGAGTGCTGTGGGAGCTGCTGGGCGTGCTGGAGGATTGGCCGCTGCACAGCACATCCACCTCCGACGGGGACGAGACGGAGGTCGTCGTTCTGGCTGTGAGTTTCTGGAGCAGAGCTTTGCCCCGTGTCAGGGTGGCCTCTGCGGGAGGTTCTCCATCCTTGCCGGCCACGGCACCGCGCCGAGTGCTTTCTCTGCGTGTTTCCTGCAGGCAACCAGGGCACTGAGGGAGATCCTCTGTGAGCGCCAGGTCCCAAAGGTGTTGGATCAGCATTTTCCGCCCCTCTTCCTGGCTCTGCTCTTTCAAGTGTACTGCACCATAAAGGAGGAGGCAGAGGAGATCGATGCGTACTGGAGGAAATACGTCGCGCAAGTCAGCCTTCCCACCAGCCCTAGCAGGTGCTCCATCGCAGCTCTGCGGTCCCTCCCACAGCCCTGGAGCTGGGGCCGGGGCTGCTGGTGTGACCTGGGCTTTGCTCTGCCCACAGATTCGTGGTGCAGACGGTGAAAGCGCTGCTCTGCAGTTTGGGCTATGAGGATGTGGTGTTTAGAGTGGAGCACAAGCATGGCTGGGACACTCTGCTGCACCCCAAGAGCCACCCCTACGCGATGGGTCTGCTGGCCAGGTGAGAGCCCCCTTCTCCAAGCTGCCGCTGCCATTTCTCCCCTGCAGACAGGGCACGCCACGCAATCCCTTTGGTGTTGGGTGAGAGGGATCTGTCTAGCAAGGGGTGGCCCAGTGCACTGGAAAGGCCTGGGAGAGGCGGGTGCCCGGGATCATCGGCCTCCCAAAGTGCCCTGGGCTGCTCCTGCGAGGTGTGGGCTGACGGCACAGAGCCGGGTCAGTCTGCCGGCAGCCCCAGCGAGGGCAGCGTGCCAGGGCAGGGCAGGATGCACTGAGGGCAGGGACGGAGCCTGGGGGAATTGTGTGTCCCGTGGGCAGGGCAGGGGTCTCCTGGGAAGGGCGGGCTTTGGGGCAGGGCGGATGTTTTTCCAGTCTCCATCCGCAAAGGAGCCTGCTGGTGTTGGGCTTTGCCTTTCTCCTGGGCAGGGGTGGTGGGGAAAGCGCAGTCCTCCGTGAGTGTGTCCCGGGAGAGGCTGCCCACCCTGCTCCGGACTGACGGTGCCTTCTTCCCCCTGCCAGAGAGATGTGCATGGTGAAGGATTATTTCTGTCACCGCGTGGCGCTCCAGCTTTTGGATGTGCTGAACCTGGACGAGCCGTGCCTGGAGGTCCCTGCCATGGCGTTCTTTGTCAAGGTGAGCCTGATGGCGAGCGCGGCCACGCTGGGCTGTCCCGCAGCCCTGTGCCCTTCTCCAGCGGCGGCCGTGGGGGGAGCCCAGTTGGTGGAGCTGGGCCAGGGCTTAGGCTGCGCTGGGTGCCCTTGGCCCCTGGCTGCTGGGGTGACTCTTGTCCCCACCCGTGTTTCCTGCCCCCTTGTGACAGTGGTTTTTTTGCAAGGCCAAGCAATGAGAGGCGGCCGAGCGGAGCAGGCGACTGCCCTGTGCCGTGTGCCCTGTGGCGCAGGGCAGGGAGCGCAGGGGTCTCTGCAGGCGCTGCTGCCTTCGGGCTCGGCTGCCTGGGACGGTGCCCGCATCCTGTGCTGCTGGCTGGAGCCAGCCCTGCGTGCGGCGCTGGGGTCCTGCTGGCCAGGCTCCCCTGTCACTGCTGTGTGTGTCTTTCAGCTCCTGGCCTGCCCTGACGTGGTGGAACTGCACGAGCGTGCCCTGAAGCTCTTCCCGATGTTCGTGCTCAGCCCGCGCATTGAGATGCGTCGCCTGGTGCTGCAAGGGCTCTTCACCCTGAGCCAAAGACCTGAGATGGTGGGTGAGCGGGGGGCGGCGGCTGAGGCCGTGCTGGAGGAGTGGGGCTGAGTTCCTCGCTAGCTTGGACTTGGCTGGGCTTTGGGAGCTGTGGGAGCGGCTCGCAGCTCTCCTGCCTCTCCGTGCCCCTGCCCGAGTCCTTTGGGGAAGGCCTTTGCCAGCAGCGTGGTCTCAAACCGCCCGAGTGCTTTTGGCAGTGCAGTGCAGCGTTTTCTGGCTTCCCCACACGACGTTGTGTTCCACACAGGCTGAAAGAATGGGGTTCTTGCTGCCGAAACTCCTGGAGGTCCTGGACGACGCAGATCCGGAGGTGGTCGAGATGACCCTCTCTGTGCTTGGCAAGATGCTGGAGCAGAGGGACGTGGCAATTGCTGGCCCTGTCGTCGTGCAGCTGTCTGAGAAGCTGCAGCCGCTCTTTGACAACGTAAGGCTTTGTGCCCCCCAGCACGAGCACTGGATGCTGCCAGGAAACTTTGCGCCCTGTAGCTTTTCAGCCCGTGCCCGGGCGGGCCTGAGGCAGCCGGTGCTGAGCTCTTGCCCTCTTCCTTGCCAACAGGAGTCCGCCTCCATCAAAGTTCTCTCCTTCCAACTCTTCCGGGACGTGATGGAGCTTTTAGTGGCAGTGGACAGGAAGGCAACAAAGAGACAGGTGCGCCGGAACCTGCTGCCGCTGCTCTTCCACGTCTATGATGAGAACCAGCCTGTGGCAGAGGTGAGGATTTTGGCGCTGCTGGGGTTCCCGTGGGAGGTTGCTGGGCTGCCTCCTGCCCCGGTGCCTCATGAAGCGCAGGGTTCCAGGTTCCTGCGGGCCTCGGCTCCCGAGCAGCAGCTCTGGGAGCCCTCTCTCCTGCCGCCCGGCAGCACCGGCTGCCCGCGATGGAGGTTGCCCCAGTGCTCTGCCCGGGCAGCGAAGCCGCCGGCAGAGGCGTTCCCCAGCTGCTGCCCCTTCCCAGCAGGGCCCAAGAAGGACCCTCAGCCTTGCCCAGGGGAGCGGACGCGGGTCCTGTGCCCTGGGCAGCGGTGCCATCTCCCAGTGTCTGCTGCTCTGCAGGCCTCCCGGGAAACCCTGCTTCAAGCCACCGAGCTGCTGAAGCTGAGGAAGCTGAGGAAGAAGCTGAAGAGCGGGCAGATCTACAAGTTGGGCAAGTGCCTGGTAAGGATGGCCCCGCGTTGGCAGAGCCAGGCAGGACAAGGCCCTGCCCCGGTGCCCGGTGTGTGGGGCTGTCAGCTGTGCCCGTGCCCACTGCCGCAGCCCATCGCCCCCGGGCTGCACCCCGCGCAGCCCCCCTTCCCCCGGCCGTGCAGCCCTGCGGGCCCTTTTCGGGGCTCCCGTCCCTCGCCGAGCCCAGGGGTGCCGATGGAAGCCTGGCTCTGCGGGGCTTTGGCAGCAGGGTGGCTGCGCGGCTCCCCGGGGAGCACCAGCCCTGCGCTCCCTGCAAAGCACGGGCTGGCTGCTGGCTGGGAGCGGTGGGTGTCCTGGCGGGAGAGGCCAGTCCTGGGGAGAGGGGCGGCGCGGCCAAGGCAGGGAAGCTGTGCTGATCTTTCCCCATGTCCGCTTGCGCTCTCTCCAGCTGGCAGAGGACAGGAGCAGAAGAGAAGATTACCTGTACCAGGCCCTGCCGTACCTGCAGAGCCCCCAGGAGTCCCTGCGAGAGGCGGCCGTCGTGTTTTTTGGTGAGCCACAAGCCCCGGGGGTCCCTCCCTGCCCCGCTGCAGCTTGGCCCCCGCCGCGGCGGCAGCACCGGCACCAGGAACGGGCCCTGTGTCTGCGGAGCCCCGAGCCCGTGACGATGCAGGGCCCGCAGGGCTCCCTGCCACCCGCTCTCTCCCTCGCCCGTGGGCGGCACGAAGCGGGAACGTGGGCTGAGCCATGCCGAGGGCAGGAGGGCGTGGAGCTGGGCTGGTGTGGGGCAGCTGTGCTGCTGGGGGCGACGGCATTTGGGATGGGCTCTGTGTTCCTAGGGCACCTTGGTCGGAGCGTGAGGGGACAGCCGGAAGAGCAGCAGACCGTCTACCAGGGTAGGTGAGGGGAGCAGGGCCTGGTGGGGAGGAGGAAGGAAGCTGGGCAGGGAGCTGCAATCCCTGTCCCGTCTGGGAGGGCTCTGCTCCCTGTGCAGACGAGGGCCGGTGTGGGCAGAGAGATTTCAGGGGCGCTTGGGGTGCGCGTGGCCAGCAGCATCCACGTGATCCCTTTGGCTCTTGCTGCGTTCCGGCCCCTGGAAGAGCTGGGCTGGGTGGCCCTGGCAGGAGGGTTTTCTGGGGGCCCTGCAGAGCCGTGTTCTGATCTTGACTCTCTCCTTCTCTCTTGCAGCCCTCAGATGCATGAGAAACGACATCAGCCAATCCGTCTCAGACTTAGCAGCTGATACCCTGTTTGTCCTGAGAAGTGAAGAAAGCAATCGTACCTTTGGATACAGGCTGCAGGTGCTACGAGGGTGGCTCGAGAGGATGTGGAGGAGATGAACTTCTCTCCCTGGTGTCTCGTGGCCTCTCCCTGCCCCCCGGCACACTCCATCCTTCCGCTTTGCCTTCCGTCAATAAACAGTCTGGATTCTTCATCTCTCACCCGTCCCAGTCCCGCACCGTTGCTCTTTCACCTCAGGGGCTGTACCCGCAACAGCCTTCAAAACGCAATAGCTTGCTCAACAGCCGTTAAAGCGAGGGAGAACTTGGCTTTAAAAATGGGTCACTTCCTTCTGCTCTGCCATCACTTAAGCAAACTGGAATGAGGGATGAGGAAAAGAAAAAGAAAACACAATAGTAGCATTCCCAGAGCTGACCCCTTGCTCTTTTCCAAGGACTGCACCGAGAGCAGACCCGTAAGAAAACTGTCCTCGAGCAATCCGTGTTTCTCACTGTGTCCTCCAGATGACTTCCAGAGTTGCATTGTGTTGATGGTTGAACTGGATGATCATAGGGTCCAACCTTAACAACTCTACGATTGGTTTGGCTCCCAAAGGCTTTAAAATGGTCGGTGTAGCATCAGCCTGGACTCCGAAATCCACGGATGTGAAAGGACCAGTCCTTAGCCGTTGCGTAACTCTCTGAAGCCTTTTGTCTGTGCGAGGTTTGAGGCACAAATGCAGGCCAGCCAGGACTCCCTGGCGTCGGTGGTGCCTTTGATGCTGCTGCAGGCACTGAAGCCTCGAGAGGCAGAGGGAGCGCGACGCTGCGAGGCTGTTGAGTCAGGGAGTTCTTGATGCTGCAGAAAATGGTTGGCGAGCACCACTCGTGTCGCTGTTGGGGTTGGCTTGTCCATGTTAGTGTATGTCCTGGTGGCTTCTGGCTGTGCCACACGATAGCGCCTTGCTGTCAGGAACACCCTTAGAATCTTTGCTGGTGTTGTCAGCGCCGTCAGGAAAGCAGTGGTGTGTTCTTTCTACAAGTACATTAACAGGAAAAGGAGGACGAGGGAGAATATCCAGTCTCTAGTGGATGCAGAAGGAATAACAGTGACAGGGGATAAGGACAAGGCTGAGGTACTTAATGCCTTCTTCGCCTCAGTCTTTAATAGCAAAGAAAGTTGTTCCTTCTGTTTACAAATCCAAGAGTTAGAGGGGCAGATTGAGGCTCCCGTGATCCAAGAGGAGGCGGTTAGAGACTTGCTTGCCCAGCTCGACTCCCACAAGTCTATGGGGCCGGATGGGATCCACCCAAGAGTATTGAAGGAGCTGGCGGATGTCCTTTCCAAACCCCTATCCATCATCTTCCAGAGGTCCTGGCTGACTGGGGAAGTTCCACTGGACTGGAGGCTGGCTGATGTTGTGCCCATATACAAGAAGGGTTGCAGAGAGGATCCGGGGAACTACAGGCCTGTCAGTCTGACCTCAGTGCCAGGGAAAGTCATGGAACAGGTAATCTTGAGTGCTATCATGAAGCACATGCAAGAGAACCGGGTGATCAGGCCCAGTCAACATGGGTTTACAAAAGGCAGATCTTGCCAAACTAACCTGATCACCTTCTATGACAGAATCACTCGACTACTGGATGGGGGAAAGGCTGTGGCTGTAGTCTTCTTGGACTTCAGTAAAGCCTTTGACACAGTTTCTCACAGCATTCTGCTGCAGAAACTGTCAGCCTCTGGCCTGGACAGGCGCACACTCTCCTGGGTTGGAAACTGGTTGGATGGCCCAGAGAGTGGTGGTCAATGGAGTTAACTCCAGCTGGAGGCCAGTCACAAGTGGAGTTCCTCAGGGCTCAGTACTGGGTCCAGCTCTGTTCAATGTCTTTATCAATGACCTGGACGAAGGCATTGAGTGCACCCTCAGCAAGTTTGCAGATGACACTAAGCTGGGAGGAAGTGTTGATCTGCTGGAGGGTGGGAGGCTCTGCAAAGGGATCTGAACAGGCTGGACTGCTGGGCCGAGACCAATGGGATGAGGTTTAACAAGGCCAAATGCCGGGTCCTGCGCTTGGGGCACAACAACCCTATGCAGCGCTACAGACTGGGGGAAGAATGGCTGGAGAGCTGCACGGAAGAGAAGGACCTGGGGGTGCTGGTTGACAGCCGACTGAACATGAGCCAGCAGTGTGCCCAGGTGGCCAAGAAGGCCAACGGCATTTTGGCTTGTATCACAAATGGGGTCACCAGCAGGTCCAGGGAGGTTATTCTCCCTCTGTACTCAGCACTGGTGAGACCGCACCTTGAATACTGTGTTCAGTTCTGGACCCCTCACCGCAAGAAGGATGTTGAGGCTCTGGAGCGTCTCCAGAGAAGAGCAACGAAGCTGGTGAGGGGCTGGAGAACGTCTGACGAGGAGCGGCTGAGAGAGCTGGGGTGTTTAGCCTGGAGAAGAGGAGGCTGAGGGGAGACCTTATTGCTCTCTACAACTGCCTGAAAGGAGGTTGTGGAGAGGAGGGACCTGGGCTCTTCTCCCAAGGGACAGGGGACAGGAAAAGAGGGAATGGCCTGAAGCTCCGTCAGGGGAGGTTCAGGTTGGATATCAGGAAAAAATTCTTCACAGTAAGAGTCATTGGGTACTGGAACAGCTGCCCAGGGAGGGGGTCGAGTCGCCTTCCCTGGAGGTGTTTAAGGAACGGGTGGATGAAGTGCTTAGGGACATGGTTTAGGGAGTGTTAGGAATGGTTGGACTCGATGATCCAATGGGTCCTTTCCAACCTTGTGATTCTGTGATTCTGTGTGATTCTGTGATTCTGTGTTCTTTTCAGACCTGTCCCTTGCAATGCGGTTTTCCTGCTGCGCGCAGCCACGCGGGGAGCAGAGGCAGTGTCCCACAGTTGGGGAGGGATTGCAGCGAAGGCGAGCGTGGCAGGTTGAGCGCTCCGGGTAGCAGCTAAGCCCCCAGCCAGTCCTTGCTCCCTCCCTCCCTCTCTCCCTCCGCAGTGGGGTGGGGGAGAAAATGGGAAGGGCAAAAGCAAGGAAAGAAGGCCTACAAGTTTCCGGGCTGAGATAAAGACAGTTTAATAAGCGCAGAAAGAACGGAGCGATGGGCAAGCAGTCAGCAGCCTGGCGGGTCCGTGAGCAGTGACTCCTCTGGGGAGACTCTCCCTGGTCCTCGATGCTGTGCAAGCCCTGCCCAGCGCTAGCTGAAACGTGCGTGTGTTCCCAGCCGTCCTTTGGTCGCTAGTCTGAAGCGCAGGAGCATGTGGGCCGTGAGCTGCACGTTCAGATCCGCCGGAGAAGATGATTCCATGCCTAGGAAAAGACTGCAAGTGGTGAAAGAGGGAATTGCCTTGGAAATGGTGGCTGAGATGGACAGGAAGCAGAGTTGAAGGTGGTAGGAGATGCTGCTTCAGTCCCAAAATGCTCATGGCCGCGGACAGAGAGTGACGCTGAGGAGAGAAATGCTCCCTCAGCCAAGCGTGGGAGAAAGAGCCACATCGCGGCCATTGCGCTGCCACCTCCCAAAGCGCGGCGCTCCAGCGAGGAGGCACGTGTGGTCTGCAGCGGCCAGTTGGTGCAGGTGGGAGCGCCCAGGGAAGGAAGGCTGGAGCAAAAGACGTGGGGTTCCAGGTTGTAGGGGCTTTGGGGACCCACCGTGGTGCGCACAGTGTGATTTGGTGTCAGGTGCCGGTATGTGAGAGAGCGCTTGGGGACCCCCGAATGATAGGGAGACTCTGATTGGCTGTTGGCCCTTGGGGAGCCGTTGTGATTCGGGGGCTGTGATTGGGTGGCAGGTGTGAGCGTGTCACAGAGCCCTTTGGTTGTAAGGCGACCGGTGTCACCAGAGGCACCTCAGAGTGCCCGGAGGAGACGACGGGGACGGAGTGGGGCTGTGTGGGTCCTCTGCACAGTCACTTCGATCCCTACGGACCCGCATCCGTGGTGCTTTTCCAAGGATCTGCCATCCCTGGAGCAGAAGGCCTCAAGGCCAGGCGTCAGCAGGATGGCAGAGACGCTCTGCAGTGTGGCCAGTGTATCCCCGGTGCCGGGAAGGGGAGAGGAGGAGGAAGGTACTGGGTCTGCCCGAGCCTGGCAGCCTGCTGAGGTGGGTGACATCCCTCTCCTTGCTGCCCTTCCTTCTCCTGCAAACGGTTGGGGAACCCCTCTCAGGCACTGAGCACGGTGACGCCAGGGTCGATGAGGGCCCGTCGGATTCCGGCAGCTCCGATGTTCCGGAGGAGCGTGCGGCTCTGCTGGGGGAGGTTATGAGGGCTCACACCTGCGCTTGCGTTGGCCTGTGGGCTGGGCTCAACCCCGCAGGAATGGTGTGCTCCGTGAAGCGGGGTCCCCGTGGCAGCCGATAGCCGTGTTGGGCAGCACAGTGCGGTGGGGAGGGAAGGTGGGCGCAGGGCTCGCTGTGGCAGCGCTGCAGCTCTGGGCTGTGTCTCGCGCAGGTGCCTGTGCTGGTGAGGGAGATGTACAGCTGGCTGCAGCGGAACGTGGATGCGCCTGCCAAGAACGGGCCGGGCGAGAGGCTTCTGGAGCTGGTGCGCTGGAACCAGCATGATGTGGTGGTGACCCTCCTGCGCTGTGCCCCGTCGTGTGACAGGTACGGGGCGCCTTCCCTGAGGGCCGCAGGCTCAGCAGCCTTTTGAGCCCTTGAGCCTGTGGAGCCCGTCCGACGTGGGCTGCAAGGTTGAGAGTGAATTTGGTGCCCGTCTGGCCCCTGTGTTTCCCAGCCCTGTCCCGTCAGCCCCAGGGCCCGCTGCCACGCTCCCTGGCTGCCCCTCAAGGCACCGTTGCTGGAACGCCCGCTGCCCGCAGGGACCGGCCCGCTGGGTGCTGCCGGCGAGGGGCAGTGGGCAGGGGCAGGGCTGTCGGCCAGCGCAGGACGCGGGGTTGCCCAAGGCTCGCTGCCGTGGCCCAGACCCCGCTGACGCAGAGCTCTGTGCCTGCAGGGCTGCTGTGACCATGTGGAGGGCGCTGGTGTCAGAGCGCAGCTGTGCCGAGCGAGTGCTGTGGGAGCTGCTGGGCGTGCTGGAGGATTGGCCGCTGCACAGCACATCCACCTCCGACGGGGACGAGACGGAGGTCGTCGTTCTGGCTGTGAGTTTCTGGAGCAGAGCTTTGCCCCGTGTCAGGGTGGCCTCTGCGGGAGGTTCTCCATCCTTGCCGGCCACGGCACCGCGCCGAGTGCTTTCTCTGCGTGTTTCCTGCAGGCAACCAGGGCACTGAGGGAGATCCTCTGTGAGCGCCAGGTCCCAAAGGTGTTGAATCAGCATTTTCCGCCCCTCTTCCTGGCTCTGCTCTTTCAAGTGTACTGCACCATAAAGGAGGAGGCAGAGGAGGTCGATGCGTACTGGAGGAAATACGTCGCGCAAGTCAGCCTTCCCACCAGCCCTAGCAGGTGCTCCATCGCAGCTCTGCGGTCCCTCCCACAGCCCTGGAGCTGGGGCCGGGGCTGCTGGTGTGACCTGGGCTTTGCTCTGCCCACAGATTCACGGTGCAGACGGTGAAAGCGCTGCTCTGCAGTTTGGGCTATGAGGATGTGGTGTTTAGAGTGGAGCACAAGCATGGCTGGGACACTCTGCTGCACCCCAAGAGCCACCCCTACGCGATGGGTCTGCTGGCCAGGTGAGAGCCCCCTTCTCCAAGCTGCCGCTGCCATTTCTCCCCTGCAGACAGGGCACGCCACGCAATCCCTTTGGTGTTGGGTGAGAGGGATCTGTCTAGCAAGGGGTGGCCCAGTGCACTGGAAAGGCCTGGGAGAGGCGGGTGCCCGGGATCATCGGCCTCCCAAAGTGCCCTGGGCTGCTCCTGCGAGGTGTGGGCTGACGGCACAGAGCCGGGTCAGTCTGCCGGCAGCCCCAGCGAGGGCAGCGTGCCAGAGCAGGGCAGGATGCACTGAGGGCAGGGACGGAGCCTGGGGGAATTGTGTGTCCCGTGGGCAGGGCAGGGGTCTCCTGGGAAGGGCGGGCTTTGGGGCAGGGCGGATGTTTTTCCAGTCTCCATCCGCAAAGGAGCCTGCTGGTGTTGGGCATTGCCTTTCTCCTGGGCAGGGGTGGTGGGGAAAGCCCAGTCCTCCGTGAGTGTGTCCCGGGAGAGGCTGCCCACCCTGCTCCGGACTGACGGTGCCTTCTTCCCCCTGCCAGAGAGATGTGCATGGTGAAGGATTATTTCTGTCACCGCGTGGCGCTCCAGCTTTTGGATGTGCTGAACCTGGACGAGCCGTGCCTGGAGGTCCCTGCCATGGCGTTCTTTGTCAAGGTGAGCCTGATGGCGAGCGCGGCCACGCTGGGCTGTGCCGCAGCCCTGTGCCCTTCTCCAGCGGCGGCCGTGGGGGGAGCCCAGTTGGTGGAGCTGGGCCAGGGCTTAGGCTGCGCTGGGTGCCCTTGGCCCCTGGCTGCTGGGGTGACTCTTGTCCCCACCCGTGTTTCCTGCCCCCTTGTGACAGTGGTTTTTTTGCAAGGCCAAGCAATGAGAGGCGGCCGAGCGGAGCAGGCGACTGCCCTGTGCCGTGTGCCCTGTGGCGCAGGGCAGGGAGCGCAGGGGTCTCTGCAGGCGCTGCTGCCTTCGGGCTCGGCTGCCTGGGACGGTGCCCGCATCCTGTGCTGCTGGCTGGAGCCAGCCCTGCGTGCGGCGCTGGGGTCCTGCTGGCCAGGCTCCCCTGTCACTGCTGTGTGTGTCTTTCAGCTCCTGGCCTGCCCTGACGTGGTGGAATTGCACGAGCGTGCCCTGAAGCTCTTCCCGATGTTCGTGCTCAGCCCGCGCATTGAGATGCGTCGCCTGGTGCTGCAAGGGCTCTTCACCCTGAGCCAAAGACCTGAGATGGTGGGTGAGCGGGGGGCGGCGGCGGCTGAGGCCGTGCTGGAGGAGTGGGGCTGAGTTCCTCGCTAGCTTGGACTTGGCTGGGCTTTGGGAGCTGTGGGAGCGGCTCGCAGCTCTCCTGCCTCTCCGTGCCCCTGCCCGAGTCCTTTGGGGAAGGCCTTTGCCAGCAGCGTGGTCTCAAACCGCCTGAGTGCTTTTGGCAGTGCAGTGCAGCGTTTTCTGGCTTCCCCACACGACGTTGTGTTCCACCCAGGCTGAAAGAATGGGGTTCTTGCTGCCGAAACTCCTGGAGGTCCTGGACGACGCAGACACGGAGGTGGTCGAGATGACCCTCTCTGTGCTTGGCAAGATGCTGGAGCAGAGGGACGTGGCAATTGCTGGCCCTGTCGTCGTGCAGCTGTCTGAGAAGCTGCAGCCGCTCTTTGACAACGTAAGGCTTTGTGCCCCCCAGCACGAGCACTGGATGCTGCCAGGAAACTTTGCGCCCTGTAGCTTTTCAGCCCGTGCCCGGGCGGGCCTGAGGCAGCCGGTGCTGAGCTCTTGCCCTCTTCCTTGCCAACAGGAGTCCGCCTCCATCAAAGTTCTCTCCTTCCAACTCTTCCGGGACGTGATGGAGCTTTTAGTGGCAGTGGACAGGAAGGCAACAAAGAGACAGGTGCGCCGGAACCTGCTGCCGCTGCTCTTCCACGTCTATGATGAGAACCAGCCTGTGGCAGAGGTGAGGATTTTGGTGCTGCTGGGGTTCCCGTGGGAGGTTGCTGGGCTGCCTCCTGCCCCGGTGCCTCATGAAGCGCAGGGTTCCAGGTTCCTGCGGGCCTCGGCTCCCGAGCAGCAGCTCTGGGAGCCCTCTCTCCTGCCGCCCGGCAGCACCGGCTGCCCGAGATGGAGGTTGCCCCAGTGCTCTGCCCGGGCAGCGAAGCCGCCGGCAGTCGCGTTCCCCAGCTGCTGCCCCTTCCCAGCAGGGCCCAAGAAGGACCCTCAGCCTTGCCCAGGGGAGGGGACGTGGGTCCTGTGCCCTGGGCAGCGGTGCCATCTCCCAGTGTCTGCTGCTCTGCAGGCCTCCCGGGAAACCCTGCTTCAAGCCACCGAGCTGCTGAAGCTGAGGAAGCTGAGGAAGAAGCTGAAGAGCGGGCAGATCTACAAGTTGGGCAAGTGCCTGGTAAGGATGGCCCCGCGTTGGCAGAGCCAGGCAGGACAAGGCCCTGCCCCGGTGCCCGGTGTGTGGGGCTGTCAGCTGTGCCCGTGCCCACTGCCGCAGCCCATCGCCCCCGGGCTGCACCCCGCGCAGCCCCCCTTCCCCCGGCCGTGCAGCCCTGCGGGCCCTTCTCCGGGCTCCTGTCCCTCGCCGAGCCCAGGGGTGCCGATGGAAGCCTGGCTCTGCGGGGCTTTGGCAGCAGGGTGGCTGCGCGGCTCCCCGGGGAGCACCAGCCCTGCGCTCCCTGCAAAGCACGGGCTGGCTGCTGGCTGGGAGCGGTGGGTGTCCTGGCGGGAGAGGCCAGTCCTGGGGAGAGGGGCGGCGCGGCCAAGGCGGGGAAGCTGTGCTGATCTTTCCCCATGTCCGCTTGCGCTCTCTCCAGCTGGCAGAGGACAGGAGCAGAAGAGAAGATTACCTGTACCAGGCCCTGCCGTACCTGCAGAGCCCCCAGGAGTCCCTGCGAGAGGCGGCCGTCGTGTTTTTTGGTGAGCCACAAGCCCCGGGGGTCCCTCCCTGCCCCGCTGCAGCTTGGCCCCCGCCGCGGCGGCAGCACCGGCACCAGGAACGGGCCCTGTGTCTGCGGAGCCCCGAGCCCGTGACGATGCGGGGCCCGCAGGGCTCCCTGCCACCCGCTCTCTCCCTCGCCCATGGGCGGCACGAGGCGGGAACGTGGGCTGAGCCGTGCCGAGGGCAGGAGGGCGTGGAGCTGGGCTGGTGTGGGGCAGCTGTGCTGCTGGGGGCGACGGCATTTGGGATGGGCTCTGTGTTCCTAGGGCACCTTGGTCGGAGCGTGAGGGGACAGCCGGAAGAGCAGCAGACCGTCTACCAGGGTAGGTGAGGGGAGCAGGGCCTGGTGGGGAGGAGGAAGGAAGCTGGGCAGGGAGCTGCAATCCCTGTCCCGTCTGGGAGGGCTCTGCTCCCTGTGCAGACGAGGGCCGGTGTGGGCGGAGAGATTTCAGGGGCGCTTGGGGTGCGCGTGGCCAGCAGCATCCACGTGATCCCTTTGGCTCTTGCTGCGTTCCGGCCCCTGGAAGAGCTGGGCTGGGTGGCCCTGGCAGGAGGGTTTTCTGGGGGCCCTGCAGAGCCGTGTTCTGATCTTGACTCTCTCCTTCTCTCTTGCAGCCCTCAGATGCGTGACAAACGACATCAGCCAATCCGTCTCAGACTTAGCAGCTGATACCCTGTTTGTCCTGAGAAGTGAAGAAAGCAATCGTACCTTTGGATACAGGCTGCAGGTGCTACGAGGGTGGCTCGAGAGGATGTGGAGGAGATGAACTTCTCTCCCTGGTGTCTCGTGGCCTCTCCCTGCCCCCCGGCACAGCTCCATCCTTCTGCTTTGCCTTCCGTCAATAAACACTCTGGATTCTTCATCTCTCACCCGTCCCAGTCCCGCACCGTTGCTCTTTCACCTCAGGGGCTGTACCCGCAACAGCCTTCAAAACGCAACAGCTTGCTCAACAGCCGTTAAAGCGAGGGAGGACTTGGCTTTAAAAATGGGTCACTGCCTTCTGCTCTGCCATCACTTAAGCAAACTGGAATGAGGGATGAGGAAAAGAAAAAGAAAACACAATAGTAGCATTCCCAGAGCTGACCCCTTGCTCTTTTCCAAGGACTGCACCAAGAGCAGACCCGTAAGAAAACTGTCCTCGAGCAATCCGTGTTTCTCACTGTGTCCTCCAGATGACTTCCAGAGTTGCATTGTGTTGATGGTTGAACTGGATGATCATAGGGTCCAACCTTAACAACTCTACGATTGTGCCCCGCCCAATACCAGATAGCAATTCATGCCAGTCCCACCCCCTGTGTCTGTGAGACATACACACAGACGAGCCAAATAAGACATATAGAAATGACTTTTTATTTTGTGAAGAACACTTGAAATATAAAGATGAAAGCTTTTTCAGGTTTTGGAATAATAACCATCATAAACCGTGGAATCACAAAGACTCCATTTTAAAAATGTGTTTCCTCTTCCCCCCCCCCGTTTTTAAGGAACTCTCTCATTGTGGAATGACCCACAAGAGTTCTAAAGAAAAAAATAATGCGTTCTGAGCCAACATTGGAAACATTCCAAGACTGGTTCAGTGCAGGCGCTGCTACATGACACTTGAACAAAGGCACATACTAACCCCCACGTCAGTACCTGGAATCCATACTTAAATTTCTCCAAACGTCGTGTTTTCCAGAACAGACTAGAGTTAAAGGTAAGTGGGAAGGCTGAATGCAAGGACCCAGAGGAATTCAAGTGACAGCAAAGTAAGCGTGATGTGACAGAACAATCTGCAAACGCAAACATTTCTTGCTTACCTTCGTAACCGGCACGTACAATCGTCTCTGTAAACCCTAGCTCGCAAGAACACTTGTTGATATGGAAGAAGGCAACAGAAAATAAAATAGGAAAGCAAGCGGCTGCCCTCACCTCAGTCAGAGAATCCATCCATACACTAGGATTTCAAGATTCAATAAAGCCTACCTACAGCCGGAACAGCGGGGAAATTAAGCATCCCCTTCTGGGATGAATCAGCCTAAGACAGCACAGAAGAACCTGCTGAAGTTCAGATATATGCAAAGAAATCAATACCCATCAGATGCTTCAAGGTGCTTTTGACAACTTCTTTTGCTGAAGGCTGAGGGGGTCCATTTTCATCTTGAAATACCAGAGTATTGTTAACCTATAAAAGGCAAATGAGATATCTTCTCGATTAGCCAAAAATTCAGTAGTCTGCTGTACTGGCATCTTCTACGCAAACATAAAACAGGTTAAACGCTTACAGCAGCCTCCAAGGGACTTGCATTTTGTCCCTTCATTATCACAGATTTAATTAACAATACTCCTGGATATGTTCAAAACTACTGTTGAACAATTGCTTTGCTCATGTCAAAACAGGTTTCCAGCATTCGTGCGGTTCACTGAGGCTTCGCAGTGGGTGTGACAGCAGGATTCACTTCCACAAGTTCCTACCCAGCAAAGGCAAATCCATTCAATGCCACCAGCACGCCACCACCGCACAGAAGTGCTCATGTTTTATCTTCCACCATTCCATTTTTACCTTAGCATTCAAAACACGTTTAGAATGTGATTATAAACAATTCACTCCATTAATAATTTGGGTTAATCTGTCAGTGCTAGTTGTGGTCAAAGAAAACTCTGAATCTGATGGGAAATTAAGTTATGAACAGTCACGTACAGCGGGGGAAACACCGTTTAAATATTGTAAGCATCAGAGAAGTTTTGATAAAGATGCTGAAACGTCTACTTCAAATAAACCCCAGCCTTAGGGGTAACAAAAATATCAGGCAGTTACAGGCGTTCTTAAGATTGAGATCCAAGCTCACAAGCATGGGGTAAACATTTTGCTCAAGAACCTTTGATAGGAGGTCAGCTGGTAGTCAGCCCCATCCATCCCCTTCCTTTGTGGAGGATGTAAATCAGCTTTGTGACACCAAGAGAAGCTCAAATTGCACCAGGGGAGGTTCGGATTAGGTGTTAAGAAAAGTTTCTTCACCAAAAGGGTTCTTGGGCACTGGAAGGGGCTGCTCAGGGAGGTGGTGGAGTCCCCATCCCTGGAGGTGTCTGAAAAACAGCTAGGTAAGGCGCGCACGGATATGGTTTAGTAGTGGGCAGGTACAGCTGGACCCGATGATCTCAAAGATCTTTTCTAACCAAACCATTCTAACAAAGAACATTAAAAGAACTGAAAAGTTAAGAAATGAGGGAAAATCCTCTGAATAACAGTAATGAAAATAAACACAAGCCTTTTTCCCAGAGTACAATAAACCCACTTAAGACCAAATGCCTGATCAGCCAATTTTTTCCATCCCTTTTGTTTGTTAATGAAGATGATGGACAACAAAAAAGCCCCTGGAACTTTAAAAATAGAAGGTTATCGCACTGTTGTTCCATATCACAAAAGATCTTCAGGTTTAAGAGCCTGACAGGTTGTGAACTTGCTCTTTTCTGAGCCAATTTAGCACAATTTGTCAAGTGATTTCCACATTTTCTTCATTCCTGAAATCTGATTCCTACAAACTTGATGGAAACCTATAAGTTTCTATATAAAGAGACAGAAGCAAACTCTGGTATCACCTGTAATTTCAGTGATCAGAGATGGAAAAAAAATATGTAAAGAGATATTTATGACTGCATTAAACCCCAGCAAACTCTGTAGTGATGGTGCAAGACGTCAGCATCTGATCAAAACCCAAAAGCATTTAGGGTGATTACAAAACAGTCACCAAAAGGTTATACAATATATTAATCTCTTTTCTCATGGATAAAGTGCATTTACCTAGCCTGAGAATAAGTACCACACTGATAAAGGGATGCTAAAGCACTTCCCCAAGAGAGATTAGAAGAAATATCCGAGTTATCCTGAATCCTAAATCCAGTTTGTCTTGGTGATTCTTGAAGACACTTTGGGAAAGCCCCCCTTGCTGGTCCAGTTGAGGTACTCCACTCCAAGTCAGTACATTGGTAGCATGGGCTGGTCAACGCCTCGCCTCGCCTCCTGGTGCTATCTGAAAACACCCACATTGATAGAAAGAGCCACTTCTGGTTTACGGTGCTTAATATTCAGCTTCTCCTCATGGTCCTGTAAGCGTTCAGCTTGCCGACTATTAAAAAAGAAATTGAGATGTCCAATATCAGTGTTGAGTTTTCGCCCCCCTTCTCACTTACACTGGGGGCCTGGATTAGACCCCCATTCTCACTTAGGCTTAAGAATCACACTGCAAACTCCCCACTTATAACCTGCGCAGGGCCCGCACAGCCAAGGAGTTCACTTTTCCTCTCCAGAGGCCGGGACAAACATTGCAATGTTGCAAGAGAAAGAAACCTGAGGCTCAGCATAGGAGCATGGTGCTTACAGCCAGGAGTTTGGAGTACTTTCTTTAGGACTACTGGAATCGTGCACTCTGCGAGCACGCAGCTAGCACTGCCCCACACACTGATCCAGGTGTAAAGCAAGTCTGAAAAGCAGCAAAGAACAGTTCGCATATTTCTAAAGAAAACTAAACGGAAATACTCAATACCTTTTCTTTTTTTCTAAGGCAAGCTGCCTTTGATTCTCTTTTCCAATGTCATCTCTCACTGTGCTGAAGTCCTTAGTGTCATCAAGAAGAAGATTCTGTTGTGGAAAAGGAGATGGTAGATGAAAATTACAACCTCAAACTGTTTCCCACACATCGGTCTGTTTACATAGTTCATTCTCAGAGCATTTCCTCTACTTAGTTTTACAGCAATTAACTCCAAGTTAACTAAGTGGCAAAAAGACTCAAAAAGGCAAAAACTTTTTGAGACTCCTCTGTTTAGTTTTTGCATTTAACAGTGAATTTGCGTTTTCCACAAATTTATCTCGATATTCTAAAGCATCAGGAGAAGACATGAGGCTTTTTGCCTACTGCTTTTAAACCCAGTGAGTGCATTCTTTCAGCGCTCTCCTAAATAAGCCTTATTCTAATTCAGGGCTTACTAAGTTCTGCTGTGCAATTCTTTTTCTAAACTATTATTACAGATCTACTTCCTTATTTATAAAATTTACAACATGATTTTTAAAGGGCTTTGATTTTGCTCCGAATAAGGAAGAAAACAGTCAAAAAAAAAAAAAGAGGATGAGGAAAAAAAAAAAATCCACTTCCTTCTGGACAGTGTTCAAACAGAGTAGAAACTGGCGGAGAGCTGCACAAGAGCCTCTAAGCTGTTGCCCTCTAGTGCCAGCTCCAAGATACAAGGGGAGAAGAATCAAACAGAATCATAGAATCATTTGATTGAAAAAGACCTTTGAGATCAAGTTCAAACGTACCTGTCCACTACTAAACCACGCCCCTGGGCACCTCATCTACCTGGCTTTTAAACACCTCCAGGCACGGGGACTCGACCACCTCCCTGGGCAGCCTCTGCCACAGCCTGGGAACTGTTTTGGTGAAGAAGTTTTTCCTGATGTCTCATCTGAACCTGCCCTGGCGCAACTTGGGGCCATTTCCTCTTGTCCTATTGCCTATTAGTCGGGAGAAGAGACCAGCACCCGCCTCACTACAACTTCCACCGGGTTTATGATAACGGGAGAAAAAGAAGAAAAAGCACCAGCAGCAACAAGTCTCCTATCCACAAGATGGAATGGTCCAGATTTGCATGGCAGAACCCTCACAGAGCTGTAGCAGGATGCGGGAAAACCAGGAAGAAATCAGGATACTGCGAAGGGAACAGTGCCCACACCTCATTTTTGTGCAACAATTAATTAAGCCCAAGTTAATGACCTTCACCCCAATGATATCTCCATCTTTCAGGTGGTAAGGCGCTGACTGTAAACTCTCCTGTTTTCTCTTCCGTTTTCTCTTTGAAATCTGCTGTATCTGAATAAAATCAAAGCAGAAGATTAGTATACATGGTGGATTTCAGTAATCTGTTAAAAAATGCCTGCTCAAAAACTGCAGTGCGAACACATCTCTCGGCGCAACATTTGGGTTCCGTCACCCCGGACCTTACCCAGCTAGATATTGGCAGCCACTCGAATCTTTCAGGGAAGTATTTGGCTATCTCAATTTTATCTACGGGGAGACAATAGTGAGAAGCCACTCGCTGCCTCAGCGCACAGGCTGTGCACTCTTTGGAAACATCCCACACCAAGTCCACGGAGTCATAGTAGTCCCTCTCCCCTGGTTTGCCCATCTGGACTCGAAGCAGCATCTCATGGGGGCTGGCATCAGGAAGAGAAAATAGAACATTCTTGTGAATCATGCTTTCAGAATCCAGGATTCCCAGTTTTCACTCCCTCCTGCCCTTCATTATTTTTGTTTGTAGAAAATAAAATATAAGCTCCGAAAGCATTCTCATCTGTAATCCTGACATAGACAGTTCTCAAGTTAAAAGCTGCTCAATTGAGTCTCATCTCAAATGAACTGCTATAAGAAATAAATCTTGAGATCTTACCCCAAATGCTCTTCTTTTTGCAAAGGTTCTATGCAGATCTCCACTCTGGTACCCAGCTTATAGTCACTGAAAAGAAAACAAACATTATACATATTGCCAGTCATGCATTCCGAGTTCCTGAGTAGAAAAATCCCTGTTTTAGTCAAGTAGATCTGTGCTTTTCTGGAATACAAAGCAAGAGGCTATCAGAACAAAAATGGAAAACTCGAGAGTAGCACAAAAATTGCATTTGAAAACACTTAAAATAAAGCTTAGCAGCAGAAGCACAGCAAGACCCACATCCCTGGAGGTATTTAAAAGATGGGTAGATGAGGTGCTCAGAGATATGGTTTAGTAGTGGGCTGGACTTTAGTAGTGGGCTGGGTTTTAGGTACGGTTGAACTAAATGATGTTAAAGGTCTTTTCCAACCAAACGATTCTATGATTTACGCTCACATCTTGCCCGTCCACAGCTCTCAACTTAAAAAATGTGGTCGGCAAAAAATTGAAGTAACTAGGAATGAGCTTCCTGTTGACACTTGACTGAGTTGATTTGTCCCCCACCAATCCACCCCACAACCCAGTCACCAGTCACCTGTTGCAACACTACAACAAGCGTTCAACAAGAAACCTACTTGAGTTGCTGCTTGTTGTTCCGTAAGAGCCTGCCCAGGCGCTTGCTGTCCACTGTCCACGCTCTGAGAAAGGAGGGCAGTGGGACAATCTGCTCCTGGCAACCTGATAAGGTCATAGCCTGGAAAAAGAAGCATATTCTCAATAATTTTAGCAGCCAGACTCCTTGGAAAAAAGAAAATCACTTGATTAATTCTCAATGCAATACTGAAGCCATCAGAAATAGGGCAAGGTACTTAGATTTATTCCATACCAGCTGTTGCCTGTGACTTACAGGTAGTGGCTAGGATTGACATATACCCACTTTCAACCTCAAAGCAAGCTGGACTTCAATCCCTCCCAACGTTTCTCAACTGAGCTTACATTTCAAAAGTACTGAGTTTCTTTTTTTAACCAAAAATTGTACAGCGGGGTGGGAACAAGGCTGACAGTATCATTACCCCAAACTCTAGCCAGGTGCTGCACAAGCTTCTTTAAGCCTTTATCGAGGACTCAACTCTCTTTCCACACTAAGACAATTCTCCTTTTTCACAAGATGCAAATGGTCAGTTTTTCATAGGAGTAGTTTGTCAGAGACTGAAACTGAAGTTGTGCCCAGAGAATAACTCTTGATATGGATCAGAACCAGAATCCCTTCCCCAGGCAGTTTAAGCAGAACAACCAAACAAAGAACCTTATGACAGGATTGGTTTATGTCTTTTTGTGGATTTGGGTGGGATTTTTTGGTCGAGATTTTAGTTTTTTGCTTTGCATTGATTTACTTTTTGTTTGATTTAGTGTATATAAAAAACCCATATATTTAAGGTGAAAAAAAGCATAAAAAGGCTCCCTAGTTTCTGGCCAAAGAAACTAAGCTATACCTCCCAAGTGATACGTGTGACCTTCTGTGCATCCAAAGCAATTCTTCATTCATTAGATTCAACATACAGAAAAAAAAAAAAAAGAAAAATAGATGCAGAAAACTAATACAAGAACGATGTGGAAATGGACAGTGGCTTTTTAGGAAGTGCTCATATATGTGTGTTTCTCATGAGGAATTTGTACGTTGTGAAATAAAGATAGGGCTGTAAGCCAAAGTTCCAGATGGAGTGCAACAAGGCTTTTGCAGATCAGGACACATGACAGGTAGAATGGCAACTGCAGGGGACGTACTAAGGAAGTCTCTGAGCTACATGCTCCAACTGCCTTTTGGTACTTACCCCTGAACATGGCATATAAGCAAATGCCATATCAGAACATACTGGAGACAAGGGAAAAGGAAATAAAAAATAAGTATTAATAGAGCTCAATTAGTCAGTATGAGTACAGGAAATGCTGTACATTTCCAATAGAGGTGAACATCTAACCTGCATCTTCAGGTCTTCCAGAGAAGCGTCTCCTGCTATTTCTACACTGCCAGCATATGAAAGATCCATGTCTGCGTGGCTGTATCCTGCTGAATCTTTAGATGGAGAGCAGAGGAAGAAAGAAACAACAGAAGAGTCAACGTGACTTTGTTTATTGTACTAAGCGATAACAGTCACTACAAGGTGAGATTTCACTTGGAGAAGGGGTCTGACCTCCACTTCTTCCAAGAGCAGTTCAAGAAACATAATATGCTCTTGATAAAATACATTCTGTTAGTTGCCAAACAGGAAGAGTTCCAACTGATCCTACACTGCAAATTTTGAAACTAAGGCCAGGTATCCACATGGGCAAATAGTCTTAATTATTGGCTGGGACCCTGAAACATAGAGCACGTTGCAAGGAAAGTTAAATCTCCTCTTACCTACGCTACTGAAATCAAGGGACAAAGTAAAATACAGCAATCTGTGTTTGACAGAAAAGGAGAAAAATGCCAAGAAACTTTCTAACAGAAGAGAGGGCCTGCTCTGCACCACAAAGGAAGAAGAGTATTTATCCTGCAGAAAGGCAAAGCAATTTGTTTCCTATTTCTACATTCACAGTTGTCCCCACCTCATTTACCTCTCCCTTCTCAACCCTCAACTTGATTTTTCTACCCTCGCTGGTTATTTCACTTGCATTTGATCTTTAGAAGAACAAATACAGGTGAAAATACATAGAATAAGAGATGTTACATACAGTAAGATTTACAACATCGTCTGAAGTGAACGATGTCTCCTACCCTGATCCTTTCACCACAACCTTGCAGAAACTTGTACAATCACTCTTAGGTTTCAGAGGGATTTTAAGGCTTTGCATTAAAACTTCGGTTTTGACTCCAATCTCTCACTGCGGTCACAGACAATCGGGCCATACAATCCCTGTCAAAAACTGATCGAACTCACCTTCTGCAGGAGACACCTGCAAAGCATCCATCTTGCAAATCATGCCGTTTACTTGGTCTTGTGCATTCTCTCCATGTTTCATATAGCTCGAAGTCTTGAACCACCAGATGGGGATTTTCAGGAAACCCTGACAAGTCAACATAAAGTACCAAGTACTTTACATGTTCCAGTGCAGACAAAGAAAAATTCCACCTTCCTCTCAGGAAGAAGGAAAAGACTCCTTCAAACCTGAGCTTTTGTAAAGACAATGACATCCATCTAAGATCACACAACATCAACTCTCACTTCCTACCCTTACAAGGACAAGAGTGAAACATCCAGTCTAACAATCCCACCCTGGCTCTGCCATCAGTGCAGCTGACAATACAGAAGCGACTGTGCAACCCTGTTGTCTAAAGATCTGGACACGGATAAGGCTCTGCCAGAGGAAGCTGCATTCATCTAAGCAGCAACGCTGCTCTGCTGCTTCAGGAACTCCAGATTTTCTTACCTGCTCTGCATGGCCCTGAAGGGAAACCAGGCCGATACCTCTCTCTGCCTCCAGAGTGGGAGAGGCTGGCCTGCTTGCTTCCAGCTGCAGCCCTGAACCGGGCTGTTAACACCCACTGCACCACTGCCATAAGCTCTTATCCTACATTTTTTTTTTCTAATAACAACTGTATTAAAAATACTTTGTTTTCCTTTATGAAGCTTTATTTGCCGTGGACTTGCTAAGATCCATATAGTCTGTCCACTGATTTTTGCAGTCTCTTAACCTGCTTACAATGCTCTGTACTTCAGGGACAGAAGGGTACAGGCTGATGTTTTTCCATGCCTCTTGTATTTGACCATTAAAGACAGCAACTATGCTCGTTTCCCTCCTTCCCCTGCACAGTCAGAGCTGGGTCATGGGCTGAGTGTGCCAGAGTGTGAAGATAGGCACTTTTATGAGATTTTATCTTTGCAGGGCAAAAATCTGAGTTCTATGTAATCCATCCAGGAGGTAAAAGTTGGATTTTTCTGAGCAATATTTGTGAGGAACTCCAAAATATATTGGAGAAACTGGGAATCTTATAAGACCATAATGCCTGTGTAGAAAAGCTAAAGCAGGAGAATCACAGAAGCCCCATCTACACAAAAACACAAGTTCAGAGGGACAGGGTTGATGGGAATGCATACAGGGATACGCCAGCTGCCAAGCTGGAGCAGGAGTTAGCTAGTCCTATAACATACTGACAGGAACCATCAGTATTGGTGGCTTCCCATAATTCCCCCTACAACCAACCCCAGAAGATCTCTCTCAACCACATGCAACAGCTCAAGTCTGTCCCAGGATCTGACTGATGTTATTTTTGAAGGTATTCATTAGCAAAGCTAGTGACGAGGTCTTCACTGGACATCAGGACCACAGGCCCAAGAATGCCAGGCCTTCTCCTTCCCTCTCCCTAGGGGCAGAGACAGGGAAGAAGGGCCTGTCTTCTTCAGGGAGTGCTGGGAGACCTCACACAGGGCAGCTGCGCCTCCCTTTCCCACTCGTGGCATGTCTGGATGTTTCACCCTGTCTCAACCACTGTCAGGCATGGGGACTGCACCATAAGCAGAGAGCAAGAGAAACTGCAACGGGCAAGCCTTTTACTACAGGAGTTGAAAGAAGAATAAATACAGACAGACCAAGAACGTTATAAATATTGATTTAGATCAAAAAAAAGCTATAAAACCTGAAAGAGCATTACTCAGTATCGCCAAACAGTTTTTTTCAACAGAAGTATTTTTACAATAAGCAAGAGAGAAGAAGGAAACAATTATCACATTCAAGTCTCCAGACACTGCCAACTGACTAAGGAACACCATCTCTCTCACTCTTACCTTCGGTGGAAGCTTTCCTTCAGTTACAACCAAAGTATCTCCTCTGCAAACATTAAGCTCCTTCAGAGTGGCATTCTGTGGGAAGAGAAAGCACAGCACATTTGTAAGGCTACAGGTTCTTGTGCTTTGTTTCCTGAAGTACCTATTGATGTGCTTGTTCTGTTTTTTTTGCTAACTGCATGTTTTTCTTCTGGCAGTGACAACAGGGGGCACTGGGATGCAGAAAGGCCATTGCTTACTCTTATTTTCCTAGAGAAACCAAGGCCATCCTCGACCTGACAGAATGCTGTAAATCAAAGACAAAAAAGGGTTGTACCTGCAGGGAGGGGCAGACAGGACAGGTGACCCCAAACTGACCAGCAGAGCATTCCATCCTATATACATCACACTCTGTAAAACTGAGAAGTCATGAGGATTTCTCCCTCTTCTTGGATGGCTGATGTCCAGTGAGAACCTTATCTGTTTGCCCCTGATCCTGGAACCATGCGTTCCTGAATCCAGTTCCTGAGCCCAGCTCCCTCCTGCCACTGACCTTTCCTGCGCCGCTCTGCAGCATTTGTGGTGACTTAGTCACTGAAGGGTGGGGGCATAATTTTGTATATAATTAATTATTTTCTTATTAATAGTATTTTCTCCACTGTTATTATTATTTCATTAAAGCTGTTTCAGTTTTAGTTTCCAGCTTGCACATCTCTTCCTCTCATTTCCCCTTCCCTGGAGACGGGGAGAAAGGGAATTGGGAGCTCAACTGCTCAGTTTTAGCTGCCAAAATCTATCAGATCAGGGCTAAAGCGTGACAGCGGTTTTAAGCCATGCATGCGAGAGGTCCAAGGTGTTTTGCTTTTCCAAAGAGCACTGAAATATCCATTTAACATCCACCACTTGGAGAGAGCTTTGCAGCAGCACAGTAATCCTACTCCCTGAAAACAAGGGGCAGGTGCATAAGATTTACTTTTTAACCATAGCTATCCCAATACTGTCTTCCTAAGGCCCCGTGAAAATAAAACAGTGTATGTACTAACGTAGCATATGCCAAAACACCACGTGTTTGCTTTAATGCAGCTCTCTCCAGGGAAAGTCTCTACAGAAAAATGGAGTCAATATAGTATGGCACAACTCAAGTAAAAAATAGCATTGTCTTACTTCTGGACTTAATGCTTCCCCTGCTTCATAACACCAGTCAATCCTTCTCAAATGCCAGTTGTCACCTACCAAAACACAAACACATAAATACGGAAAATTATTCAGCCAAGAATGCTCTTTCAAAAAACATTACAGAACTATAAATATTAAGGGGTTCTTCTGCTTGGCTTTTGTTTGTTTGCTTTTCAAACACAACTCTGACAAACTGAATGAAATGCCACTTTCACGTCCTTCCCCAGACCTAGAAACACTTTGCTATTTGGAAACGGTCTTCTCCTACTTGTAGAAACATCTCTTCCTCTCCTACCTAAATAATTTCCCTGGTTTAAGATGAAAGCAAAGGAACTGAGTTGACAACACTCAGGAAAACAAAAAGCACTGCAGAGGAAAGAAAATTAAAATGTTGAGAGGGGGAAAAAAAGTCTGGAAATGTATGGGTGCAAATTGATGACGAAATTCCCATTTCGATACCTCATTTAAATTAAAGAGGCTCCTTAAAATGAAAACTACACCATAAGAAAAAAATCTGGCTTTCCCTCCACAGCTGTCTACGAGGATTCTTCACTATAGACAAGAACAAAGATGGTATAGCCTAGGAACTACAATACTTTGAGTTTAGCACCTATATACAGCAGGCATAGAAGGAACAAATACAACTGAACCAATATGACTGATGAAAATGCAATTTGTTCTTTGCAAGGTAAAAAATTTGACTTTCCTAACTAAAAAAAACCCAAGCTCAGAAGGAATCTCATGACTAAATTCAGGGGGTTTGGTCTTTTCAAACAGCAAGAACATCAAAATCCACTGAAGTCTGACATTTCTGTCGCGAGCAGTCAGATCAAATCTCTACTCAAGGCCAAATTCAGTTTTTCAAAAATGGTAATATAAAATAAAGCAATAAACCCAGCATCACTTGGCATTAAACCTATATGAGCGGGAAATGAAAAAGGTTATGTTATTTAAGACATTACTATACTTCAACTCATACACACAGGCAGACAAGAGCACAGTAATTTCTATTTGGGCCACTCAGTGAATAAGCCTGCAGGGATGTCTTCCGCGTGGGTTTTGGAGACTGGCTGAATTTGCAGCCCTCACTCCACTGTAACACAAATTCAGCATTCAATGAATGTTTAGAAAGCAAGCTGGAAAACAACGCCATTCCAAGTCTCTTCTCCTCCTTCCTCCCCATCAGGATCAATGGAAAGAGATATCCAGCTGGGAAATGCATATGTGGTGCTAGTGCTGTCTGTATCTCTTGCTTAATCCTCAGGTAATGAGAGCTGCTACCACTCAGATTCCCAAATAATGGCCAAACTGTGACCTCACTTTGAATAACTTGTTTTTGCAAAGTGACCAAAAGTTATATTTTACAATTAATCTCATGCAGTGCTTCCCACTATGATAGCAAATCTCGTCAAAGCAGCCAAACGCCTCCACCTGCATCCAAGCAAACAGCCCAGGAACTGTGGATTTTGTTGTATTTTGATTAAATAGAAAGCTTGAAACTGGTTTTCAAGAGTGACCACACAGACAGGTTTCATGAGAGCAAGATTGCAAGTTTATACTTCTTTCCTCTCCCTTCCTCACTTTACAGTGAGGCACAGATCATCGTAACAAGCTTACAAGTAAGTTTTAGCGTAGGAGGAGCTGCCTTAGAAATCTGGAAATCCCTTTTAAAAACATATTAAATAACAATATAACACAACTAACCTGATAATCCAGATTTTTCCAGCATTAAATTTAGACACTGAAAAAGAAACATTTGGTGAGACTTGTCTCAGTACATGGGCTGGGAAATAAAAGTTTTCAGCAGATGTACACTAGAATCTTCTAGCAAAAAAAAACCCGAGTGTTTGATTCTTGGTCTATTCCTAAACTCGATATAATTACATAGACATGGTGGATTTGAGCTACATGTTAAACCCTTCAAGAATGAGATTGGTTTTAGGCAAGAAATTTACTACATCAGGTGTGTCAGCTTTTGTAGGTGTGAAAAAAAAACCCAAAACTAATCTGCACTGTCAGTTTATTGCCTTCTTTCTTTCTCTATTCTGTCCCAGCATTCAAAAATGCACCATTAGGAACCCAAGCCTGCAAACTCAACGCTTTCCAACCCCTCTTGAGGACACTGGCACACTGTCCCAGAAGTCTGGATGGGCGCTACAGGGAACTGCTTCCTTTGCTCTGTGCACAGTTCCTCCTGACTCCTCTCACTCCAGTTCTGTGCACTCAGAGTCTGACAAACAACAAGAGAACCGTGCCAGCTCTGCCACGACTGCGTGTTGTTCCGAGGTGTCTAAAAGCAGTGGTTAGCCAGGCATGAAGCGGTTGGGCTATGTTGATGCTCGGGAAAAAGCAAGGCTGTTCCTTTACTATCTGCAGAAAAATCAAGGCATTCTTCCCCACTGATTTTTTTTGAGTTGAAATGCCTCCTTTGCCCTGGTGTCTCCTGGTGAGCTGAAGTGACAATGGGGATAAAGCAAAGCTCTTCAGCAGCACAGGCCTGACCCATGTGTGACAAACTTTTCAAAGCAGACTCACCTCTTTGACAGAAGCAGTCTCTTCCACAACAATCTCCATCTCGGGACTTGTGTTTTGGTCACTTCCAACAATAAAATATAGGAAAAGCTAAAAAGCAAGCACGAGCTATCAGAACACATATTTAAGTATGGAAATAATGTGAAATAACACTGCCTAAAGCACACAGATAGCAGCTCCTGCAAGCCTGCCATAAGTTAAATAGCACTGGAACTACTTGGGGCTTAAAGTAAACAATCCAAGCAGGACAGAGAACCACATTTAATTCAGTTATGGCCATCAGCAGATGCTCATTAACCATCTGCACATGTACTTAGCCTGCTGCAAATCAGAGAGAAAACCTGCTAGCACTCTGATCTCTAAAAATATATAACTATTTTTTCCTTTTCATATATACAGCTTGTAGATATCAAGAGCATCATCTCCTTTTTCTTACCTTACGCTTTTCACAAAAGCATACGCACAAGAGTATGCAAATCTGACAACACACAGTCCAACGACAACGATTTATCATTAGTCATATGAGCTACACTAACTGGTCACGTATATGCTCTTGGCCTTTCACAACCAAGATAAATGGTGTGAGTCTTCATGCTGATATGTATAACTCTCATTATCACCAAGCATTTTTCCTATGCCTTTTACAACCATTGTAAGAGTAAAAAGAGGACATTGTGAAATACGGGGAAACGTAAACAGCATAAAAGCAGCATGAGGCTCTCTCCAGTCACAGCACTACTATACCTGAGTGGAAGTTGGAGCTTTCCCATGACACAGCCCTAGCAAGCTTCCCATTTTCAGTTCCGCTTCCTTGACAGTATAATCCTCAGGCACTTCAGGAAGGACAAAAAACACAAAACATCACAAGCTGCTGCTTCCTGAAAATACCCATTCTATTTTGCTGCTCTTTAGAGTAAGACAAAAACATTCAGGGACATTTAGAGAACTTCATCTCCACTGTGGTGGCATCAGATCTGTAAAAGCATCCTATGACTGCAGCAAAGCCACATTTGTATGTGGGGTGACAGGAGAATTTAGGTTGCAAAGGACCTTTGTAGGTTGTCTTGTCCAAATCTCTGCTCCAAACAGTAGCAGCTCTGAAGTCCGATCAGTTCACTCTGGGCTTCTTCCAGTCAAGCTCTGAATACCTCCAGGGATATCCTACAGCCTCCTAGGTCTCCCTGTCTATCGTTTCACCACTCTCAATGTGAACTCGCTTCCCCCTCACTACACAAGCTGGAATTTCTCTTTATGAAGTTTGTGTCTGCTGCCTCTGATCCCTTCCATGTGCATCTCTGAGAAGAAGCTGGCTCTGACTTCTCTACAGATCCACGTTAAAGAGTTAAAGATGGCAACTACCTCATCCCCACTCTGCCAAGACTCTTCTTCAGGCTGGAAAACCCCATCTGCTTGTTATCTCATATATTCCAGCTCCCAGACCGTCTTGAACTGACTGGAGCTTGTAAGGGCTCTTTTGCTCATGCTGCGGAGCTCCCAAAACGGACACAAAACTCCAGGTGTTGTCTGATGAGCACTGAGTGGAGGGGAACTGATCTCTCCTTGGCTTCCTGGCTGTGTTTTACTAATAAGTTAACAAAACAGCAAAGTCACAGAAAACATTTCCCAGCAAGCATAGAGATGATCCACTCAGTTTCTCATCGCTGTTGTCCCAAAAGCAGCAAAAGCAATGTTGGGAATGTTCTGCTGAGCACCGGCCACCAGGAGCACTGTTACAGAGCGAGAGCTGGCATCACATGCTCATCTAAATCAGAGAGCAGGCTACAGCACAAACACGTGCCTCCACTCTTACGGAACCATGAAACAACATGTTGTCAGTGTGCTTCATGCACCAGACACAAGCTGTCTTCTCACAACAAAGAGGAACCCAACAGTGCTTCCTCCACCACTACAGGACTCAAGTTTGCTGCTCAAGCTGTTCTGAAATCCAACTTTGCACATCAATACTCTGACAAACACATTCAGTTAAACTTGCTTCAGGAAACAGAAGTCAGACGGACATGGAACTATGAAAGTTTCCTGGAACTCTAGAAAGGTGTTCTGTAATGTATTAAATACAATTCAAAACAGACCATTTAGAGACTTTTCAATTTGTAAAGTAAGTATGGGAAACAGAACTTTCTGCTAATTCCCACAGTCCTGAAGCACATGCCCAGTGGTCAATAAAAAATGCCAGGTATGCTAATCAGTTTTACTCAATAGGAATGCAAGTAAGAAAACCAAGCTGAATATTTAAAGTTTAAATTCTAGTTTTGTATTGGTATTGTTAATAAACAATACAAAAAGAAAGCCACGCATGCTTAGGTTAAGCCTTGAAATTAATGGAATGTACTTTTCCCACTGGGAAGCTCACAGTCTCCTCACCGAGGTTCTAACAGAATTAGGACTTAGAAACAAACTTACCTGGAGAAAGAAGTTTCCCATTTCCGCTAACAGGTCTGAGACAGCTGTCGTTTGCTGTAACAGAAAGGGCAGGAAAGAGAGAGAGAGAGAGAATTATTATGGAATTCAAAGAAGAATAAATTTGTCTCAAAGTTTAGACAGTTAACACATTTAAGATTAATAAAAGCAACCTGTTTCCTTAGAGGACTCCCTCTGCAGGTACTACATCAAAAGTACAATTGGAGAGAGAAAACAGTCTTAACTTTTACCCTTTCAGTGCACGAGCACTTTCTCTTTGAAGGCAGCAGTTAGCCACAAGTAAAATACCCTAAAACTGACCAAGTGCTTCAAAAAGTAAAGATATAAACAAAACCTTTAAAGAAAAAAATGAGGTAAAAGAAAAATTCTCCTTCAACTCTCCATGTAAGACTTGGGTAAGATGAGATGATTATTCCTATTCAAATAGCTTCTGAAACATAAGACCTTAATAAACTGTATTTTAATTAAGACTTACACAGATTTGTTTTTCAGCTAGGAAAAATAATAATTGTATTCAAATTTAGATGAATTTTAGGTCCTTTGCATCTTCTTTCATCCCACAAAACCTCCTAACAGCAATGGATTTGCTGCTTTGAATAGACTGATGCAAAAGGCAGGAAGCCAGCCAGTGATTTCTAAGTCTGAGATCTAAAAGTAAAGCAGTCAAACACTTACCTAGCTCCTCCTCCAGCTGAAGCTCACGTATTGCTTTCATTTTGATATCTGACATCACCTAAAGGGAAACAATATTGACACCTCTCACACAGAACGCCTGTAACACATCTGCTGTTCACAGTCCAGAAAAGGCTGCCTTCACTTGAAATGCATTCTAGGTGTGTCCTTTTCCTGGTAATACCGTCCATAGCTGAGAAAACACTTCCTGAGCTTTACCATATACATAATTATCAAATACACATAATAAAGAAATGTAATAAATCATAATACATTTATGGAAGTGAAAGAAATTTTTCCAAAGAAAATAAATTGGTATTTAATTTTGTGATTTATAAAAGACTAATATTTCACAAACAGTAATTTAGTAAGCAAAACTAACTAGTGCTTTAGATTTTCTGCAATAGGGAATAACTGAAAGGGAGAAAAGACACTAGAGAAGCCCACTCCTTGGGGAAAGCCAGCATTTTTTCCTATCCTATGTTGAAAGCAAGAAATAGTACTCCCCTCCTCTTTTAGCTTTAGTTTACTGACACTGCCTCAGTAAACATACAGTTACAGGACGTTGGTTGTTTCACACCAAGACACACTAATGCCAGGTGCACTGGGTTAAGTTACCAGCATTACAGTCTTATTAGGCAGCAGTCATAGTACTCCAGTAACACTAATTGTGAGCTGCACAGTATTTTCATCACAGCAAAACTTCAACCCCAAGCACAAAAACATTCCTCAACAATGGGCCCAAGTGGATGGGCCAAGCTTTTCAGGGAAACAGCCTATATTACATTCCTACACAAACCAACTCCTTACTGTTTCAATAGTGGCAGTAATTTTAACGTGTTTCTCTTCATCTTCCATTCTGCAGAAGTCTTTCACTTGGAGCCAGCTGATATCATATGTGAAAGCAGTCAAATTGCCACTTGACACGTTCACGAAGCTATAAAAATGAGCAGTACAGATGGTCAAAGACAGGAAAACTACACACCATCTGGGCTAGATTGCTAAATACCAAAGCTCTCAAATAAACCAATAATGCATAGGTCATTAATAGTGATGGCGTGTCACACAGCAAGAGTTGGAGGCCTCGGGCAGCATCCAGGCACCTCTGGGCTGGATACCGAGTGAACCAGTAAAATCTGTCTTGGTAATCAGCTGTCAAATGGACTGGAGCTTCTGAAGGTACTTCACAGTTTAAGTCACTACATAAGGCGGTATTGAAGCCTTCTGGAAAAATATGGTAAAAGCATACCTAAGTATAACTAAAACTTCAGATTTTCTCTGTCCCTGCTAGTGCATGTAATCACAGAAACAGTTCTTGGTGAGGAACCCGCTGATTATTTGATTTCATCTCAATTTTTCATTACCATTCCAATTCGGAAATTAGAATTTCTGTAACAAGCACACGCTCATCTCTAAAAACAGGAATATACATTGGGGAATACATTGAGAATTCAAATGAGATAAAAAATTTGCCCCTGGCAACTTCAGCTTCAACTGCGAGATTGAGCAGAGCTGCCTACTCTTCTGATACCACTCTGTTCTCTCATCCCAACAGGCCCCTTAGAGAACCACCCAAGGCAAACCTCAGAAATTCAGGTTATGCCAAAGATGTGCCAGCAGACTGGGTACAAGTTGTTCTCGCTAGGTTTTTCCTTTTACAAGTGAGAGTCAAAGGATGCGACTGCATCTGCACTTCAGGAGCAAAGAAATATCTAATAGTTGATAAGTATCTGATCCTTAAAATGTAAGGTAATCTTGAACTAAAAAGTTCAAGGTGACAATTTATTAAATATATATATCTAGTGCTAGTATAATTTTAACTAAATAGATATGGGCAAAATTGCTTTTTTGTTTAAATACAGTTGTTACCAAAACAGTTACCTCTGGTCATGGCTGTCCAAGATTAGTACAGAGCATCCATCTGTCAGACCAACACTTTTGACTGTTTCCTTCATATCTTCTTCAAGAAAAACTTCCCAGTTCTTGGCTTCTTTATCTGGACCTGAGCCGTTCTTCAAGATGATTCCTCCTGACGGTGCTAAGGCTTTGTGCAGATCACCTAGTTTGGTGCTGCATGAAAAGACGTGCTGTGATTCTGTGAAGTGCTGACCCTTCCCTCCTTCATTATACTCTGCTAAACGAAGGACGTTTATGACCACAGGTTCATGCTCAGGACCTGTCATCACCTTTGTACCACCAACCTGGAAAGTAAGGAATGCAGGACTGATGCAGTAGTGATCAATAAAATACAGAAAAGACTGGACAGCAATAAATGACAACAATAAGACTAATGAGATGAAGAGATGGACATCCTATCCTCATTAGAAATAACCACTTTTGACCAAACGCCTACTGAACAAACAACTGGAGTAACTCAGAAGTGTTGGTAAGCGGAAGCATAACACTAAGGTCCATTTCAAGTCTGCAGCTATGTAACAGTAGCTGGGAAACGAGTGGATGCTTGGTCTCCATCAGATTAAGTGCAGAGGAATATACCCCCTCAGGATACTAAAGAACTACCCAAAAGCGTGATTGAGGCAAATTGAGAGAGTTAGATTTTAAAACCTGGCCTTTCTGATACTCAGCCTAGGTCAGGAATAGGGTTCCTTTACAAAGGCAATGGGATTATACCAAAAGTACAATCAAGACAAGAATTGCTCTGTTGGTAGGTGTTTTCTTCTCTAGTTTTAGAGACTCTTTTTAATCAATGAGAAAGAAAACGTATACTTTTACAACAAAAAAGAATCTTTTAAAAGTAATTTTATTCCATTACAGAGATGGAATAAAATGCTGCGTTACTTTACCATTGAGGCAAGCACTTGTAAGTTAAGCAGAAGCCTTATTATTAGAAGGAAGATGGATTACTATAAAGGGAGCACATTGTTGCAGGGACACTGTACGCAAAAGTAGTCATTGACAGGTCCAATTTTATATGTGAAATGATTCACTACAGGGCATAAGTTATTGTTACCATATTGCTATGAACCAATCTCCTTCCAAGGGGGACCAAATGTTTTCAGAATAAAGTGCAACACAGCCAGCACAGGCATTTAGCAACCTGGCTGCACTGCACTCTGCATAGTTTACCTCTATTTAGTTTTATCAAGCAGTGCTCTGTACATGACTGACAAACTGTGAAATCACAGTATCCGAGATGAGGCTGGAGTGGTGGCCCCAGAGCCAGCACTGGCATGCCAGCACACATCTGCAGAACACATCAACACTTCCAAAACTGGAGGCTGCACCTAATTTCTTCAGAACTGATGAGTAGAGAAGGTGTTTGGTTCTTTTACCTCTTTCCCATTCCACACAAAGATGTCTGCTCCATCAACCAGCCCAATGCCATCCAGTGTCAGCTCATCTCCTAAAAAGAAGCAAACCATCAAGTTCTTCCCCTCCAGCAAAACAGACAAGCAGGTGGTCGGTAAACCGAAAAATGTTGGCACTTTCTACTCTGGCTCAAGTGTAACATTAGAAATGCTGCTTTTGCAAGGGATAAGTCAGGGTTCATTCAGGTAGCAAGAGCCACACGAATGGGGTCACACTCCTACAGCACTCTCGCTGAGTAAATAGGGCTGCAGCAGAAGGGGTCAATTCAATTGCCCTTGCAAACTGAGGCTCAAGTTAGCAAGAAGTGCTTAAGGACATTGTTTAATAGTGGACAGGAAAGGTTGGACTCGATCTCAAAGATCTTTTCCAATCTAGTGACGCGATGATTGGCAAAACTACTTGGTTGGGATTATCTACACGAGATTTAATAGAATCAATAGATATAAAATAAAGAGGTTGGATTCAATAAATGAGTTGCAGACTGGACATTCCAAGCTCATTCTTTGAAATACTAATGCCCATGCTACAGTTTCTTTTATCCTCGTACCAGCCAGATACAGACTTTTTAAAAGTCATAGTCATTTAAACACCTGCACTAGCGTGTGGAGGAATATTTACAGCAGCCATGAGTGCCTCTATTTTGATGTCAACATCTCAGAAAAATAGGTTATGTTCTGGTAGAATCCCTCATTTGCTGAAACAGACCACAAAGACTATAAAACTTAAAAATGGCTCAACAGGCTTTTGAAGACTAACACCTACAACTGCGTGAGAATACAAAGCTGGAGACAGAACTCATGATTTTAATGTACTGTTTGTAAAGAGTACTACTGTACTCTATGTGTAAGCACATTCCTTACAAATTCCTACTTCAGCTTAGGTCTAACTTACGTTTTTCTTTAATGTGACCCTGACTCCTCTCTTCTATCCTCTGCTCTACCTACTAGGTAAATAACTGTGAAAGCAAACATCCATAAGCAAATCAAGGTCAAGCTACAGACTGATATTTTCATAAACAAACGTGTTTAACTTGCATAACGTCTGCAGTCTTAGTGCATTTCACAACAAAAAGTACATAGAAAAGTCTCAAATGCCTTAATTTCACTAATAAGAGTATCCTGGATAACAGCAGCGGACTCGCATTTAAGTCTGAGCTTGAAGACTGCTTGCTTAGTAATTCACATCTCCAAGATGTTTTACATACAAAGTCCATGATGTCTGCAGTAAACACAACATATAAACAACATGCAATCCTCATATGTAGTAGCCTTACCATCAAGTATCTGGTAAAGATGCAGTCCTGCTGGTAAAGGCTTAGCAATACTGAGAATCATGTCTCCTTCCCAAGATTCCAACATCTAATCGGGAAGAAAAATAAATAAATCGATAGGTAGATGGATAAACACAACAGCAAGCAATAACTCTCATCACTCAAAATTACAACTTTGTTGAAAGCTGTTCCAGACTGGCTACTGAGCTCCCTTTGGCTCTGAACAGGTCACAGCTATTCACTTCAACGAAGTAGCACAGGAAATGACTGAGCATTTGCGACTTGGCCTTTCAGACTAGTTAGGAGATACATGAAAATGAAGTTTCAGCTGGACCCCAACCAAATGCTGCAAGGCACAGCAAAAGCAAACAAAGTCTCCTGACACTAAGGTAGCTTCAATTTAGGTATCTAAAAATGGTCATATTCCTTTAGCACAGTATGGAATAAATGCTAAGATAAGCCTTGAGTTCTGCAAAGTATCAATCCATGCTCATGTAAATGCTGCTCAAATATAAATAATTAGCTTATGACAGCTTTAGAGGCTGCATAATAAGTTCCATCAACATAATGACTTCTTCAATGCTTTGAGAACAGATCTCAATATTTCCTTTTGTGTAAACCCATACAGGTTTTAACTCCCTAAAATAATATTTACGGTTGAAAACTTCTCATCGACATAAAAATTGCAGCATAAATACACAAGTAAATGTTGTTGTAAGGCAAGAATGAAATGTTTCAGTTCTTTTAATGCAGCAAATACCTGGAAAACTGATTGTCGAAGGTCTCCTAGCGTTTTTCTTCTATCAATAGTCAAATCCACAACACACTCTTTCCAAGTAAGGGAAGGATGTAAAGCCCCATTGTGAAATTTGTAACATGAGCTCAAATGGAGATGTAAATCAATGCCATTGTTTGCTGAGTCACATTCCGCTCTTTGAAAGAATAACAGAATAATAAACCGGTGAATTTAACACCGACAAATGGTGTGCTTAATTTCAGAGACGCTTCTGTGCAGCTGTCCTGGAACGAGCAGCCTCCTGACTAAATTCACTGCCACATTCCCCCCTCCATTAAGGGGTATGCAAAGAGCTGCTCAGAGATGACAGTGATGTACGCGTTGTACAACACAGACATCTTCCACATAAGCACTGTGACTGTATGCTCTGTGTGTTTCTACACTTTGCTTCTACCCTTCTAAACAGGATGGCACACCTCACCTTTCAGGCTGCATTCCAGATCAGTTCTCTGTTGAAGCACAGACAGAAAAACTGCATGGAAACTGAGGCTGGACAGACACAGCCATGCTTTCCTCCTTCATGCCTGTATCCAGCTCTGCTAGCTAAAGGCAGCAACAAATAAGCAATTTACACAGCACAGAGAGATCGCACAGGATTTGTACCTCCTGCGTGCGTCTAGGTTAACTGTGATTCAGGCTTAACATCAGCTCTGTGTTCCTCAACAGAAGGAAAAGTTTCAACCAAAGGAGCACCACTAGCTCTATCCTCTATGTTTGTGCCAAAGGATACCATCTATCTGTCGTTTCACAGTAAAGCAAGTCATTCCCCCTACTCTCCATGGAGAACTTCCTCGTCAAACATAATTAAGATAACATATTTCATTCTTCTCCTAGAACTGCACTGATTTTCACCAAAAAAAAAATTATGATTTTAAACTGTAAGTTAGTTTCCCTTGAAATTCTATAGAATACCCAGTTATGCCACCAGCAGGGAAGCAGGGAACAAGTAGAAGCCAGACTCTGGACATGCAAACCATATTTCTCCATTAACGTCTATGGCACTGAATCATTTTATTATCTAGCTTGATCAATGAGTTTCATTTTAAATCACTTTGGAGCTCTGCAGGTTAAGAATGCTGTTTAAGAGATTGTTATAGTGATGTTAATATACCTCTTTTTTTGCAGCTCAGTATTAGCAGCATTCATTTCATTCAGAAGGTGTTCAGGAATTTGGTACCTTGGATTTCCTCGTGCTGCAACAAATAATATAGGCTAGTTTGGCCTCAGCTGCTTAAAACGTGTTTCGGCAAACAAGAAAAGTGATCAAGGCGAGACATTACAGTACAGTAAGCACTGGAAAAAAGCAATAATATTGCATCCTTTTGTAATAGAGAAAATTAAACCGCAAGATGATAGCAACAAGTAAAGCACTTGTTTTACTTCTTCCCATCAGTCTTTCTCAAAGGGAAACTGACATGAATGCCATTAACAACAACTTATCTTTGTTTCAGCAGATATTCTGCTGGTATTTGTGAAGTGGGCTAGCAAAAAATTGGTGTCAGCTAACACCAATTAACTGGTCACTCCCTCCTCAGAGGTAACCTCCGCACATCTTCAGTGAACCCTTTTTTCAAATGATCGCTAGAAAGAGAACTGTGTCTTCAACCCTTGGAAAGGACACAAAGGCTCAACAGCCTCTGTCCTCCAGAAAACAAACTGTCAATGAAGGAAACCCCCAGAATATCAAGATGAGCTTTGTGTACCTTCAGGTGGTCTTTTTAACTGAGATTTTCGATAAAACAGCATGTAGGCACTCTCTTTACCCTGAAATTGTCTCTCAATATCCTTCTCCTTGATGGGCTGGACTTTGGAATCATTCAGATCAAACCAGTGGCCACCAGCACAACTGTCCCTTTGCCTTGCAGGTTTTTTTTCTGAGTTCCACTGGACATTGTTCTTCTGAGGAGGGCTTTGGAGATCTTTTCCTTGAAAATCTGACTTAAACAGGAGCTTGTGTTTTTCCTTCAGACCAACCTTATTTTCATCAGGACAGAACTGAAATATCCGTGGATGATTCTGCAAATACTAAAAGGAAAGCAAGTAGAAGATACTCAGTTTTAAAGACAGCAGCCTGCGTTATATACTTCAACTGATTCACAAATTGATACACAAACCCCATCCCTTCAAACTTGGTTTTATTATGCTTCCCCACTTATATCCTCACTTCAGACAAAAAAAGTGGAATTTTCTTACCACCACTTTATCAGGCAGAGTTCCATCTCAACCAGTTTAGCCCTGACAGGGACACTTCAAGCTTCCTCATACCTGCAGAAGTGCTCCCTTCTGTATTTACCAGATCAGGATCTTGAGCTCAATTCTGCCCTGCTGAGCTGCACCTTACCCAAATTAATGCTGCTCATTGTGGCATCTGAAGAACTTAAAACCTCCTCATACCATTTTGCCCAGCTTATCCACTCTGTTCTCTACTTTCATTTTAGCAGCATGCAGATACTTCAGACACCTTGGTATCCAACTTACACACAACAAACCCTGGCTCTTGAGGGAGGGGGATGGTGTGGACACTAGCCACCCCCTCCAATCTCCCAGTAAACTTACAAAAACCACCCAACTCCCTCAAAAATAAAAACCCAAATCAAACAAAATCAACTTCAGTTTCAATCATAATAAAAAGCTCATTCAAAAAGTGTAGAACAATTCAGCTATTTCAACAAGGAAAGTATTGCATTGATCAACGTGCTTCTGGTAGAGACCCAGCACTTGTGAAAAGGCAGCTTTAGCAACATTCACAAGAGCACTCAAACTTTGAAATGGTTAAGACTGGGTTGCTCACAACTTGTTTCTAGCACTTCCCTGGCAAAGTTAGAAAAGCAACTGCCTCCACGAAGACTCAGATTCAGATTTCACAACTACTTTTAAATAAATCTTGTGAAAATTGCATTACTGGTGAACTTGCCATGCACCTATAACACAAATGCTAACCATTTCTCTTAAAGCATTCGAAAGTACAGTCACCAACTCAACAAACAGGATTTTATTGGAAATGTTAATTTTGTGGACATGCCCTGACCAACCAAACAGTGTCGTATGTTTTCAAAGCCTCATTTCTGTGAGGACTGTGATGAGGTACTGTATTTCTTTAATTCTGTCAGTGCTCTTATGTTCAAGCAGCAGTAGAGTTGTTGCAACTTCATACACAGACAAGTGAAACAAGGTTCACTTCAGTAAGGTTAATTCTTCTATAGGTCAGGCATACAGCTGGAAAAGCTTTCAGGCAGACAGTCCTTTGAGAATCTTGTTCATGGTCCCCAGTTTAATATAGCTTACAAAGCTCTCTTACACACAATCTGCTGTCCAAGGGTCAGTATTCTCAATTACCATCCTACTGACTATTCAATAGGAACATAAATGTAAAGTTACCTTAACAGTAAAGAACAGACACATATTACCTTTCGTAATGGTCCATACTGTTTTCGATATTTCTTATTCCAGGACACCCCTCTTTTCTCCAATAATTTCTGTCCTAATTGATCCACAGGAATTTGTTTAGATTCTTCCTATGGGGAAATTAAAAACTAGGATAACAAAGGCTGCAAAAGTAAAAGCATCACCACAAAGAAGCCATAAGTGTTTAAATCATTCCTGTTCGTTAATAACCCAATGTAACATCATCTTTTGCAACAGCTTAGGTAAGCAACTTAAGAGATATTCCAAAAGGGCCGCGTTCTGTATAAAGAGCCTCTATTTGTAGCACAGTTAGGTAAAGTTACAAATTTTATCTGCTTCACAGTAGTTCACAACAGTTCTGCATACTTCACAGAATCACAGAATATCCCCAGTTGGAAGAGACCCACAAGGATCACTGAGTCCAACTCCTGTCCCTGCCCGGGACAACATTCACACAGTGTGGGTCTAAGGGTGTTGTCCAAATGCTTCTGGAATATCATAAGCCTTGGTGCTGCGACTGCTTCCCTGGGGAGCTGTTCCAGTGCTCCACCACCCTGTGGGGGAAGTACCTTTACCTAATATCCACTTAAACCTGCCACTCTTACATACATTAACCCCTTCTTCTAGGTTCCCTATGATCAAATTCAAAGCAATAAACTCCTTACATACCATACCTCTGATAAAATCCCTTTTAACACTGCCAATGGATTTTCTGTTTCTTTGGCACTTTCAGTATCTCCAAAAGCCTTATCTTCAATCAGCCTATCCTCTTCTTCCTGGATAAGAAAAAAACAACACTCACAGATACTGTTGTTTCACACACAACCAGTGGTTTTTGATTATAGCCTGTGCCAATATTAACATCCACAATTTAGCAGGGTGAAGGAAGTTCTGATAAGCTGCCACCTGCTACCGACTGTATATTTTCAAACAGAATATCCATTATCATTCCTTTTAACAAAAAAGGCACTTATGCTACTTAAACAGCCAGCTCAAATCACACACTGAAATGAACGTGCTTGTCTTGAGCAAAGATATTAATTTGTTTGCAAAGAAAAAGTGAGTTGAATAATGTGAGAGAGTCCGGCACATCCAAAAGCTTAGATTTACTACAAAATCTTGATAGAGATGGAATGCTATGGAAAACCAGCCTTCTCACTGAGGTAAGAGACCAAACTCCTCACTGAAATATTCATTAGATTGGAGGTACATTTCAACCACTAGCTTTTCACACTCTTCTGAAAAATGAGACATACGACCAAGGAAGAAAAAGCCTTTAGGACTTACTTGTAATTGCCAGTTTCCTAATTCATCCACATCTCTGATATAAACATGATAGTGTCCTCCATAGCAGCCACCTTTGTGTATAATAACAGAGAAGAGCTCATACATGTACTCTGAATCATCCATTTCAGTCTTTAAAAAGAAAAACAATAATAACAATAATATATATCGGTAATTCTTCCACAATGGGACAGTTTCACACCATCATCATAGCTTCAGATGTTTCTCAGTGTGCTTTCGCATGTGCAGAGACTGAAACAGCTTTTCAGTGCTGAGGAACACAGGCATGGACAGATGCAAACCATGGACCAAAGCACAAATTTATTAAGCAATTTTTAAGCATGACTCTGAATAATATTGGAAATTCAAAATCTAAAATAATGAAATATTGATATGAATACCAGAACAGCTCAACCCGTTTGTCACAACCTGGATTTTTCTTGTTTAAAGGACTAAAGAAAAAAAAAACCCTAACATATTTACATATAAACCAAGTGAAAAAAAGGCTTCCTCAAATGCAAACACTGAGAAATTTCCAAGCTTGCATTACAAAATTTCAATAAGAAAAATACCTTTCTCAATATCAATGTCTCTATTAAGTATAATTCTTCTATATTTTAAGGATTCAAAAATTGCCATCAGGCAATGAGATAGCTCAGTTTAAAACAAAAATGTGTGCGTACGAATGCAGAGAGATTCCTAAGAAAAATGAAGTAACCACAGGCACATAAAACATACACAGTTAAATTTATACATGACGTTATCAGACTATGATAGTACAAACCTAAACATAATTTCGATTTCCAGATGATAATCTTTCTTTTAAAAAAATTAAGATTGAGGTTTTTAGGTGATTATTTTACTCTTTCCCCTTTTACACACACAAGGTATTTCTCACTCAAAAGGGGCCTTTTGGGAACAAATTGGAATTCCAAAAATTTGGAATTAGGGACAGAGAACCCCACAAAGTTTCTCAGAATGTCTTGCTGTGACAAAACACAAAATAAAAGATAACTTGTCATTGAGACATTCATTTTCCACTGAGACTATAGAAATTTTAACAAATATAACAGTACAAACCTGCTCACAAAAGGGCCTTAGGTTTATCTGGACAGGGAACGTATAGCTGCTCGTTTCCTTGTACCGTTCACACTTCTCAAAGTCAAAGTTAAATCTCAGGAGAGAAATGGTGAGAAAGGGTGGCAACTTGCGCAGTTTAGCAGACTGTAAAGTGATTTAAAAAAATGTAAGCACGCAGTTATAGCAGAATAATATATATAGAAGCGTTTCCACTTTGCTATGTTCAATTCCATTTCCCAACAAAGCTTCATTACAACCAGGCAGACATGACCAGACTGAACCTCTAGACAGCAATCTCAATTCCACAGCCCACATGTGCTTCGCAACAGAATTATCTTTTTATACTATGAAGCGACTGTTTCAAACTCCTGGGGTTGGCGCTTCCATCCTAATTCAGAGTATACAGCATCTTGGCAGCAGCTTTGCTCTCAGTCCCTTGCATAGCCCCTGCCACCACCCGTCCCACACAGACCTCGGGAGCCTAGAGGAAAAAGCATGAACACACAGATGCTGCTGAAAAGCAGGTGGTGCAGAAGAGGGACACAGCGTCATGGTAGCTTTGCCATTCCCAGATGAACTGTTCAGCGCTTGGCATCTGGCACAGACCCCAATGCCACCCAAAAAATAGCTCTGAATGAAGGTCAACCTACACACACAGTGTACGTGCTTGCTTCTGCTGCACAGAAAGGACTCCATCCGAGGCTAGGACTATGACTCTTCTGGTACCTTCTGGTTATCTCCTCCATTTGTACTTCCTGAGGTTTATCCCAGTGATTGTTAACGAGTTTTCTACTTGGAACTGTGTAACCCCAAGTTCAGTTCAGGCCTCATCCTTCACGGAGGAAGTCAGAAATCACCCTGTCTGCAACAGAACTACGTTTGATAGGTGTACGGTGTCCAGAAAAAAGGTCACTCTCACATATATTTTGCAATGTACTTCCACGTGACTGTTGGGCAGTCTCCAAACACAACAGAAAGGGTCTGAAAAATGTCACCAGAATATATCACTGTGGCTTTTTGCTTAAGGCTGCCTGAAGAAAAAGGCCTTGATGATGATCTGCGGGCACTAATAAACCACCACCATCCTGTGCCCGAGCAGTGTGGGGTAGGTGCACCCTGGATTGCCCTACAGATGGCCCCTGAACAACCAGGCAACGGTTAAAGTCTCCCTCATTTGTACAAAAGAGGACTTTCAAGGCAGGAAAAGCCAACATAATACATTTTAGTTAAGGAAGAGTATTAATCAAGATCAACAACTTGGTATGTAAGCACATCAGGAACTCTGGTGTGAAGCAAAACCAATCATCCTTTATCATCTGTGAATGTAAGCGTGGATTAAATGGACATGCTCCCAAGTCTTTCCAACTGACCATTTGCAAAGCCACACCAGAGCACCTCTCAGGAACACACATACAGCTTAAGAAACTCCCTAAATTAGGCATTGCATTTGAGTCAGTTGCGAAGACTACTATGCAGAGCTTAGTGGCACAAAGGATTCTGTATCCTCTTCCAAGTTTAGAGTGAGAATAGGACTGAACAATTAAAATTCAATAAAGTTCTGGAACACAAGCTTCTTCCACCACAAAATTCTCTAGAGGCCAAGACAAGAGGAAAGAATAACATTCGAAGACACACAGTATACTGAAGGAAAGGAGTAACATCTCGTCTTTGAAACAGGTCAGGTGTGGGCAGGTGGTTGCACTGTTAGGCAGCACCTTCCTAATGCGGCCACCACACCTGGCTGGCACCTCCCATGCTCCAGCACCAGTCCTCACTGTGGTCCACTCTGACGATGCACAAGGTGCTGGCAAGGCCACAGGCAGCAGCTGTGCTGACACAACGTCTCCCCTTCCCGACACAGCCATCCAACACAGCCCCTCTTCTCCTGAGGCTGTCCCTTCATACCTTGGCAACCTCCCGCTGCATGACTTCTTACCCACTTACAAAGTTCCCACTGCCTTCTTGCAGAGATAACCACACTTCAGAGGTAAGCAATTGTTAACTCACACTCCCTTGAACCCAGCAAAGTTTAACTCAAACAACTCCTCATAACCAAGCCACGTGAGACACTGGCAAGTGTTCCTCAACTCCCGAGTCACCAATTAACTTCACCTCTCCTCAGTTTGCCTTTGCACCCACTCCCTTCCATATTATGAGTACTGTGAGGCTTGGGTTGCACCCTTCCTGCTGCAGAAGGGAGTCACCACAGTAGGGCAAAGAGCTTCACGGCTGTGAAGAGGGCAGTATGTCAAAAGCAGAGTGCACCAACAGCCACCTTCCCCTTTACCAAAAATAGTGGAATTAACAGAGAAAAGAAGCAACATCTTACACAAATTTTACAACGTCAAAAATTAGCACAGAAGTAAACCAAAAACCACTCCGTATTGTCCTGGAAAAACACAATTCAAAGACCTACTTGTAAAGCCCACACTGGGCTGCCCTTCCCTAGCCCTGCCTAAGGGGATGAGTAACGATACAGATAAAAAGTCTTAAATTTGATTACTATTCTGGGGAAAACAGTCCAGACTGTTGTAAACCAAATAAACAGGGACAAGCTGTCAGCAGAAGGATGCTGCAGGCTGCACTGGCATGGAGACAGCAACCAGTGTTAACAGCCATGCACCGTTTAACACCCCACTCAGGGTCATAGACACAGCTCACCTGGAAGACACCAACATCAAACAGGGCCAAGCATCTGAAGCTTTCCCAAGGTGCCATAGGGTGAAGGCAGGGAACAGGGGAGACTGAGTACTCCAGTCTGGATGTCCCCAAGCTCTTGGGGTTTACTCTCAACAAAGCCCACAGGCTTAAGGACAACAGCTCTCCTTTAACACTGAAGAGCTCGATAGCATAGGAAAGGGTCACAACATATCAGCTTTACCTGTGGAAGAGATCTAGACAGTAAATCATTCACTAGATTACAAGAAAGTAGCACAACTCAGGAGATAAACCTATGAGCTTCTTTGAAAAGAAGCTACTTCCTTTACACTACTGCTGGAAGGAGAAAACTCTCCCACAGTGTGTATTCATATCACAGGAACATGACTTGGCAGCTTTGCTCTGCCTGGGTTTTTATCCTCCTCCTTATAGGTTTCTCAGATGGATGGAAATGCTACAGGCTTGGGGAAGAGTGGCTGGAAAGCTGCCTGGTGGAAAAGAACGTGGGGCTGCTGATCAACAACCAGCTGAATATGAGACAGCAGTGTGACCAGGTGGCCAAGAAGGCCAATGGCATCCTGGCCTGTATCAGAAACAGCCTGGCCAGCAGAAACGGGGAAGCGATTCTGCCCATGCACTCAGCACCTCAAATCCCGTGTTCAGCTTTGGACCCCTCACTAGAAGGACATTTAGAAGCTGGAGCACATCCAAAGAACAATGGAGCTGGAGAACAAGTCTTATGAGGAATGGATGAGGGAACAGGGGTTGTTCAGCCTGGAGAGAAGGAGGCTGAGGGGAGACCTGATCACTGTCTACAGTTAACTGAAAGGAGGTTGTAGTGAAGTGGGTGCCTCTTCTCCCAAGTAACAAGTGATAGGACAAGAGGAAACGGCCTCAAGTTGCACTGAGGAAGGTTCAGATTAGACATTGAGAAAAATTTCCTTACTGAAAGGTTTCTCAGGCACTGGAACAGCTTCCCAGAGAGTAGTTGAATCACCACTCCTGGAGGGGTTTATAAGACAGGTAGACGAGGTGCTCACAGATATGGTTTAGTAGTGGACAGCTATGGTTGGACTCAAAGGTCTTTCCAAACCAAACAATTCTATGAAAATCCTGGTGATGCCCAAAGCTGGAAGCCACTGGCTTAGCGTCCAGGAAGTGGTTGAAAAGCTCAGGGAAAGGGCAAAATGTGATGGTAGTTGTACCAGAAGCTGGCAAAAGATGGCAACAACACATACACAGTGAAAACACACCCAGTGTCTTACACACTAGAAGAGCTGGACGGCTCCTTGCATGAAGGCATTCTTACTCATCTGAAGGCTCTAGCACTACAGAACACACTGAAAACACCTGCTAAGATCCCATTTCCCTGTGCAGAGTACCACTTGTTCATGATTTTCCTCTCTTATTTGGATTTTTCTCAAGAGAATTTCCATATTTTTCTTCATTAGACAGATCTGTTTATTTTTAATGTATGCTCCAATTTATCTTCCAGCCTATCTTCTGAAATGTCCAGGGGCAGTGAAGGTGGGTGAGCAAGGCGATACTCTGAAAACTACATGCCATCCCATTCAGCACTGGCTAATTAGAGACTGTGACAACATTCGAGTCAAGAAATGAGTCACAGAATCATAGAATGGATTGAGCTGGAAGAGACCTTAAAGATCATTCAGTTCCAACACCCCCTTGCCATGGGCATGGATACTTTCCTCTAAAACAGGCTGTTCAAAGCTTCGGACCCACGAGCTTTTCTTGACATAGTTGTTGAGGTTTAAAACAACAGGTCAGACTTTGGCATCCTCAAGTTAATTACCATCCGATTACAGATTTTTTTTATTTCTGAGTCAGAGGGCAGATTGAGCAACATGAACAAAGTTCCTAAACATCAGCAACCTGGACACGGAGAAGAATTACCTTTGAAGCTTCAACGAGTTTATCGCAGGCTCCGCATCGATACAAGTTCTCATTTTCAAAGTACTCCTCTTCTACATACATGTTCCACAGTGCCTCCTCCAAGCCAGCAACACCTTTTACCGCCACTGTGAGGTCTAAGAAATCTTCCTGTGCAGAGGTACAGCAGAAAAAAATAAGGTAGTAAGCACTGTAAGTTCATGGTACTTTAAAAAGATACTCAACCCATTCACCACAGCAGATGTGAGCACTTATTTTGCTTTCATTGTTGACGAGGGGGGGAAACAACTCCCATATATAAGACATAAGAGAAATTAATTTAAAAAAAAAAAAAAGGAATGATTTTTTAAATCACAAAGAGCAGAAGAAGAATTTCAAGATGTTTTGCTGTTCCTCCACTGTTCAGCTCTGTCCTAACTACATCTACTAAAGGCAACACTCCCCAACTCAGAAAATGCAATAATATTTGTTTTTCAACTCTGAGTCACAGCCTGAGGTAGGTGGTTTAGAAAATGCCAGCCAAGACTTAAAGTCACGCGTAACTTTCACGTGTTTTCCAGTCTGCAGCAATCTCACCAATACACACTGCCTAGATACAACAAGGCCACCAGTGACATCCAAGAAAGATGTCATTATTTTGGGAGTTTAAAAAAAGAACAGTTAAAGTATCTTCGACAGGCGGAACAGAAACCCGGCCTGGAAAATCATCTGGCTTTACCTGTCTCTCACTGATATTCTTGCATTCTTTACAAACAATCTGGTTGACAACAATCCCATGGTACAATCGATTAATAAGGTCATGACCTGAAGTCCCCACAAGGGAAGTTTCCAAAGCACTGAACAGAATCCGATTTAATTCTTGCACATCATGCTGCCTCATTTCCTGCATGATAAAAAAAAAAAAACAAACTCAAGGAAATACAATACTGCCATCTGCTTTGCTTATTGCTTAAAACCAACACATTATGTGTGACAAAGACTGTTGCCTCCATGACTACCCATACATTTACTACCTGGAGTAGTCAATTACTACCTTTATTATGTTTATTCTTAATTTACTTATGCTTTCTGAGTAGCCACGAGTACATAAGCTATAACCTGCGTAAGACACTTTCACTTGGGTAGATGCAAATTCAACTCTAAGATAAGTCACAAGGTTCAACTTAGGTCAGAATTTGAAGAACAAGAGCCCTAATAACTATTGGAAAAACTTTCCTGTAAAAACAAAGGAAGAGCTAAGGAAATCATACCTAACAGAACAACTCTCTTCTGCTGCTTATTGTAAACAGCTGGTCTGTATTTCATGTGCAGATTCACTTGCATACAACAATAGTTGACCCAATTCAATGCTATTTCCACAGCTTGAAGTCTTTTACGATATTTCTTAAATGTCAGACTTCAAAAAAATTCCTTTCCAGTCAGGAAAAAGTTTACCAAGGGTGGTATCACCAGTGGCAATCTGTACCTCATTGCTGTTCCACCCAAAGCTCTCAGTAAGGTCTGTCGTAGATGCAGCTTGCTGGTCCAAAAGGAGAAGCTGGGCAAATAACCGTTGAAGTTGTAATGGAATTATTCGAACCTAGGAAAAAAAAAGAATACACTCAACAGATCAGAAAGAGTCTTTAAACCAGTCATTTAAATACAAAGAAAAATAATGTAATAGGAAACTTGTTATGAAGCACCACTGCCTACAGCTTTCCTGACACAGTTACTCAATTCACATCAAAACATGTCAGAATCGATTCCCAAAAAATCTTCAGTTTCTTCCCATTTCTTCCTCATCTTACTCAGCTAGTCATGAAACATAGATTTTGTGATAATGCAAAGTGCACAGATTAAAATTAAGCCATCACAATAGTAAAAAAGGACAACTTTTGCTGATATTTTTCATAATATGAAACCCTGCAAAATCAGCTACAAGACAGGATAACATATAGATTTAACATGTGCTGCTCCTTGCTCAGTGAAGGGTTTGGTGGTGGGGTGAAGTGAGACGTGAAGGAGACTGGTTAATGCCAACAAGCTTGAGCAGCACCTATATTTATCCTTGTCTCACAAAGAAAAACATTTGCCAAGCAACCAGGGGCGTCACTTGATTCCAAGAACTAAAGAAAGAAATTCTTTAGTCAACGTTAGTAAGCATTTTTCAAACACAGACTAAATTCCAGTCTTGTACCATCTTGTGCACGGGTGGGCTGTCAAACAGCCTCAGACAGCCTCAGTGCAGTCATCCAGGCTGCACACATCTCCTTCTGGTGACAAACAAGTCGTTGCACCGAAGCTATATTAACAGAAGAGAAAACAAACTAATAAAGGACTGTGCAGACTCTGGGACTGTTTCCTCTTCCCTTGAAGGCAAAACGATCTCCACTATCAATGTCAGCAGAAAACAGGCTCAGCATCTCACTTCTGCAGCAAGAGCTTATGGGGCTGAAAACCTACATACAATCATAAAATAGTTTGGCTTGGAAGAGACCTAAAAGACATCCAGTTCCAACCAGTGCCATGGGCAGGGACACTTCCCAGTGGATCAGGTTGCTCAAAGCCCCATCCAACCTGGTCTTCAACACCTCCAGGGATGGGGCAGCCACAGCTTCTCTGGGAAACCTGGGCCAGTGCCTCACCACCCCGACAGGAAATAATTTCTTCCAAATACCTAATCTAAATCTCTATTCAGCTTGAAACCATTACCCCCCATCCTATCTCAGGGCTCCTTGATAAAGAGCCTCTCTCTCAGCCTCTCTCTCTTTCCTTTTTGCACAGCTATGTGAAAACTGAGCATTGGCCAGCCAAACTGCCTTTCAATATGACAGACTTTCATTCATTTTCATCAGAAGTTTCCCACCAATTGAAACAATATTCTTTTGAATCAACATTCAGCAGTGCCTAAGAACAAGAAAATTTTAAATACCTTTGCATCTGGTTTACTGCTGTCATCCAGAGTCCCCAGTTCCTCAGGTCCCAGAGAAAACAGTGCCTCTGCAATTGTGAGGAAAAATGCCTATTTTAGAAAAGACAACATCTCCTCTTTCAAGATTTTAACTGTCAAGCACTACGATGCTATCCTTTTCAGCAAATTAAGACATTAAACAACATTTCTAGATATCAGTCATCCCTACAACTGGTTCAAACTGTAACAATAAAGCACAAACGACCATGAAGGTGTTTAGATGGCAAAATAGTTTTTTTCAGTAATTGTAATGGTTGCATCAAAAAAAAATGAATGATACTTTATGGACAGCAATAACCTCTCTTATTTACACAAATTGTAGCTGCCAACCTGTAAGAAAAGGAAACGTTGACAATATCAACATTTTGTGCAGAAGTGAAAATACTAATTTTACAGACCAATAGCTCTGAGTATTCTGTACTTCAAGGAAGACATTGAGATGCTGGAGCATGTCCATAGAAAGGCAACAAAGCTGGTGAAAGGTTTAGAGCAAAAGCCTTATGAGAAGCAGCTGAGGGAGCTGTGGTTGTTTAATCTAGAGAAAGTGAGGCTGAGGGGAGGCCTTACTGCTCTCTAAAACTACCTGAAAGGAGGTTATAGGGAGGAGGGAGTTGGTCTCCTGTCTCTCTGGGAGACAGGACAAGGGAAAATCGCCTCAAGATGTACCAGGGGAGATTTAGGTTGGGTATTAGGAGAAATCTCTTTACTGAAAGGTTTTTCAAGCATTGGAAGAGGCTGTCCAGGGAGATGGTTACATCACCATCCCTGGAGGTGTTTAAAAGACAAGCAGATGTTGTACTTTGCAACATAGTCTAGTGACAGACATAGCAGAGCTGGATCAGTGGTTGGATTCAATGGTCCTAAAGGCCTTTTCCAATCGAAAACATTCTGAGATTCTGTAATAACTTATTTGAAGTGAACTGTTCCTGAAAACAGTCTGTTTGTGGTGGCTCTTTAACAACTATCCAGAAACACAAGGCACTGTGAAGTATCAATTCCAACATTACTTTAAGAATATTTTTAACACATTACCTCTGAATTCAGGTGTGAAAAGCAGGGTCTGCAGAAGGGAATTGAGGTAGCAGGTCCCACCCTGATTTTTGATACCACTTAGGTTGGTGAAATCCCTGGGAGCTGGGGGCTCAGAATCTCTGGGCTTTGATTTCTTCCCTTTTCCACAATGATTGTTTGAAATAAAGGAAAAATCCTCTTCAAATAAGTCCCCAAACATTGTGAAGGCAAAACGGTCCCTTAAAAGTAAAAAATAATCTATTTACTATAACAAATGCAATTGAATCTATCCACTTCTAATCCTACAAGATGAAGCTTTAAGCCCTGACTGAAGAACGGTCATAACTTTTCATCTTACTCTGTTTGTTCTAAAAAATAATGTCAGATGCATAAAAAAAAGAGGCTGTGCTAATGTGACAAAAAAAAAAGTGAATTAAGAGTATTTATGTTAGTACAGGTCTGAAAAGACTTTTAGCTAAAATCAAATACATCACATTTCAATTTCACATTAGCAAAAAACTCTTGCTCTCCTCTGTGACAGTTAATCTTCTGTTTCCTATCTTCTACCTAATTATTCAATCAATGAACAACTTTCCAGTTTAATTCCTTAAAGACCCTTTGGTGGCAAACCTTTTGAAGGCCTTTTGGAAATCCGAACGTATTGGATAGCCTCCCCCCACTCAACCAACCAGTAGTTCACTAGGCATGTCCAAAACTTTTCTACAAAACACCATTGCATTCTGCTCATTTTATTCCTTCCCACAGCAGAGTGAATTTTAGGCAGAAAGCTACGCTTGGAGCAGCTGACAGCGAAGCAGCGTGGCAGCGTGCACTGTGCTTGTCGCGCCATGCTTCTTCAGCACTTTGTACAATAGATAATCTTTTATAAATCCCCATAAATTAAATAAATTATAGAATTATGTGGCTAGAGATCTCTCTTAACACACACAGACAGGAAAGAAACCATTTTGCTCTCCCAGCATTCTTCTCCCCTAAATGCAGCTCTTAACACCTTGCTTACCTAAAAAAAGCCCAAAATCTGGAAAGGTCCCACCTCCCATGCTTCTCAACGTACTGGCTGGGTTTAGCACTCTTTCCAAACCACCTCTCAACCTTCATTTATTTTTCAGTCAGCCCTGAGGCACGGTAGTATTTAACCACCCAAAGGTTATGATCCCTCCTCTTTCCCTCACCCAAACGCACAGCAGGGCACTCCTGGCAAGTTTGTTGACTGGAACAAGGCACACATCAAGGAGACTCTACTCAGCGATTCTCAAGCCACACCTGGAGTACTGCATCCAGTTTTGGTCCCCGCTATTCAAAAAAAGATGTGGCCACAGAAGGGCCACAGAAGGGTCACTAAGATGATCAGAGCACTTAGAAACCTTTCATACGTAGTAAGGCTGAGGGAAGTGGGTTTGTTCAGCCTTGAGAGCAGAAGGCTTAGGGGAGATCTTATTACCATGTCCATAAAGGGTGTCTATCAAGAGCATAGAGACTCCCTTTTTAGGACGAGCCACATGAAAAAGACAACGGGTAACGGGTAAAAGTTGCTCCTAGGGAAGATTCCAACTGGGTTCCAGAAGAAACTCAACAGAACAGTTCCATAAAGGGTGTCTATCAAGAGCATAGAGACCCCCTTTTTAGGAGGAGCCACGTGAAAAAGACAAGGGGTAGCGGGTAAAAGTTGCTCCTAGGGAAGATTCCAACTGGGTTCCAGAAGAAACTCAACAGAACAGTTAAGTATTGGAATAATCTTCCTAGGGAAGCGGTAGATTCCTACACACTGAACACTGAAGCCTCAGCTTGGAAGGGCACTGGGCCATCTCATTTAAACTATCGATCACTCAAAAAGGTTGGACCAGATGATCCCTGAGGTCTCTTCCAACCTGGCATTCTGTGATCCTGTGAGACAGCCACCACCTCACTGCCAACCTGCTGCACTCCTCACCCTCTGGAGAAGTGCTTCAGTGGTACGCTGCCAAATCCTTCCTTGCTCCTTATTTCTGGATAGAAACGTCAGAGATAGCGACCACCTCGCTGCCAGCCTGCTGCTCCCCCGAATCCCTAGAGAAGTGTTTCAGTGGGACACTGCCAAATCCTCCCTTGCTCTTTATTTCTGGATCCTCAACGCACTGCTGCCGGCAGCTTCCTTCCCTTAAAAAAAACATGCAGGGATATAGACTGGAAGGAGCCTGTGGGTAATGCCTCCAGCCCAAGGCTCTCACAAATCAAAGCCACATTGCTTAGGTGGGCCTCGCTCAGCTGAAGTCGCAATAGCTCCACAAGAAGAGCCACCCTTAACCCCTCTAAGCCCCTTTCCCACACTCCTTAGCCCCGTCAGAGACCTCCCATGCTGTAGTGTGGCTCTGGCACCTCCTATCCCACCCTCCACAGGAGCTGGGCTGCACCCATGCCCTCCTGCCAGCAGCACAGCCACCTTCTTCACCCTCTCCTTCATCGGCTCCTTCCCTCTCCCACTACTTCCCGTCTCCCTCCTTCTCCCTCCCTCTCCCCTCCCCTATTTTGCTCTCCTCCCCTCTCCCCTTCCTCCTCCTCCTCCTCTCCCTCACTTTCCCTTCCTCTCCCCATCTCCCTCCCTCCTCCCCTTCTCCCTTTTCTCCCCTTCTCCTCCTCTTTCCCCTTCTCCCCTTTTCCCTCTCCTCCTTCTCCCCGCTCTCTCTCATCTCCCCCTTTCTCCCCATCCCTCTCCCTATCTCCCCTCCTTCTCCCTCCCCTCCCTCCTTCACCCTTCCCCTCTCGCTCAACTCCTCCTTTTCTCCCTCTCCTTCTCCCCCTATTCTTCCCTCTCTCTCCCCCTCCCTCTTTCTCCCCATCCCCGACTCACCGCTCAGCGCCCCCGCGGACCCCACAGCCACAGCCTCGCCGCCATGCCTGCCGCGGCCGCGCAAAGCACGCTGGGACAGAGAGGCCGACGCGCCTTCGACGCCATGCTTAGTGTGGCAAAACATGCTGGGACTTATACCCCGCCAAGGCCCCTGCCGCCATGTTTGGAGTGGCGCGGGCGCAAAGCACGCTGGGAACTGCAACTCGCCACCGTATTTGGTGCGGCGTTCGCGCAAAGCACGCTGGGAGATATAACCCGCCACGGTCCGGCCGCCATGCTTGGTGTGGCGAAGCACGTGGGACAGAGGCGCGGCCATGGTTGGAGTGGCGCTGCGGGGCTGCCATGTGGACTGAGGGATGGGGAGGAGGGGACTCCGCTTCCTCATCATCCAAACTCAGCCGGGGAGAAGCTGGCTCGGGGTGCCCAGGGGAGCCCTGGCCCCTTCCCTGGAGGTGTCCAGGGTGGGGCTGGGAGCAGCCTGGTCCAGCGGGAGGTGTCCCTGCCCGTGTCAGGGGGTGGAACTGGACGGGCTTTGGGTTGTTGTCCAAATGCTTCTGGAATATTGTGGGGCTTGGTGCTGTCACTGCTTCCCCGGGGGCTGTTCCGGCGCTCCACCAGCCTCCGGGGGAGGAACCTTTCCCTAACACCCAACCTAACCCTCCCCTGGCATTTTCCTGCTGAAGGAGGGAATAAAGCATTCAATAATAAGAATCAAGTCTTGGCCAGCTTGGAGTGAGAAAGGATAGAACAGGAGTGTAACAGGAGTGTAGCTTGTTTACTTGTTGAAACAGGCAACAAACCGAGTATTGTGTATCTTCCAAGCCAAGGAAAACACCGAAACAAAGAACAAACCTGAGCTCACCAAGAGGACACAATGAGGAATGAGATCAAATAAAGAGCATAAGAGGATTCTGAAAGCACAAATGAACTGTGATGCACGCCCAGAGGGGGTGATAAAATGTGATAATGAGGTTGATGTATGTTTCAATCAAGGTAACAATAAGTTCTATGTATGTTTAACCAACGTTTCCTGCAATATGAATATTTAACCGGTATAAAAGTCCTGTAACCAACCTCAATGGCCACATAAATAAGGTGAAATGACTCCTTGTGTGTCTGGCATCATTGTTTTTTTCTTAAAGCAATACTTGCTTAATAATCAAATTGGCTTTGATTATTGAGTTTGGCCTCTTCACGGCAACACTGCCGTTCCCTCTGGTCCTGTTACTGGTCACCGGAGAGAAGAGCTCCGTGCCTGCTCCTCCTCCTCCTCCTTTGAGGAAGCTGTTGAAGGAAGGAATAAATTATTAAGAATAATGAGAATAATAAGAATAAAATCTTGGCCAGCTTGCACTAAGAAAGGAAGTGACTGTAACAGGAGTTGAGCTTGTTTGCTAGTTGAAACAAGGACAGTCCCCCAGCAGGAACAAAGGACAGACCTGAGCTCACCAAGAGGACACAGTGAGGAAGGAGATAAGATAAAGAGCATCAAGGGATTCTGAAGACACAAAGGAACTGTGATGTACATCCAAGAGTGGGTGATAAGGTATGATAATGAGTCCTATGTATGTTTAACCAATATTTCTCGAATATGTAACCAGTGTTTTTTTGAATCTCTATGAATATATATGTTTAACCAGTATAAAAGTCCTGTAACCAGCCTCAATGGACACACACGTTAGGTGAAATGATTCCCTGTGTGTCCAGCGTCGTATTATGTATTAAAGCAATACCTGCTTAATATCAAATTGACATTGATTATTGATTTTGGCCTTTTTCACAGCACCACTGTAAACCGTGATGAGGTCTCCTCTCAGTCTCTTCCAGGCTGAACAGACCAAGTGACTTCAACCCCTCCTTGTACAACTTCCTCTTTAAAACCTTCAGCAACTTCATAGCCCCCTCCGGACACACTCAAGTAGTTTTATATCCCTATTATCCTGTGGCACACAAAACTGCACCCAGTAGTCGAGGTGCAGCCACACTACGTGGAGTAGAGCAGAACAATCCCCCTCCCTTGCCCGAGTGGCAATGCCGTGATTGATGCACTCCAGGACACTGTTGGCCGTCTTGGCATCCAAGGAACACTCTTGGCTCTTGTTTGACCAATATCCCCAAATCCCTTTCCGCAGGGCTGCTTTCCCGCCTCTCATTCCCCAGTCTGTATGGGTAGCTGGGGTTGCAGTGTAGTATCGGTTCCTACTAACCTTAGGCCATTTCAATACTAAGAATCACACCTACAGGAGGAGGTCAGAGATCTAAATTAGGCACCTCCTGCTAATTGAATGCATAGCACGTGCATAGGGATCCACTATTGTGAAACGTGAGTAAGCCAGTAAAAAGTATGATTGTATCTCAGTTTGAACATCTACGGTGACCCTGTGTGGGAAATCAGCAGCTCTTATCTCACACACCCTTGAACCCAGCAATGTTTAACTCATCAAGACACCTTTGCTGGGTAACCAAGCCAACCGAGGGAGCCACTGGCAAACTCCCAAATGCTTGGAAACACCTCTAATGTACTGATTAACTTCCCCTGTCCTGCGCTTGCCTTTACACCCACTTCTTTCACATCATGGGAACTGTGAGGTTGGGATGGCAAATTCATCCTGCTGCAGGATGGGGGCGAGGGCATGTCATTTGAACCAGCAAAGTGTGCTTGCAACCCAGAAAGCTAACCAGATCCTGGGCTGCATTAATAGAAGCATGACCAGCAGGTTGAGGGAGGTGATTCTCCCCCTCTACTCCACTCTTGTGAGATTTCATCTGGAGTCCTGTGTTCAGTTCCGAAGTCCTCAGCACAGGAAGGACGTGGATCTGTTGGAGCGAGTCCAGAGGAGACCATGGAGATGATCTGAGGGCTGGAGCACCTCCTGTATGAACACAAGCTGAGAGAGTTGACGTTGTTCAGCCTGGAGAAGAGAAGGCTCTGGGAAGACCTTAGAGCAGCTTCCAGTGCTCAAAGGGGCTCCAGGAAAGCTGGGGAGGGGCTCTTTGACAGGCAGTGCAGGGATAGGATGAGGGGAATGGTTTCAAGCTGAAAGAGGGGAGATTTAAGTGTGATCTTAGGAAGAAAAGTTTGTCTTTGAGGGTGGTGAGGCCCTGGCCCAGGTTGCCCAGAGAAGTTATGGCTGCCCCTTCCCTGGAGGGGTTCAAGGCCAGGTTGGATGGGGCTTGGAGCAGCTGGATCCAGTGGGAGGTGTCCCTGACACGGCAGGGGGGTTGAACTGGAATGTCTTTAAGGACCCTTCCAACCCAAACCATTTTATGATTTCTGTTAAGGTCCAGAATCTAAAGGACGAGAGTGTAAAAAAAGCGTTCGAGTGTAAAAAAACAGAGCTCGAGTTACTTTGCGCAAAGGAAAACAGAGTGTCGGGCCAGGGCCGCTCCCCGCTGAAGAACCACCTCGATTGCATCCGCGGGGTTACCTTTATAGTAAGAGCCGGTAGGTACTAAATTACTTGTTACAAGTTCATTGATTAGTCTAGAGGGTTACTTAATATTTACAGGTCATGTTATATTTTGATAGGTTCTGCACTGTTTCTTCCTGACCGTTTGCATACGTTGCAGTTTCTTATCTATACGTTGTTTTCATTCCAAGATGTGTGCTAAGCAGTTTCTAGTATCTCCTCCTTACCTCTAGCTAATGTCTGCTCGTTATATCTTAACTAGCTCTTGCTCAATTTTCTCAGGTCTTTTCATAATGGCCCTCTCAAATTCCACAACATTTCCTCTGCTTACCCCAAAATAGGAGGGTGCCATTACAAAATATATAAATATATCTATAGTTATATATAACTATAAATACATATAAATATAAAAATTACATTAAATGAGAAAATGCTCTTTGTGAAGCTGGCCATCTTCCCAACAATCATTTTAAATGCATTTCATACAAATCTAGAAACAACATGGTCTATTTATCATTCACAGGTTTGGTTTTTTTTTCCTTACAGTTTCTAGTACCATAAAAGATTCTGGGAGTGTGTTTTTCATTTTCACTGCCTCCGTCTCCACTGAACAGCCCAAGCCACACGGGGAGCAGCAGTCGTTATGACATGTTGAGTACCTGTCTTCTTCCTGGCTTCTGCTTGATGTGTAGTCAGGTGGGGAGGAGTTCACCAGAGCTTCTCCCCTTACTCTAAAACTCCAATATTTTGTTTTCTGAAAAATCGTCCTGAAAGAAACTGCTCTCTTCCACTTATTGAGTTATTTCTTTACACGAGGAAAACGTTACAGGCATTGGTAAAATGAGAAAAAGAAAGAAAAAGACTAGGAAAACACGAGGAAAACAGTCAATTATTAATTTCATTGCATTGGTATGGGAGGGAGAGAAGTTGTGTGTCTGAGGGACAGAGGCTGCGTGGCTCTAAATATCCTCGGCTGCATTATTTTTCTGCGTCACTGTGCTATTTAGGCATCTCATCGTTTCAACATTGATGATGTCAAAAGCAACGCTGTGAAGCTGAGGGCTCTTGCAAACACCTGCTTGCACTGAAGCTGCTTCTCCGCCAATTTGGGTTCCACACCTGGGCTCATGCCTCAGTCGCCGCTGAACAGCCCAAGCCACATGGGGAGCAGCAGCCGAGTACATACATGCCTTCTGCCTGGCTTCTGCTTGATGTGTAGTCAAGTGGGGAGGAGTTCTCAGGTGCCTGAGGGCATCCTATAGGTTGTGACGCTGACATATGGCCTTCAGCTTCACAGGTCTCTGCCTCAGTGGTCAGAGCAGCCTCTTTCTGTGTCTCTCCTGCTGTGTAGGTTCCTGCTAGCTCAGAAGACAAAGCTCATCTTCTTCACAGTAAGAGTCATTGGGTACTGGAACAGCTGCCCAGGGAGGTGGTCGAGTCGCCTTCCCTGGAGGTGTTTAAGTGCTGAGGGACATGGTTTAGGGAGTGTTAGGAATGGTTGGACTCGATGATCCAATGGGTCCTTTCTAACCTTGTGATTCTGTGATTCTGTGATTCTGTGATCTGCTCTTTCCCCTTATCCTGAGGATCTCCTGTTCTTCCCTCAGGGAAATTACTTGATTCATGGATGTCTCCAACCACGTGAAATTTGCTGAGGCTGTTTTAATTTCTTGCTGTTGTGGTGGGGTTGTTTGCACCAGACGTGGGGTCACCCTGACCAAGGGGTAAGAGAGGACATATCAGCAATCGAGAGAGAAGTCCTAAGAAATCGGACTGGCATGTTGAGGAGCTGCTGATACGTTTAACATTGAGGAGCTTGATGACTCAGCACAGGAAATATTCACCTTATTTGGCTTCACAAATAATGAGAAAAAAACCCCAAACCCAATGCCCAACCCAAAGCAGCAAATCATTAACTAGGAGGTTGCAGCATTGCAGCACAACTCAGCTTATTAAACCAGTCGGTTTCCTTCAAAAGCGTGTTCAGGCTACTGCTGGAAGGAGAAGAATCTCTCATAGTCTGTGTTCTAAACACAGGAACATGACTTTGTGGCTTTGCTGTGCCTGGACTTTTCTCCTCCTCCTTCCTGGCCTCTCAGATGGTGGGAAGCTCCTGGTGGTGCCCATGGTTGGAAGCCACTGGCTTAGCATGAAGGAAGTAGTTGAAAAGCTCAGCGAGAAAGGACATGAAGTGGTGGTGATTTTACCAGAAGTCAGCTGGCAGATGGAAACAACGCAGGCATACACGGTGAAAACATACCCAGTGTCTCTCCCTTTACAAGATCTGGATAATGCTTTTCAACAGTATGCTGGTGCTCACCTGAAGGAACAGACTTTCCCACTGAACATTCCAGAGCTGTACAAGTACTCGGTGAATGTTTTCAAGACGTTCTTTACTCAATGCAGGGACCTGTTCAACAGCAAGGAGACCCTGCAGTACATCAGTCAAAGCAACTTCGATGCTGTCCTAACAGACCCTGCCTTTATGTGCGGTGCAATAGTTGCTAACTATTTTTCTCTTCCATTTGTATTCTTCATGAGAGGATTTCCTTGCAGCTTACACTATACAGCACCGCAGTGCCCAAACCCTCTGTCCTACATCCCAAGACTATTTACCTTCAACTCAGACCGCATGACTTTTTTCCAGAGGGTGGAAAATGCACTGGTTTCCCTCCTGGAGCCTATGTACTGTAATGGTTTCTACGAAGATGCATTAAAGCTTTCCTCTGAAGTTCTTCAGAGAGATGTGTCCCTGACCGAACTCGTGAGCTCTGCTTCCATTTGGCTTCTGAGATTTGACTTTGTGTTTGAGTACGTCAGACCAGTGATGCCCAATATGGTCTTTATTGGAGGCATAAACTGTGGTCAGAAGAAACCACTGCCTAAGGTAAGTCCTTTTTCCTCCAAATTATACATTTTCCAATGAAATGCGATTACCCCATTTCTGGAAGTTTAGTGCTATTGAATTTTTTCCTTTCTGATAATGATTTAGTACAACCGGGTTTTGGCAGTTGTTTTCCACAGGCTTAAATCGATTACCTTGACAGAGGCAGATGACATATTTGAATTACTGAGGATTTTCTGACAAGTTCAAGAAGAAATGGACTTATCTGCTAGCTACAACTTAGTATCCTCAGTAAATATATATTATTCACCAACTAGACACAGTCTTGATTTAATTTTCATGGAGCCTGACATATATTTATTTCACCTGAGGAAAACCCCAAACACTGTGCTCTGAGAGTCATCCTTTGTTTTTAACTCTAGGCTCAGCAAAGTCAATTAATTTGCCTTGGTTGTCTTTTCGTGACATACGGTTTCCTAACTGGCTGTCTATGTTATTTCTTTTTGTAGATCATGGTGAAATATAAATATCATGTTGAATTGGGAAGCATTAATCTAAAATGCTGTATTTGATGAAAGACATTTCAATGCAAAAATTAGATCAATTTTCATATCTATTTCTTGGCATTTGTTTTTACCAGAATCGTTCTGCAGGGTTTCTAAAACTAATCTAAAAAATTTAATCTAGTTTGATAGTTACCATGTAGCCTCCAAAACAATGAATAGCACTAGACTTTTCTTTCCAGGTACAACACAGGACACAAACATCTTTCTCTCTCACTTCTGAATTGTGGTCACACAATACCACTGCACAATTGCAGCACGGCTTCTTTGAGTTGAAGGGTTTTTTCTTTCTTATTTCAGATTTCTTTTATACTCTTTGACGGGATTATACAGAGTCCACAGAACTTAATAAATAAATTGTAACTTCGAATATTAGAATGGTATTATAAATAAGGCATTCTCTCACGTTAGGCTCAAGAGAATGGCACTTCCTAGTTTGAGATTTAAAAGTCAAATTCTTGATGGTTACATGCTGCAAGTGTTTACTCCTGTGTCTTTAATGTCTCAGAGCTGCAGACCGTTCGTAGCTTGCTATCCTGCCCTCATTTTATACCTGGCGTCTCCCAGTTTTGTCTGTCATTTGGTGGAAATCACATGTTCCAAACCCTGAAAAATCTTGTGTGTCTTCAGTTTGCCTTCTCTAGCCACATTTTCTACCGAGAGCAGAGGAATTTCTCCCATTTCACTGTGAACAATGCCCAGAAGCGAGGCAAGAATGTAGTGCAGAGTAAACACACGTGAAATGAGTGATAAGGGAGGGGAAAAAGCCTCCCTATCCATACACAGTGGTGAACCCTGGGTTGATCATTACTGTTTAGAAGTGTAATCATACAATGACAACAGATAGCACTTTGAAACCTGGTAGCCTATTGCTCAACAGACAGGTAGAAGAAAAGTTACAACAACTAGGAAAACACAGAGAGAACAAGAGATTCAAAATGCATTTTCTTTCCTCAGATCTTTCTGTTACACCACTTTCCATAGTTTTCCCAGGTAGAAAATGCGGGCATTGTGGCCTAATTACTGGAGGGGGCTCCTTTCTGCCTTGTCTCACGTGTTTCCATGGAGAACCTGGTCTGGAGCAGGTCAGGGTGCAGAGGAGCTCGTGCTATGTGGAACTGGGCGTATGGGTTCTACCCAGCACAGAGAATTAAATCCCAGGTTCCCTGACCCTCCTGAGCCATAAGGATCATCCACAGCCTGCAGCCTTGGAGGGACTGGGAGAACTTGCAACCACGGCACTAAGCCTGGAGGAACACAAACTGCACTTCACTTATTTATTGACTAAGATGTTGCCTCAGACTGGGCTTCCTCTTGCCTGGCGCTTTCCATACCGGGATATCTCAACATCAATTACATCTTCATTAACAGACACATAAATCTGGTTGCCAAGTCACCATGCCTGGAGGTTTAATAGAATGCTCGCAGGAAACCAGACCCAGTACTCTTGGCTAAGCAGGAATCCTGTGCCCGTGTCATCTTCTAATGACTCCATGAGTACCTGAATAAGTGCTCCCTCATTAGGGGGACATCACAAATGAACTCAGACTGTAAGCCCTGAGACACTTTGAGGAATACCTTGTCTTTAGCCAAAGTTAATGCAAAGCTGGTTTTGTGACAAGCTCATAAAAACAAATTTCATGTGATTTGATTGAAGCAAAGTTCAGAAATGTAAGCTGTAGCACCCTTTCATAGTCATTCCTGTGCTTTTAACTTAAAACACCCATTGCTTATTTAAACAACTGGTTAACTTAAAACATTGACATTTAAGTAAAGTAGGATTTAAGTAGGTAGTTAAGTAAAGGAAAAGTATAGCTGAATAAAGACCCTGTGGTTTGTCTTTCTAGCACAAGGATTAAGAGAACAGACTCTGTTCTGAAACCCTTCTGCCAGAGCCAGCAGTGTCTCTGAAACCTTGATAAGGAAACATTTCTAATTGGTCCTCTGAAATATGCACTTAAAAGTGGAATTCAAAGATTTTGACCACAAGCCAAAGAATACAGTAAGAGGTACCAAAGCACGCACACAACCCTGGCACACAGAGACACACTTTGAAAAAGCCTACTCAATCCAAATGCCACTTCGTGTGACTTCAGAAGGGATCCCATCCTGTCTGTGGGTATTGTTAATTTGCTAACATGGGTCTCTAGGATTAGTACAGCTATAGGGTAACTCTTCATTTTCTTCACTCTGTTCACAAATCAACTACTAGGATTGCTGTTTTCGTGTGATACTGGAGGTGTTGATGAACCTGATGGCAGTTTAGAACAGCCTGGTACCGCATCCGTCTCTGTTTATTATGCTTTTGTAAAGGATGCTGTGCACCTTTACAGCTGACAATAATGTTCTTCTGCTTTATATTGCAATGGCAAAATACGTAATATCAGATAAGTTGAAGCAGAACTACTTTTGAAAAAGAAAGTTGTGTGTTGTACACCTTCAATGTACAGTGCCTATAAAACCGAAATGGCTGCTCTAACCAGTTCATCTCGCTGACCTTTTCAGTGTCCTCTTATCCACATCCCTGTGCCTTCCATATTTTGAAGAAATGATATTGAAAGAAGAAGTAAAACATATTTCTTCCAACAAAAGTTCCCTCATACTAACTGGAAATACTGCTTTAAGTTTCCCACTCCATGGGAAGTTTGTCTTATGGTTAAATTAAAACGCCTTCTCTAATGTGAGTCCAGAGGCACTATATTTGACAAAAATCTATGCACAAAATCTAAAAACGTTTTAAGAGTATCATATTTACAAATATCAAACATGTTGTCCTATGAAGATTAGGAAAAATTCCAATTACAGTTACCTGGGCAACCTAAAATGTCACCTTTCTGCTAGGATACAGTCATGAATTTCAGGACAACATACTATCATTTTCCTATGAATTCTGTTTACAGCTTTGGAAGGGGCTGTCCTAGAAATGATCTGTGTTCTGCAATTTGCTTAGCTGCCTACTGCTTCTTGTACTTGCAAAGACTTAGAGTTAAGATTGCTTTCCAACTTGCAGTCAACATATCATCACTGTTATGAGTTATTTTTCATCTGAAGTCTTGTTAGCTAAACTACTCACTGTCTTATCCTGTGCACGAAAATGACAGTGTATCTCCATAGCTACATAAAATGTAAGGGGGAATCAGGCAGGTTCATGTCACCAGCTATCGACCTGAACTTGCCCAACACTCTTTAGTGTCAAAAACAAACAAAAGGAGTGGGTTCAATTACAAGGATTCCTCAATTCAGGGATTCTTCTGTGTATGAGCCTGACTCATCGTGCAAAAGCCTGGGAAATCAAATTGCATTTATCTGTGCAATTTGAGCAGCCTGTTCCTACTTGCAAGACCCAGAGCGTAAGGGGGTGAGCAATCTCATCTGACAACAGGAAAACAAATCCAGTAGATAAACCCAACACTTCCAGGATGCCTCAACAAATATTTGGGTTTAGTTCTAGTTTTAGTGCTGCTCGTATAACAAGAAGCCACCAAGATATTGATTTGCTGTCCTCTTCCCCAGTGGCACTCGCTGTTTGCTGCTCAGGATAGAAGTAATCCACACGTGGCAACCAGTCCAACTGAGAAATAAGTAGTTTGAGAGAGTTTTAGTACTTTTTCCAGCTGAAGCAATTGTAGGTGGAAAGGTAATTGTAGGGGGAAAGGTAAGCACGCTGGCACACCATACCCCTCGAACCAAGTTATGGTTCAAGGTCCAAGCCATCTCAGCCCCTTAGAGCTTCTTGCGTGCAAATACTGCACTGCTCCGCCACTCACAGGGACACTCTGGAGTAACTCACATGAACCTTGGGATGAAAGATACTCCTGGGAGGAAAATAAATCTGCGGTCACCAAAACTTTGGCTTTGTTTAACATACAAAGTGTCCTCTTTGGTATTGCCTTTCTTATCAGATGTCAAGAGCTGGCACATGGTTCTCTCTCTTCGAGGCCACTGTTCCTCAAACCGCTCGCAGGGATGGTCTGCACACACAACAGGAGTCAGTAAGGAGCACCACAACCTTCAGTCCTGAAAGGAGTCCAGGAGCCCTTTGCTACTGGATAACGAACAACAAACACATGTAAAACTACTATGTTATATTGTAAACTGAGCCAGCCCGTTAATTTTCTGAATAATCATTACCCAGCTTTGATCTGACCTCAGCTGATTTGGTGCGGTGCTAACCTAAGAACTTCATCCTTTCTCTGCCTGTCTGTCTGTTCTCTGTTGACCTCTAAGTTATCTTTTCTAGTAGGATACTTGAGGTCTTATAGAGCCTGGAAGGTTAACTTTGTATTGGCTGTTAACAGCCAACTCATTTTGCTGTTGATGGTCATAGCCAAGTGCAGAGAAAAAAACCACACCAAACAGCAAGTTCCAAGTGGATTTGATCACTTCTTATCTCAGCACTTGCAATGCACTTTTCATCTCTGAATGCCCTGGAGGAGCAAACTGTATCCCCAAGGCACCTTCCCAGCCACCTACTTGTAAAATTCTATGGTGAGAGATCACCACCACCATTTAAAACCCCAGGAGTTTACAACAGAGAAGGATCTGGAGTTCATGAACTATTTTAGTCATGCACTGAACTGACATAGGCCATGAACTTGTGAGTTCATCTGTTAGAAACTTGTTGTTGGTTTATGTTATCTGAGGTACAATAATGAACTGCTGTTTCACAACGTAGTTTTATATCTGAAAGGATAAGAGGTTGGGTGGAAGTTATATGTAGAGATGGGGAAAGATTTTCTGTTGGCTACTTATCTTCAGAAAAAGCACATTTGCATTAGTGAAAATATAGCTAATTTTTCTCAGTTGTACCAACTGGTTTGGGTTATAAAAAACAATCAATCAAACAAACAAACAACAACGACGACAAAACACAGGTACTTTTAACATTGATTCCTCATATTTATCTTTACTATAAGTTATGTATAACTTGCCTCAGCTTCATTAGAAAAGAAAGTGCTTACAAAAATTACCAAACTACTACAGTCTGTAGCATCTCTGACAGCTTTCAGTGGCACAGAGAACTCTAATGCCAGATGGAAAAGAGTAATTTTGGTGCTCTCTTCATAGACCCAGCAGTACTATGTGGGGTAATCCCAGCAGTATTTCTGTTCGTCCACGCTGTGGATGCATTTTTTTTCATGAATTCACATGTATCCTAGAGCATGTTGTCAGCTAATGTCAGTGAAGGTTGCTGTGTTGCTGATGGTAAGAACTGTCATGAGGCTGTGATCCTACTCTGGGAAGGAGAAGAGAAGGCTGAGGCACTGAGCTGTAGCCACAGCTACAGTGAGAGAAGTATATGACAGGACACGCCTTTCTCGTGCTCGTGCAAATTCACTTTTGAAGTAAACTTTATCTCCCTCTTTTGTAATCATTAATCAGCTACCGTGACTCTGTTGCGTGCAAACTTGTGAACATCTGAAATATGAGGTCAGCCAAAAGGACAAAGGTGCTTTTAGGAACCACTGCCTACTGGTGTGTTTGCGTAGGTGGAGCGTAGCTACAAAAGCTTGCGGACCTCCTGGATTCTCTCGTGCCTTGGTCTGTGCAACCTGCAACATGCTGGTGGCAGTGCTGCTCACCTTCTTGTGCTGCCTGAGTCCTGCTGCTGCTGGGAAGCTGCTGGTGGTCCCAATGGATGGCAGCCACTGGCTGAGTATGAAGGAGGTCCTGGCAGAGCTGAGCAAGAAAGGACACGAAATAGTTGTCATCGCACCAGCCAGCAGTCTTCTGATAGATTCCTCGGGGACATATGAATTCAAAACATATCCTGTACCTTTCGAAAACAAAGACATGAAAGAACACGTACGCTCATTTAGTATGAAAAGTTTTAGCGAAGAGCCTTTCCTGACGAGATTTATGGAGACCTGGCGTAGTTTCAGACAGAGCTCTGAATTATTTCATGCTGCCTGCAGTTCCTTACTGTACAACAAAGAGATGATGAAGTACATTGAAGAAAGTAAATTTGATGCGATCTTTACAGATCCTCTGACACCCTGTGGACAGATAGTTGCTTTGCATTTTTCTATTCCTACTGTTTTTTTTTTGCGGGGCTTCCCATGTGCTATGGACATTCGTGCTGCTCAGAGTCCAGACCCACCGTCCTACGTCCCACGAATGTTCTCTCTCAACACAGATCATATGACGTTCTCTGAGAGAGTTAAGAACTTCCTCATCAGCCTTTCAGAGTCTTTCACCTGCTCTTTGGTCTTCTCACCATTTGAAAGCCTGGCCTCAGACTTTCTCCAACAGCCGATGACAATTACACAGCTTTTAAGCCATGGATCCGTCTGGCTGAAGAGAATCGACTTTGTCTTTGACTATCCCATGCCTATAATGCCCAATATGGTTTTTATTGGAGGCATAAACTGCGGACACAAGAAACCATTAGCTCAGGTCAGTGACCAGCGGGGGAAGGTATAACAAGGGAAAAATTCTGGCAGTCATACACCTGCATGGTGTGGGTGAGGTCTAATTGCGTGTTTGATGTGGATATTTCTAACCTAAAGAGATGACTTAATTTAACACTTTCTGTATGGCCAATCCACCTGAAAAACAGAGTGGTATAGTTGACCAGGAGCATATGTGATTCCACCTCCTTTCCTTGGGTCTGCCCAATACGGAGATTTTGTTCAGAGAAGAGATCACGTGTTACGCTATGATTAAATCCAGCCGAAGTCAGGCACACAAACACCTCACCCAGGAATTCATGCGAAAAGGGCAGGAATTGTAACAGCTTTTCCAAAAATTCTTTGCCTCATGCAAGAGGCAGTAGAATATTTCTTCAAGAGCATTAACTGCTTATCTGGTCGAAAAAGTAACTTGATGAGTCACGTGCAACAGCATCATGGGCTCTTTTCTGTCACTGTGTTTGAGTTGAAGGCTGATATTTTGCGATGAAGGTTTCGGTCTAACTGCAGCTTCCGTCACAAAAACTAGACAGCTGAGTTCTGAACTGCATTTTAGCATCCAGTTTGGACATGGAAATGTTAATGGGTGAGTACATCTGTGGTCTGAAAAGCACTTGATAAAGGCATGCATGCGATCTGCGTGTGCTCGTGATGTTCATTACCTCCTTGCTGTATGCGATTTATATTCTTGCTTGCTTGTGTCGTGAGTAGAACAGCCTGATGTGATGCCAAAGATTAAGTGGAAAAGGAGATACAGGAGGAATCTGCTCTCCTGAGCAGATGATAAATCCGTGGTTAGCGTAATCCAGTGTTTCAGCAGTGAATCACATTGTTTCCTAGAAAGGATGAAGTTTTATCCTTTGTGAACATAACTCAAAAAAAAACTCCCCTCTATTCTTCCCTTGAACTTTTGTCACCTTCCCTGAGTCTTAGGGAGTGGATGCCTGTCACCACTCCTACTCTTCACCCCAAATTCATAGGCCTTTGTGAACATGAATGGGTGAAGCTTTGTGAACATGAATGGGTGAAGCTTCACCAGAAAACAGATTTGCAGTTTACAGCCTGGCACATCTTCCCCAGAGGCAGCCTTAACCGCCCTCAGGCTTGGCGTTACCCCTCCCAGTACTTCCCTTGATGCTGCAACTGTTTGTTTCTGCTGAACTAGTACAGTTCAGGTCTTGCTTTTCCACAAAAGCCTCTTTGTCAACCCCCCACATGGCCAATTTTATCAGGGCAGTGCTTTTTCCTATCTGTTCTGTCCATCAGAGCTGCTTAATGGCTCCAGAGGGACAAACCCAGGAAGATCCTCTGGGAAAAGCATGGAGAGGAATCTCGCCTGCAGGCAAAGCCATGTGGCAGCTCCACGTTCAAATCAGACTCTCCTCTGAAGAAAAAGCTCACTCTCCCTCTTGCTTAGTGGCTCAAAACCAAAGTCCAGCAGCAATTCTTATTGCAGAAGTACTGATTCTTCAGCCCTGATTTCTTGTTATCTTCTGACTGCGCCTCTGAATTACACAGTGTTCATCGCTAGTACTTACTGACTGCTCAGACACCGTATCTTATTTTTAGTTTGTCACCTGAAGTAATGCCATTTAAAATCAATTCCTGGCTGTTACTGGCTAGATCTGTCCAAGCTTTCCTGAATTTATTTAGGTACAAGGAGAACTGAGTGGTTTTTCCTTCCTATAGCTCCTGGAGGAAGGAAATGACTGCGATAGGCACAGATAGGTCAGAATAAGAACAAAGAAGCATTGTGCATGACAGCACCAATGGGTGTTTTTCCTTTGCAGACACAAGCCTCAGTTACTTACTCTAATAAGTTTGTACCTGATGTTGCCCCTGGCCCCAGCACGGAGCTGTATGTGAATCACAGAGCCTCCACCTTGGGCTTTGCACAAATATCACGCTGTGTAGTGGCAAAATTTATCATTTGATTTAAACATGAAGTTAACAAACATTCCAGAACAGCTGCAAAATGCTTATCAAAAAGAAAGGGAAGCAAGAAAGCACTTTAATACCTGTTTTCGGCAAGCCCAGTTACTTAAAAGTGCCACCACTATTCAAGGACTTGGGATTTTGTCTTTGCAAAGTCTGATTGTATTTTCAGTCTAACAGCAATCAGCACAGGGAATCCATCTGAAAGGAGCCATCCCAAGGGGGCCTCAGATACCAAGCCCAGTTCTGCCCAACCCAAGTTGATTTCTCGTGATTCATCAATGCCTTGAATGGCTGGTTTTACTGGAAAAGCCAGATCGTTAAGGGGGAATGTGCGAGAATCTGTCAAGGGGTCTACTTAAAATCTGTTAGGTCAGGGCAGAGGAACAGATGCTGGATTTCTAGGAACATGGCTCGTGTGAGTAAATGCAGTTGCTTGGTTTCTGCAGGAGTTTTAGTTTTCCTGTCTCTGTTTTGCTTGGCTGATGGTGGGAAGCTGTTGGTGGTGCCAATGGATGGGAGTCACTGGCTCAGCATGCGCTTGGTGCTGGCGGCCCTCAGCAGGAAAGGGCACGAAATAATTGTTGTCGCACCAGAAGTAAACTTGAATGTGAAGGCATCTGAATATTACACTCTAAAGACTTATCCAGTGCCTTTAACCAGGGAGGAACTGGGAGCAAGCATGCATTCATTTGCTAATGATCTTTTTGAGCGAAGACCTTTTCTTCAGAGAATTATTGCGCTTTATGAAAAAGCTCAAGTCATCTCTGGTCTCTACGTCTCTTCCTGTACCAGTTTACTGCACAATAAGGATCTGATGCGATATCTTGAAGGAAGCAAATTTGATGCTGTCCTCATGGACCCTATTGTACCATGTGGACAAATACTGGCTCTGCATCTGTCTGTCCCATCTGTTTTCTTTCTCCGGGGACTCCCCTGCAGTTTGGATTTGCAGGCTACTCAGTGTCCAGATCCCCCTTCCTACGTCCCAAGAACATTTACAGACAACTCAGACCACATGACATTTATCCAGCGTGTGGAAAACTTATTCCTGAAGTCATCAGAATCCTTTCTTTGCAATTTTGCCTATTTGCCATTTGAACTTCTGGCCTCAGATTTTCTCCACAGATCAGTAACAATGAAGGAGCTCTTAAGCCATGGATCCATTTGGCTTAAAAGGATGGATTTTGTTTTTGAGTATCCCATGCCAGTGATGCCCAACATAGTGTTCATTGGAGGTATAAACTGTGGAAAGAAAAAGCCATTATCTCAGGTCAGTGATTTCCTTGATAAACTATATTAAGGTTTGAAGAGAAAAGGCTGTTTGCAAATGCTTTGTGTGTGTGTAGTTGTATACATGAGTTTGTGGGATTTATACATGCAGTAAGGTATACTGTAAAGACAAAATAGGTGAGAAACTGGGCTGGTTTTAATTCTCCCCTTCTCTTGCAAGTATTCTCCTATAGCATTAGCAGGATCTAAGCACTCTTTTCTTACACAGTTGCTTTCTTTGGGCTAGGTGGAAGCACTTTGTCACTGTACACTTGCTAACTGAGACACGTACCCCCGAGTGAGGGTGATCTCTGTCTTACAGGCAGGTCTGCTGCTACTCTTTGCCTGATCAGTACTATTAACTCAAACTGTTTGTTTTACTGCCACAACTGTAAAACAATGAATCTTTCCGGTTAATAGAAACAACATTTTGTAAGTTAGAAATAAAGTGTAGTAGCATCAGTCAGCAGGTAATGTTCAGGTTGCTTTGTCAGTCTAGGCTTATCCTTTCACTGCACGGATTCCTTACAAAATATTCTGCAAACCTATTGGAGGTTTTCATACCTGCTCGCAGGACTGAGCATCTGCCACAGCTCACGCTGCCTTCTGAAAAATTTCCCTACAAAAGGTGTACTTAGAGCTGCACAAACTTGGTAAATCTCCTTAAAAAAAATTGTGATTTGTACTATCCATACTAAATAATTGTATTGTCAAAATTACTTCTGTGCAATAGATTTTGTAATTAGGGCTGAATGTCTGCAAATCCTCTCTGCGCATTGGTGTTGATTGCTTTCGTGGCCCTGGGGCATACTCTTCCCAGGCTGATCTAAATGGTATTTCTGATTTGCTAATCCAGTTTTAAATACATCTGGCAAAACCCATGCCCTTGTCCTTCCTTCTTCCAGCCCTTACTTCATCCTTTGAAACAGAGGCATTCAGGGGAATGAACTTTGATAGCCAATTTTCCATTTCATTACAGTGTCAAGATATAAAACTGATAACGAAACCAAGCCGTTTCCCATGTGAAGCATTGATATTTTTCCGATCTTTTACAAATAGAAAGTTATTTGGGCTGGCAAGAAGGCAGGAATTTTCTCAGACTGAAAATTCTCATTTGGAAAATTAACCATCTGTTAATTACCACTTTTGGGCAGAGCACTTGCTGAAGGATCCCTGATTTCTCCAAACCCTAGTGTTCCTCCCATACAAAGAGGTAGAGAGGTGGCTGTTAGCAAGTCTGGCAGCTGCTCTGATTACAGTCTGCCAAACTGGCTGAACTTTAACACCTCTTATGCCATCTTTGCCATAGACAAGATTATAGATTTACTACACAGCAAATAAGTCTAAAGATCATCCCGAGAACCACAGCACCGCTTGCTTAAAAGCCTAGAGCTGGGAATATTCTTCTGGGACAACACTCACCAGACTTCCGCAGCAATGGCCCCGGTGCTCAGTGCTCACCCACGAGTCTCGGTGATGCTGGTCCTGCTCCTGTCCGCGCTCCCTTTGGCTGCTGGTGGGAAGCTGCTGGTGGTGCCGGTGGATGGGAGTCGTTGGCTCAGCATGCAGGAGGTGCTGGATGGTCTCCGCCGGAAGGGACACGAAATAGTCGTCGTTGCACCTGAAGTGAGCGTACACATAAAACCGTCAGAGAATTTTATTATGAAAATGTATGCAATACCCTTCACAAAGGAAGAAGTGGATGGAAGTATCCATTCTTTTTCACAGAACGTATTTGAAAAAGGATCCTTTCTGGGAAGATTTATTAAAATATACCAGAGACTAAAAAGCATCTCTGCCAATGCTCTCTCTACCTGCACCCACTTACTGTACAACGAGGAGCTTGTCAGATATCTTGAGCAGAGCAAGTTTGATGCTCTCTTTACAGACCCTGTACTACCCTGCGGGCAGATCCTGGCTGAGCATCTTTCACTGCCTTCTGTGTTTTTTTTGCGGGTAATGCCATGTGGTTTAGAATTTGAAGCCACCCAGTGTCCAAATCCCCCTTCATATGTTCCCAGGATGTTCACAGGCCTTACAGATGGCATGAGCTTTCTCCAGCGCGTAAAGAACCTAATTCTAGACATCCCAAATTATTTTCTCTGTGATTTTTTCTTTCAACCATATGCAAAACTGGCATCTGAGTTCCTCCAGCGAGACGTGACTGTGCTGGATCTCTTTCGCCAAGCTTCCATTTGGCTCTTAAGGTTAGATTTTGCGTTAGATCATCCAAGACCTTTGATGCCCAACATGGTAGTAATTGGAGGAGTAAACTGTGCTCATAAGAAGCTGCCTCAGGTGGGTCCTGCTCTGCTTTTAATTCTTGTTCTGATGAATTTTTGTGTTCTCAATGGTGGTATTTTGTGTTGCAGATATAAGTTGAAATGCAATTTATGATGCCCAAGGCAAACAGTTATGAAAGAAATAATTTTTCTCTTACTTTCTTCCTCACCTCCCGTTTTGTTTGAAGGCCCCTGTATCTTTTCATTGGTGAAATATGCTCATTTGAAGAGAAAATTTAGGTTCTTCTAATGAAGGTCTGTGATGGGGCAATGGAAGTACAAAGTACTGCTTAGTGTGGGTAACGTCTCCCGCAGAGAAAACTGGCATCATGTCCATCTGTGTTCTCATTCCTGAAGGCATCTAAACCACCTCTGGTACATCTGCTCTGGGGCCATTCATTGGCCGCTAGAGATGAGTGGTCAAAGGGAGAAAGTGAGGGGACAGGTCTTTCCCAGGAGAAGGGAGCAGCCTCTGCCAGGCTGAGTGGTGATGTGGATGAGACACATCTCCTGTCTCTGCAGGAGGTTCTGCCAGAGGAAGGCTATCTGAGGTGCAGTCCCACCCAGAACCAGCCCATCTCCTGCCTGGGGCACTCTTTATTATTTCATCTAATGCAAATAAGCGGGGCTTATCCACCGCACCCATCACAGAACAACTGCCTGTGAACATGACTGGAATTAGGGCTTCTTATCCAGCCTTTTATGAAAGGAATGATTATTCATTTCTTGCACCGGAAACACCTCCCTCCTGCACCGGAGGGTCAAAGTTTAGGCTGCAGCACAGATTGCTTAAAAGCGCAGAGCCTGTGCTGTATCTTCAGTGCTTCCGCCGGTTTTCTTCTGGGACAGCACTCACCAGACTTCTGCAGCAATGGCCCCGGTGCTCAGTGCTCGCCCACGAGTCTCGGTGACGCTGGTCCTGCTCCTGTCCGTGCTCCCTTTGGCTGCTGGTGGGAAGCTGCTGGTGGTGCCGGTGGATGGGAGTCACTGGCTCAGCATGCGGAAGGTGGTAGATGGTCTCCACCAGAAGGGACACGAAATAGTCGTCGTTGCGCCCGAGATAAGTCTATACATCAAGCCATCAGAGGATTTTGTTATGAAAATGTACCCGGTCTCTTTCACGCAGGAAGAGCTGGACGAAAATTTCCAAGCATTTTCAAAGGAAATAACTGATGATGGATCTATTCTAGAAAGAGGTGTTAGATTTTATCAACGGGTAAAAAAAACATTTGGACTCAACCTGGCTACTTGTACCCACTTACTGTACAACAAGGAGCTTGTCAATTATCTTAATGAGAGCAATTTTGATGCTGTCTTTACAGATCCAATGTTACCTTGTGGGCAGATCCTGGCTGAGCATCTTTCTCTCCCTTCTGTGTTTTATTTTCGAGGGTCACCGTGTGGTTTAGAATATGAAGCCACCCAGTGTCCGAATCCTCCTTCTTATGTTCCCAGGATAATAACAGGCCTTACAGATCACATGAACTTTCTCCAGAGGGTGATGAACCTAATCATTGATATCCCAAATAGTTTTTTCTGTGATTTTGTATATCAATCATACACAAAACTGGCATCTGAGTTCCTCCAGCGGGACGTGACTATGCTGGATCTCTTTCGCCAGGCTTCCATTTGGCTCATGAGGTTTGATTTTGCGTTAGATTATCCAAGGCCTCTGATGCCCAACATGATTTATGTTGGAGGAGTAACCTGTGCTCACAAGAAGCTGCCTCAGGTGGGTTACGCTCTGCTTTCACTTCTTGTTCTGATGGATTTTTGTATTCATGAGGATGGAATTTTGTATTGCAGGCAGGAATCAAGTTCCCATTTAGGATGTTAAAGGGAAATACTCATGAAAGAACTTATTTTTCTCTCACTTTCTTCCTCACTTTCCATTTTGTGTGAAGGCAGCTGTATCTTTTCATCGATGAAGTGTGCTCAGTTGATGTCTTTTTCATTAGGCATATTCAAAGCCATTTTGTGTCCTGTTAATTCACTTGGTACTCTGTCCCATGGGGAGTGATGATGAGCGGCAGGAGAGTCTGAAGGATGGTCAAGGCGTGCGGTTGGGTCTGGTCCGTGTGACTTTGGAATGGTTGTAGAAAGGTCTGGTCTGTAGGGAGAAATGCATGTCAGGCACTCTTTGTGCCTGACCACGTCTTTATTTGTCGGTGAATTTATCTGCTCCTTCACTTGGGTATTTCCAGAGCTGGAATCAATGGGAACGTGGCAGGCTGTGGACACTCAGGCTAGGATGCACCGTCTCTGTTTACAGGCAGGCATTAGAAGATGCCCCTACGTTGGTGGTGGCAGTGTGAGATCTGTGAAGAAAATGGGTCTCAAAGAGCCTGAAGGAGCTGTGGATGGCTTGGCAGATCCTGCTCAGAGGCAGTAGAGCTGCCAAAACTTTTCTGATAGGAACAGAGGGGCTTATCTGGTGCATCCATCACTTTTACTGCTTGCCCAGGTAAATTGCTGAACTTGCTTGCTTGTTATCCAGCCTTTTATCAAAGGAATGATTACACATTTACCTACACCACAAATACAGCCAGGGGTCAAAGTTTAGGCTGCAGCACAGATATTATTTAAAAGCACGGAGCTGGTGCTGTTTCTTTAGTGCCACCAGTGGTGTTCTTCTGGGACAGCACTCACCAGATTTTTGCAGCAATGGCCCTGGTGCTCAGTGCTCCCCCACGAGTCTCGGTGACGCTGGTTCTGCTCCTGTCCGTGCTCCGTTTGGCTGCTGGTGGGAAGCTGCTGGTGGTGCCGGCAGATGGGAGTCACTGGCTCAGCATGCGGGAGGTGCTGGATGGTCTCAGCCGGAAGGGACATGAAATAGTTGTCATTGCACCTGAGACAAATTTATACATCAGGCCATCAAAGAGTTTTGTTCTGAAACTGTACCCGGTGCCTTTGAAACTGGAAGAGTTGCATGAAAATCTCCAGGCTTTTATATTAACTTCAATGGAGGAAGGATCTTTTCTGGGAAGATTTTATAATGCATTTCAAAGTTGGAGAACACTCTCTGATTTGGCAGTCTCCGGCTGTGCCCAGTTGCTCTACAACAAGGAGCTTGTTCAATATCTTGAGGAGAGCAAGTTTGATGCTCTCTTTACAGACCCTGTACTACCCTGCGGGCAGATCCTGGCCGAGCATCTTTCTCTCCCTTCCATCTTTCATTTTCGAGGTACTCCATGTGGATTAGATTTTGAAGCCACTCAGTGTCCCAATCCCCCTTCGTATGTTCCGAGGGTATTTTCAGACCTTACAGATCGCATGAACTTTTTCCAGAGGGTGAAGAACCTGATGCTTGACTTCCCGTTCTATTTTTTCTGTGACTTTGTCTTTCAATCCCACGCAAAACTGGCATCTGAGTTCCTCCAGCGGGACGTGACTATGCTGGATCTCTTTCGCCAGGCTTCCATTTGGCTCATGAGGTTTGATTTTGTGTTAGATTATCCAAGGCCTTTGATGCCCAACATGATTTATGTTGGGGGAATAAACTGTGCTCACAAGAAGCTGCCTCAGGTGGGTTACGCTCTGTTATTACTTCTTGTACTGATGGATTTTTGTGTTCACGAGGGTGGAGTTTTGTATTGCAGGTATGAGTTAAGGTGCCATTTAGAATCTATTAGGGAAATACTCAGGAACGAAACAATTTTCCTCTCACTTTCCTCCTCACTTTCCATTTTCTGCCATGGCAGCTGTATCTTTTTATTGATGAGGTATCATAAAATGGTTTGGGTTGGAAGGGACATTAAAGACCACCTAGTTCCGACCCCTCCTGCCGTGCGCAGGGTCACCTCCCACCAGACAAGGCTGCTCAAGGCTCCATCCAGTCCGGCTTTGAACACTTCCAGGGAGGGGGCATCCGTGAGTTCCCTGAGCAACGTGTGCCAGTGCCTCACCACTCTCATCGCTGAGACTTTTTTTCCTAATGTCTAATCTAAATCTTCCCCCTTCCAATTGAAAGCCATTCCCCCTTGGAATGTTGGGTATAGTCCATGTGACTATACGTGATTGCAGAAGGGTCTGGTCTTTAAGGAGAAATGCATGTCAGGCACTCTTTGTGCCTGACCACGTCTTTATTTGTCAGTGAATTTATCTGCTCCTTCACTTGGATATTTCCAGAGCTGGAATCAATGGGAACGTGGCAGGCTGTGGACACTCAGGCTAGGATGCACCGTCTCTGTTTACAGGCAGGCATTAGAAGATGCCCCTACCTTGGCGGTGGCAGTGTGAGATCTGTGAAGAAAATGGGTCTCAAAGAGCCTGAAGGAGCTGTGGATGGCTTGGCAGATCCTGCTCAGAGGCAGCAGAGCTGCCAAAGCTTTTCTGGTAGGAACAGAGGGGCTTATCTGGTGCACCCACCACTTCTACCACTTGCACAGATACACTGCTGAACTTTCTTGCTTGTTATCCAGCCTTTTATCAAAGGAATGATTACACATTTACCACGTGGCAAATACCTCCGACGGTCAAAGGTAGGCTGTAGCACACACAGATTGCTTAAAAGTGCAGAACCGGTAGTCTAGCTTCAGTGCCACCAGTGGTGTTCTTCTGGGCAGTCACCAGATTTTTGCAGCAATGGCCCCGGTGCTCAGTGCTCACCCACGAGTCTCGGTGACGCTGGTTCTGCTCTTGTCCGTGCTCCGTTTGGCTGCTGGTGGGAAGCTGCTGGTGGTGCCGGTGGATGGGAGTCACTGGCTCAGCATGCGGGAGGTGCTGGATAGTCTCCACCAGAAGGGACATGAAATAGTCGTCGTTGCACCCGAGATAAGGCTACACATCAAGCCATCAGAGAATTTTGTTCTGAAACTGTACCCAGTCCCTTTCACACAGGAAGAGCTGAATCACTGTTACCAGACAACTATCAACAATTCATTTCGAGAAGGATCTTTTGTGGAAAGGTTTCTTATAACTTATCAAGGAATGAAAAATGTTTCTGCCATCTTCCTGGCTACCTGCAGCCACTTACTCCACAACAAGGAGCTTGTCCGATATCTGGAGGAGAAAAAGTTTGATGCTGTCTTTACAGATCCTATACTACCCTGCGGGCAGATCCTGGCTGAGCATCTTTCACTCCCTTCCATCTTCTATTTGCAGCAACTGCCATGTGGTTTAGAATATGAAGCCACCCAGTGTCCAAATCCTCCTTCTTATGTCCCCAGGGCATTTACAGACCTCACAGACCACATGAACTTTCTCCAGCGGGTGAAGAATATAATCTTTGACTTCCCAAATTATTTTCTCTGCGATTATTTCTTTCAATTGTACTCACAACTGGCATCTGAGTTCCTCCAGCGGGATGTGACTGTGGTGGATCTCTTTCGGCAGGCTTCCATTTGGCTTATTAAGCTAGACTTTATTTTTCACTATCCAAGACCATTGATGCCCAACATGATACTGGTTAGTGGAGTAAACTGTGTTCACAAGAAGCTGCCTCAGGTGGGTCATACTCTGTTTTTCCTTCTCGGTCTTGTATACTTTTACATACTCTGAAAATTTATAACCAGTTTTTGTTAGAAGCCGTCTTTCTGTGGGTGACAGTAGAAGGGTTTCTAACTGCTTTTGCTTTTCAGAGAGGTGCCAGTACTTGTTTCTTTGAAGGCATCTGAATATCACAGTATAAAGATGTGTATGGAATTAGCTCCGGGAAACTCCGCATTGGTCTCATGGCTCGGCTCGAAGCCAGCTTTGACATTAGGGCAGATTGTTCAGCGCCTCTTCACTCAGGGCTGTTGATGTGGTGCAAGGCAGACTTTCATCTAAAGAGACATTCAGTTATCCTTCTGACCAGCTTGTCATTGCTGATTTCCTCTACATGCCTGTCTTCTTTCATTTAAAGAAGTATTCTCTATGTCATAGACTCATAAAATACTTTCATTTGGAAGGTCTTCCACATGCCCTCCTGCTAAGGGAGTTGAAAACAGCAATAAGATCTCCTGTTAGCCTTCTCTTCTGAATCCTGAGCAAGCTCATCTTTCTCAGCTCTTTTTTGTACGTCAGTCTCCTACTCCTAACCGTCTTCTTGGCTTTCGCTAGACTTGCTCCAGCACATCAGTTTCTTCTACTGGAGAGCCCCAAACTGGTTCCGTGTCTTCAGCTGTTTCCTAGTTGCTGAACAGAAGGGAAGGATCACCTCCCTCAGCCTGCTGACTGCACTCTTGCTTATACAGCCCAGGATATTATCGCCTCCGTGGATGCAAGGGCACATCACTGACTCATATTCAACTTTTATTTTCCACAAAGAACCCCAGGTCATTTTCTACAGAGTTGCTTTCTGTGCAGCTGGAGTGCAGCTTGTCCTGTGGCATGGGGTTGTTCTATCCCAGCAGCTTTTGCCTTTGCTGACCTTCTTGATGCTCCTGTTGGCCCATTTTTTCAGCTTTTAGCATTCTTTTTGCATATCCCAGGCCAGTGATGCCCTATCTTTGAAGCATCCACTGGCATAATAAAAATAGAGTATATATTAGGTGACTTTATTCTTATAAAATGAATGTGGGATTTATTTCAGATTGCTATTTTAAAATGTGTATTTAAATATATTTTGTGGTTTGCAGAACAACCTCATAGCTTCAGTTTTTCTTCAAGGCCAGGTTGGATGGGGCCTTGAGCAGCCTGGTCTAGTGGAAGGTGTCCCTCCTCACAGCAGTGGGGTTGGAACTGGGTGATCTTTAAGATCCCTTCCAACTCAAACCATTCTATGATTCTCTATGATTCTGTTATGTTTTTCAGATCTTGAATATGCAAAACACTGAAATAGAGCTTATTTTTTAGAAAAAGCCGACCCTCACACTGTAAAATTGAAGCGTTTTTGAAGAGGATTCAAACTTGGCACTCAGTCCAGAAAAGCAGAGATGGAATGAACTGCATAGATAAAGTGATGAAAAGAACTGTGCCAGCAGGTTCGTGACAGAGGTCTATAATACCCTGAAAAGTGTAGGAAAGGTGAAACGGGAGCTGATATGCAGTTTCTCCCAGTATTTGACCTATGGCTTACATGGAAATGAGGGAGCAGCAACCTTAAAGCAAACAAAAGGGAGTGCTTTTTCACACCAGGATCAAAACCCAGTATTGCCTCTCAACACCAGCAAATTTTTTTTTGTAGTCAAAAGCTATGAATTTACAAAGGATGTGGGTGGTTAATAAGAGGTACATTCTGCCTGCTAGGACTTGTAGAATTACAAAAGAGGTAATCACGAGTTGACCTACCTGGAGATATTCACTGTACCCTCTCCAGTGTTCAGCCTTGACACTCAACTCTGTACTTTATCTTTACTCTCTCCTGGTAGATATCTCACTTCACCCTTAACTTTGGAATGAGCTGAACTTGTGGACTTCGGTCTCTGGACTCATATAAACATAAAATGGTGTGTGTTGTTCGAAATCCAGCGGCACAGCTTTTGAACCCTTATGAACCTGCCATTAGCCTTAAGGGGCTTTTTCTTTTATTACCTCTTTAATGTTGCTTTGTAGTATTAAATACTAGTATTACACAGATAATACACGATTGGTTGAAATGTTAGCAGAACTCAAAGTCTACCTGGAATTTACGATATGTGAAATGTGACATTTGAGGGACCATTATGGGTTAGCACAGTCTAACAGCTGGGGGGTTAACTTCCTACCCGGGTGTCTGCTGCCACCTTAGGGCACGCGTGATGCTGTGTCGCCTTGTTGGTGGATGAAGTGCTTAGGGACATGGTTTAGGGAGTGTTAGGAATGGTTGGACTCGATGATCCAATGGGTCCTTTCCAACCTTGTGATTCTGTGATTCTGTGATCGTTTCCTCTTTGTCGCCAAAACATGAAAACACGCAAACATAGGGGTTGCAGCTATTCTCTGGCTCATGAGAATACCTTCTGTGCACCTCCTTTACTTTTCGGTCATTTAATATCAACTCACTGGAAAGATTTGAGTGAACAGGCTGCAGAATGGGACTGTGTTGATATCTGAAACTCCATCCACTTTAATGCAGTTTTCTTAATCATTACAGTTGTTCTTGCTGTCCTGAGAATGGCTTATGAGAAAAACCTTTTTTAAGTTGCCACATGGAGAACCTCTTGTCAAAATAAACTTTTTGGGATAGTCTTAGCCTTGGAACGTGCTTATCATCACACCCAGGTACCTTTGGCAAAGGTAATCATTTAATGAAGCAAATTTCCTATCACTCTTACCTGTGCCAAGACAACCCAGGCTGCTGCACTGCATGAAGAAGCCATTCGGAGCTCTCTCCAATGAGTTGGGGATCTAAACTATTCTCTCTTTTCCAGCCCGCAATTGATCTTTTTCAGCTGCTGTTCCTGTATCTTATTTTGCGTTTGTCAAACTTCTGTCATCCACCTTTTCCTTTTCCATGAAGTATATCCTAAAAGCAGATCAGATCCGCTTTGTCAGGCACTTCTTTTAAGCACAGACTGCTGATATCCACTTTTCCAGGTTTATCTCTTAACAAGTTTTCATGTGCCTTTGCATGTTCTCCCTATCTAAGGACGTTGCTTTGTTTATAGTGCTTATTTCATTCACCCATCTACCCACTGGGTTTCTGTTGCATCATTTGCTGCAGCTTCAACCCAGGTTCTCAAGAATAATTAAGCACTTAAGTCCCATTCAGATCAACCTGATACCTAAATAAGTCCTTGGAGTGGGACTGTCTTTCACATCAGATCACTTCAGCCATGCTGTTACTCAGGCAAACTTTCAAAACCAAAGAGGTAAAAAGCTTTTTCTGAATGTTCAGTTGGAATTTCTCAAACTGCCATTTGTGGCCCTTATTAGACGATTTACTCCTACTCAGAAAAGTTTGGATCCTTCATCCTTATTCTCCATCAAGTAGCTGTAGGCTGCGGTCGTGTGTTATAGAGAACTGGACTTACAATGTGGTTTGGGGTTTTTCTTGGCTTAAAAATCTTATCATAGCACACGCAGAAGCAGTTCAGAAACTCTGTTTTCCCCTTCTGGTAACAAGGACAGAAGTGTGGGCTTCCCTTTGGATTGTACCACAGCCAAGCCTTTGTAACTTAGAATCATAGAACTGTTAAGGTTGGAAAAGGCCTCTAAGATCATCAAGTTCAACTGCCAGCCCCAACACCACCATACCTACTAAAATGTGTCACGAAGTGCCACATCTACACATTTTCTTTCATACCTCCAGGGGACTCCACCACTTTCCTGGTGGTTACTTTTGACCAGTAGCTGTTATTAAGAACTTTCAAAAATGTTTGGTCTGTAGCCTCTCTCCTATGAACTCTTATGGTCCCTCTTGAGCAGCAAGGACTACATATTCTGCTGCATCATTGCTTTCAAAAAGACATTTGGCATGGAGATTCTCTCCTATGAACTCTTATGGCCCCTCTTAAGCAAGGGGCACATATTCTGCTGCGTTATTTTTTATATATAGAAGTTGTTTCGTTAATATGTTACTCAAACTTTGGTGACACCAGAACTTGGTGTGCTGGCTCATGTTTGCCATCCTATGTGAACTCTAGGCACCTTTTTGAGCAAAGATGTAAGAGCAAGTTGGAAGTTCAGGTCTTTTTTGTCAATGTAATTCTGTTTTTCTGAATGATTTCCGATAACGCGTGGAAATGCTTCTTGCTTTAAATCCCTTGATAGCACTCTTATCAATGCTCTTATCACTATTTAATGTGATCTTTGAGCTCAACCTCTCTTAGCAAACAATTTGTATGGAAGACTATCAAGTTATAAATGAGGTGCGGCTACTTTTTGCTTTCATATGCTGCTTGAAAGAATCAAGAAGGACCAGTTTACGTCTTTTCCTGCCGACAGACCCATGACAGTTATGTGGAGGTACCAGATACACACTGCGCTTGTTCTTTTTCTTTCTTTCTGGAGTCTGGCAGAAGGAGGGAAGCTCTTGGTTGTGCCTCAGGATGGAAGTCACTGGCTGAGCATGCGTGTGGTTCTGGAAGAACTCTGGGAGAGGGGGCACGAAATCGTTGCAGTGATTCCTGAAGCCTCTTTGCTCATGAAAAGCTCACAATCTTTCACCATCAAAACATACTCTGTGCCTTACACACAGGAGTTTGTGGATAGATTCTACAATTCCATCGGTGAAAAAAGTTTTGATAACCATCCCCTTCTAGAAAAAATTACAATTTTACTCAGCAATATATCAGATCTGACCAACATGTTCTCTTCAGCTTGTCGGCAGCTCTTACATGACGAAGAACTAATGAATTATCTCCGTGACAGCAAATTTGATGCCATTATGATGGATCCTGTGTTGCCCTGTGGACCGATTATTGCAGAATATCTCTCCCTCCCTTCGGTATACTTCATGCGTGGTCTTCCATGTACCTTAGACTACAAGGCCACCCAGTGTCCCAGTCCTTTTTCTTACGTGCCGAGGGATTTCACAACCAATACGGATCGCATGACATTTATGGAGCGTGTGAAGAACCTCCTGGCTGGATTTTCAGAGCAGTTGCTTTGCTATCTGTTTTACATAAAATATGAGAACTTAGCTTCTGAGTTTCTTCAGAGAGAAGTAATGGTATTGGAACTGTTTAGCAAAGCATCCATTTGGCTGATGAGATATGACTTTGTTTTTGAGTATCCACGCCCAATAATGCCAAATATGGTCTATATTGGAGGCATCAACTGTAAGCAGAAGCAGCAGTTATCACAGGTTTGTCATTGCATACGTTGAGGGCATTATCGCATTTATTAGTGATTATTTAAGATTTGCTTATGTTAAGTACTTCCTCTAGTAGTATTTGTGCTTGAGCCAATGTGTGATCTGGATGGCGTGATTTGGAAGTGGGAACCTCGGGCTCTGCTAGATGTTCACAAGACTTGCACTGCAAGTAGCTGTAGAATTTCTCTCCAGGAGAGGTCAGGTGAAGTTGCCTAAGCTGTGTCGCTGCCTGGGTATCGCTTAGCTTGTTGTAAGCATAACACTATAATATTAGACAATCATGGCCTGGCTGCATCTAGATACATGAAAAAAATAATTCTAGGTCATATGATTCAATATCCCTAACAGTTGCAGAATACTGATTAATTGCAGACTTGATGGGATGAAAGGAAATGTGGAACTAACTCTATGTGCATACCCAGGCACTTACAGTGTGCCGTAGAGGTTGATAATGTGAGTAAATAACCCCAAACCAGAGGTACGCAATCAAAGATGGTAAAGGGAGCACTTTTGCCTCTGAATTTGTGTAAGAAGCTGTGTCGGATAGCATATAAGAAGACGATTAGATAAAAGAAGCCTTCAGGATTGTACTTACCTACCCTCCCTCCCTCGCTTGTTTATATCTCCCTAATGGCTGTGTAAATAGTGCAAGTGCCAATTGTTTTGTTTTTTCAGAGTGCAGTGGTATTGCAATAGCAGAAGTTATCACTGAGCTTGCATCACCTTTACTACTGTGGAGTCAGGGCTTTCACCCTGATAACTACTACAAATCTGAAGATAAACCTTTTCAACCCCCTCTGTATCAAATCGCTGTAATCATTGCCTCTTGCTTAGACTCCAAGAGTGCAGGGTAGTCCAAAGGTGAGACTTTTGTTCCAAATTTTGTGTCCACTCAGCTGAGCAGACTCAAGGCAGGGAGTTAATCATTAGCTGGGTGTTAATAAGATAGTGATGGCTCTGTCAGGGCCCTCCCATTCATGACTCTGTTCCGCCTTTCAGCACAACACACCGCCAGTTGCCTTGATACTCCTTCCTCGAGCGTTTGAATCCTTTAGTTCAAACGTGGCTTTACCTTGCACTCCCTGTTGCTTTACCCACAGTTAAAAATTATCCTAATTTCTGCCCAACAAACATACAGTCCGTTAAAAATTAAACACTTACCTTAAGACTAAAGTGCAAAGTACTCCATGTTTCATTCCTCGTCCCCCTGCAACAGTTTTGCAGCTGTTGACAACTTTGCTGACCACACAAGGAAAATGGCTTCTTCAAATCCAGGATTTACCTCTCTTGTCTCCTGCGTTGTGTTTTTCTTGCTCCTGTGGACTTTTTCTGATGGCAGAAGGCTTTTGGTGGTAACTATCGATGGCAGCCACTGGCTCAGCATGCGTCCGATTGTGGAGCGGCTCAGACAGAGAGGACATGCAATCGTGGTGCTCGCACCAGAGATAAATTTGCGGATAGATTCATCGGTGCTTTATACTTTGAAAACATACTCTGTGCCTTACACCAAGGAGTACGTGGAGGGAGAATTTAAAAATCTGGGGCATAGGAGTTTCACACCTCAGCCCTTCTTGGAAAAATTCTCAAAAATGGCAAATATTTCAAACATGTTCTTTGATTCCTGCAAACGCCTTCTGTCCGACAAAGAGTTGATTGAATACCTTGAAGAAAGCAAATTCGATGCTGTCTTTATGGATCCTTATTTTCCATGTGGACAGATAGTGGCTGAGCATCTCTCCCTACCTTCTGTGTACCTCGTACGGGGACTGCCGTGCAGCCTAGACTTCCACGCCACCCTCTGCCCAAATCCTCCCTCTTACGTTCCTAGGTTCTTCACTCGCTACACGGACCGCATGGCGTTCCTCCAGCGTGCAGGCAATCTCGTAGCTAGCCTGAGCAGTTCCCTGGCTTGCAGCTTTCTTTATTCACCTTATGATCGCTTGATCAAAGAATTCCTCCAACAAGAGGCAACAGTGCTTGAGCTGTTCAGCCGCGCGTCTATTTGGCTCATGAAATATGACTTTGTGTTTGAGTACCCCAGGCCCCTAATGCCTAATATGATCTTGGTCGGAGGCATAAGCTGCACTCAGGAAAAAGCGTTATCACAGGTTAGTTAACTTTTTTTCCTCCCCTAGTTTAGCTATAGCTCTGCACTCTTTGCTCTCACCATGAGATGGAGCTCCAGGAGAAAGAGAAGTGGAGGTGGCTAAGGAAGGCACTTCATGCCTCTGCATCCCTGTGCAGTGAGGAGTGCAGTGTTTTGTGGGAGACCTTCAGGTGTCCAGACAATCATGCACAAAAAGCTGGGCTTTTCCCCTCGGTATTTTCCAGCAGCCCGCTCCCAGGAGTCTATTTCTGTATACCAGTTTACGAGACTTGGTGCTAGCTGGGGTAATGCTGCAGGATAAATCATGCTTCTGAGGACAATTCAGTGGCTGACCTGAATCAAATCCCCACCGCACAGTGAAGCAGCAAGAGATCTTGGGTTGTGTAAAGCACTGTCCCAGATCTGAACTGCAACTGTTATTTTTCTTGAACTATGCCAAATTTCATAAATACGGGATATCAGCCGTTTTCCACTAAGAAATCCTCCTGGTTCTTGGCATTTTCTCTTATTTTTCAGTGAGTGTCCAGTGTTTCATAAAGGTTGTGCGTGTGCTGATACAAGCAGATGCCGGTTAAAAAATCCTCGGTGAAACGACCCACCTATTCCCGAAGCAAAGCTACAGAAAGTTTTGTAATGGTAGAGGTGTTTCTGAGCAGAAAGCCAGAACTTGGCCCACGAAAGCATTTAAAGAACAGAGTAAAACTGATGTGCTGGTCCCAGAGAAAATAAATAGGACTAAATACAGGAACTGCCAAAGAATTTTGAACTAAAAGCACATTTGTAATTAGGGGAGGACTTTGCAGTTGCCAGATGTCTGTGAGTGTATGCAGAAGTGAGCCCTGAGCTCCCAACCAGATGTCTACAACGCCTTAATGGAGAACCTGTCTTCAGAGAGATCTGGTAAAGCAGAACCAAGCCCTGAAACGAGAGTTACGTTTCAGCTTGTTTGCCCCTAGGGGAGAATCAGGTCTGCTGTTCAAGGTGCAGCTATCCCCAAACCATCGATGGCTCCTTCTGTTTGGGATCCAGCCCCAAGAGAAGGGCCACAGCGCTCTGGTCAGCCACAAAAATGCATAACGGAGCATAAACTAAGGTGGTCAGTCTTAGTTATCCACTCAGACTATAGAGATAACATTTCAATGTTATCCCAGACTTATGGGAACATTTAGTTCCTTTTATTCCACTCAGTTAACTCTGATGCCTGCAACAATTCTCTCCAGTTTTGTGTCTCCTTCCCTGGCTTTACCAAATATTTTTCTACGGCACAGGATTTTTGCCTCTGCCTTCAGCTGTTTCTATGCTTTATCAAAATCCTTTTGTTCTTGGATTCCGGTGACAGATCGCCTCGTCTTCTTTTATTTAAATCAAACAAACAATACAGATAAAAATTTGGCAGCGTTTCAGTATTATCATTCTCAAAGGAGGCTAAATAAATCCGGATGATAGAAATTAGAGCTATCTGCTGTCAGAACACTTTTCAAAATCTTAATTCTATCTTGCAGCTGCACGGTCTGAAGAGAAGAGCATCAACTCTGAGTCCAGAGCATCTGACTTGCAATAAAAGTGACAATAAAACACATTTACCTGGGTATCACCACAGCATCTTTTTTTTTACTACACAGAAACCAATGTCTTCGAGCGGCCAGGCTTTGCTACATGACTGTCTTAAAGGACTTTTGTTTCTTCTTTCCACTGAATCTCAGTTCAGGCCTCAGTTCTCCAAATACTCATGCGCCTTCACAACTTCAATCAACCACCTGTGGCCATGTTTTTTCCTGGGATCCATTTTCATATAGATAACTGATTTTCCTGATCATCATTGTTGTTGTGTTGAGTGCTCATTTTACCGCCTTTCCGGCGAGTTTTTTGGGATTGTGACAAAAATCACAGCGTATGACATGGAAGGGATTCTGACTACGAGTGTGCTTTGTGTTGGCAGGAATTTGAAGCTATTGTGAACGCCTCTGGAGAACATGGCATCATTGTCTTCTCTCTGGGCTCCATGGTCTCTGAGATCCCTATGAAGAAAGCCAAAGAAATCGCCGATGCCTTGGGCTCAGTGCCTCAGACGGTATGGTTTCCCTCTCCCCTTTCCCGCACACCAATTCAACACTGTCTTCAAACACAGTGCGTGATTACCTTCAGCTTTCAGCGTGTTCAATCCTTCCTCCCTTCCTTCTTTCTCCTGCTTCCTGATGCCAGAGTGAACTATCACCCCAGCTGCTCTGCGTGGCAGAGCAGTTTTTGTCCGTCGTGGATGTTTTTAGCTGTGCTTTTCAAAGCTGCTGTGGAGCTGCAAGATGCCGGTTGCTGAGAACTGACGTTGCGTTTACTTCTCTTGAAAGGTTTTGTGGCGCTACACGGGAGAGGTACCCCCCAACCTGCCGAAAAACGTAAAGCTTCTCAAATGGCTGCCACAGAATGATCTTCTAGGTAGGTCTGAGATACCTTGAGTGATCCCAGCGTGTTTCTTTTAATCTGATAATGCTGTTGTAAGGCCCCATTAACATCATCTGTGCTGACTCGCTGTATCGCTGGGTCACAGGACTTCCTCGCGGCTTTTCCTGTTTGAACAAGAGCTTCTCATCTTTTAGAAACTGATCTTATTGCACCTTCAAAATTGCCAAATCATGAAACGACACTGTTTGGAAAGGTGTTCCAACATTTGAGCACCCTTACTGTCAAAAACGGGAGGTCTTTATCTCTGGCTAGTCAGTCTCAACACCCAGCTGTGGGGTTTTGGCATGTTTTTGTCTACTGGACAGAAAAGAAAATTTAAGGTCCCTGAGTGAGCATTTCCCAACAGGTTGTTGGGCTTTTCGAGTGGTGAAATAGTACATGCTGTCACCAGGAATACAACAGGGCTCAGCTATGCGAGATCTGCAAAGCCAGCAAATGAAAGACATGGTAAAAAACCAAGAAATGATAACATCTTCTTTAACCTCACTTGGCTCTGATTTCATCCTAAAATCTGAGAAGCTTTGGAGGATTATCCAAGGCTTTCTAGAGATTATTCAAGCCAAGACAGAGCTCTACAACCCACAGTTTGTTCAATCCCCTGTAATGTCCTGTTCTCTGCAGCCCTAAGTCTGTCCATAAGTAATGATACACATGACAGCCCAAAGTTCTTGATTTACACCTACTAGTGCCATTTTTGTGCAAGTTTTCCCCCAGAGATGTGTTACTGTGATTTAACAAATTAAATGGCTAAGCAAGTCTTTCTTTCCTCCGCAGCTCACCCTAAGACTCGTGCCTTTATTACCCACGGAGGCTCACACGGTATTTACGAGGGCATATGCAATGCGGTGCCAATGCTTGTAATGCCTTTATTTGGAGACCAGATGGACAACGCCAAGCGAGTAGAGTCACGAGGAGCGGGACTGACACTGAATATACTTGAAATGACTTCGAAGGACATATCCACCGCCCTGAAAGCAGTTATTAATGATAAAAAGTCAGTAATAGAGGCACAGCTTTTCTCCTTGTAGTGTTGTGTAACACCAGCACTCTAGCTTCCAGCTTAACGGAATACTAATCTGTTCTTATATGCCTTCTTATATATCAATGTTACATCATTGAGAAGCTGACGCTTGCCCTGGGTTAACCTCATCCTGTCCCTGTAGCAGCTCCGTTCTCACTGCCTGGGATTATAATCCTTAGGTGACAAGAACTGGCTGATCTGAGAGGGTGCAGGTTATCAGAGAAGATGGTGTATAAGTGCAGTGGAAGAAACCAAGGTGACAAAAGATGTGTCGCCTGCTTAAAGGCAAATTTACCAGGCGGTGATGTTGAGGACTTTGACACAAAGTGGTTTAAAAGGCAGTCGGTGTAGGGAGATGTGGCAAACGGCTTTTGTTTCCCCAGTCAGCAGTGACATGAGTCAGTGGGGAACCTGAAAGGTCGAAGGGCTCAGCTGCCTGGCTGATTTTCATTGCATGAGGATTGCCCAGAGATGCTGTCTGCACAGCAGCAGGAGGGAGGAAATGAGTGTCAGTGCCTCAGTGTAGTCCAGAGCCTGTACCGCGTTGCCTCCCAGCTGGTAGGATTTACTAAACCTAGCTATTATCACTCATTTATTTCACAAACCAGTTTTCTTAGTCATCTTCCCCACCTAGCGCTCATAGGGAACTGTAATGAGCACGGGCAGCTGCTGCCTGGCTCTGCAATGCTGGACAATTCCAGCACAGACCAGGAAAAATATGCATAGATATGCTGAGGTGGTACAGGGAACTCTGCTAGATATCATAGTATCGCAGCCAACATGCCTGAGGTGTTTTAAGGCATCACGGCAAAAGGGAGGTTTTAGAGACACCCTCCTCTTCTCTGGTGCCATTCGCCAGGGCCTCTCGTGCCTTGGTATCCTCTTCCCTATGGTGTTCCTGAAAAACAGCACCTTTCTGCCATTAATTCCCAACCACCATACTACTACTACTACTGCTAATAATAATAATAATAATAATGATGCATCTTGATCTTCATCTGGACAGCTTTTCTATACCCATTCTCATATTTCAGCCAGAGATTTTGCTGACAGCTCAGACTAAGCTTTTTCTTTTTCTTCTTTTCCAATACCTTTCCCTCTTTTCTTTTGTCACTTTTCTGGGCCCATATCATTACTGTTTTCCTTCTCCTTGGGATGGTGGGTGTCGGGGGAAATCACCACAGAAGCCCCCAGTGGGCCATCAGACAACTGACGCCGCATCCCTTTTTTCTTGGGATTGAAAACGCCCGACATCTTTTCTTGACAGGTACAAAGAGAACGTCCAGCGTCTCTCAGACCTTCATCTTGACAGACCCATCCACCCCCTGGACCTGGCTGTGCACTGGGTGGAGTTCGTAATGAGACACAAAGGAGCGCCCCACCTGCGTCCCGCTGCTCACGACCTGAACTGGATCCAGTACCACTCCTTGGATGTCATCGCCTTCCTCCTCGCCGTGGTCCTCCTCTCCCTCTTCATTTCCCTGAAGTGCTGCCTGTTCTGCTGCCGCAGGTGCTGCTGTAAGAAGGGAAGAACAAGAAAGCCAATCAAATCAAAGTCCCACTAACAGATGAAACCAGTGGTAGGAGATAAAGCCTCCGCTCCAGACCTGAAGGATCAGAGAACATCTCAAATTTCATTGAAATAATCACCAACTTTCAGTCGAGAAATAATAGTCACTTTAAACTAGCACCATGGGAGAGGTTGTTTCACGGATATGATTTTTGCCTTTAATTAAGAATCGGGTTTTGAAAATAATTGGGATAGGAGTGCTTCAGTCACTTGGGAAGATACTAGTGTGAAGTCCAAGGCTCTTGACTTCCACGTCTTTGTGTACAAAGAACTCATGGTGACAGTTTTTTTTTTAACCTCTATATGAAATGTAAAGGGATTTCAGTAAGACTGTGCTTCAAGGGCTTTAGGAGAACCACCTCCTCGTGTGTAAGGCTGTCAGGTTTATCAAGCACTTTGAAATCTTTGTATATCTGTTGGTATAGAAGAGGCAGTTGTCATACGCTGACAATACACGTCACATAAGCCAAGCTAGACACGCACATCTTAAATGGGTTTTGTGTGTGTGTTTACAATGCCCTGAACTCGAGTAAGGTTTTGGCAGGCAAGTGGTTGTAAACCCACTGGTGTTTCACTCAGGTTCCCGCAATCAGGTAGAGTGCTATTGTTTGGAGCTTACCTGGTAGGTGATGAGATCTCTGTAAGCATTGTTTACAAAACCCAACTGATCTACTCTTTGAAGTGATGCTCAGGTAAAGACCCAAACCCCGGTCCTATAAATAAATCCCCAATACTAACAATAGCGGCTCTTGTGTTTTATAATGGAGACATATGGGGCCGGACGCCTGTTCGATCATGGAGAGAGAGCTGGGGAAGGGACACATTCCCTGCCCCGTGGTGTGACAGCCACCTCAATGCACAAAAGTCAGTTCTCAGCGTTACCATCTCACTACTTGGTGCCTTGGTCCTCGCTGAGAGGTTAATTTCTGAGGCTGTCTCAAGCCCGAAAACAACATATAGAAAAAGTCAGAAAAGACCTAAAATATAAGTTAATATTCAGGGCTCAAACCAGGCTGAGGCATCCCAGGGCATGTTGGCAGCACAGGCATCCTGCTGGTGCTGTTATTTCCTATTGCCGTTGGAAAAAGCATGAGCTCGATGAGAGCTGTGAAGTTCAAGGAGATGGTTCCTCTGCTCCTCAGCCTGTCCCCGCTGCATCCGCACCGCCTGCAACCTCTCCAGGACCGGTACCGACTGTCACTTTTCATCCTCTGCCTTTCCCTTCCGCCTCCTACCCTCGGTCAATGGATGGGAACACCTTCCTTGGGACACGCAGAGGGAGTCAGTGTGGCGCTTGAGAGCTGACCTGCTTTCCAGCTGGAGGTTTTGCAGCTCCACACGCTCCTGAAGTGTCGGCTGTGGCTGTGCCCACGGTGCTGGCTGGGGACAGGTGACAGCAGTGCCTCTGTGTGACCTGGAAATGGGACCCAGCAAGACCTCGCAGTGCCCGTCACACGACCAGCCGTGCTGCTTTCAGCCTTCTCTGAGCGTGGGGCTGCTGGTGGGAAAAGCGCTTTAAAACATCCTTATGGAGATGCTATCTGAGCACCGTGCTGCAAACGGGCTCCGAATCAATCCAGTGACTTTCTCTGCATGGACGACACAAATCAGAATTCTTTACAAAATTCCAATTGTAGCTGTTCAGGCTTTTTTCTTCTTTTTTTTTTCAGCCCAAAGCCTCCTGTGTAGGTAGAGGAAAGGAGCTAAGGGAGAGGGAGGAGGATGCAAAATGCCCATCCCACGGCTTTCATTACAGAAAGATCTCTAACAAAGCTGAAGCGAAGCAGCAGCAGAAACCAGGTATCGTCCTCCACCTTTTCCCTTAACTCTCCTTAGCCTCGAACAGTTTTGTCCTGCTCTTTATTGCCCCTCGGCCCACTGGAAGAATCAGGAGAGGAAAGGGGCCTTTGGGGACGCGTAGGGGCAGGAATGGACAAAAGCCACGTTGTGTCCCATTTCAGCTGTCCCCAGCAGAGGACACTCTGATATCACTGAGAGGAGGGAGGTGGGACAAGGCCCTCTGTCCCCTCCCAGCCTTCCCAACCCTTCTCAAGGGAAAAGTTACTCCAGGGATGCCATCCCCTCCTAATCAGGTACCATACAGAGCGGCGTTGCCCCTTAAACAGGGCCGAGAGCACAAGCCGCGGCTTCTTTTTGCTGGGAGAAGAGGTCATTGCCACGATGAATTTCTAAGCAACACAGCTGAGACGAATTTGTTTCCCAAAAGGGGAAACTGAGGCAGGGGCGTCATCACTCCTCTCCCTGAGCTGCGCAGGGCCCACATCACCCCAGCGCTTCAGGCAACAGAGCCTGAGCTTTTCCAGCAAAACCTCCAAACCTCTGCTTTTAAACACCTGCCGTAAGACAGCAGCCAAAATCTCTTCTGTTGCCCTTGGAGGAAGAAGAGGCACAAATGCCATCCACTGTTGGCAGCCTCTTGGCATCACCGAATCACACAGCACCTCCTCGGAGCTCTGAAGGGAGAGGAGAACTGTTGCTTTTCACCCCCCCTCCCCTCAGGAGGACTTTTTCAGTCTTTATTTTATTTTTACCTGGATTTTAACATCCAGGCTTGCAAAAGTAAGGCTGGGGGAAAAAAAGCAGCGTGAGATGGTGCTGCTTCTGACTCTTCCGGTGACCCTCGGACCCTGCTGGCTGCAAACCACGGGTGAGAACCTCTCCAGCTTCAGGATGGGGGTGTCCTGGGGGACCCAGCAGCCTTAGCTCCGTCTGAAGGATGCGGTCGGCATCTCTCGCTGCTTCCCACCAGCCAGACCGCGGGAAATTACAGGAATTGCTGACATTTTTCTCTAGCCACAGTTTCTGCAGCCCCACACCAGCCCTCCAGTCCCCGAGGGCAATGGAGAGGTTTTTCCCACTGCCTCAGGAGCTCTGGGTGGCTCTTGAGCTCCTCCGCCTCCCCAACATGTGAGTCCGAGAAGACCCCTGGCCCAGAGGGACACAGCACTTAGAGGGCGAACCATCCCCTCGCGAGATGCACTGAGGAGTTAAATAAACCCTTCATTCAAGGACAGAGCAGGAAAGAGCAGCAATGGAACACTCTCTCCTCCTCCCTGCACAGGGCCAGGCGCTCCCTGCGCTCCCTGCGATGCTCACATCCAAACCTGCAATCACTTCCCTTGAGTTTTAAAGATCTATATTTTGGGTGGATTTATAAAGAGTAAATACTTAGAGCTGCTGGCAGGCAGCCCTGACTCCAGCCTGTGTAGGTCCATAGGAACTCCCAAACCCCCTGTCAGCTTTGTTTCCCGCTGTGGAAAAGCACTGAAAGCTCAAGAGGAGCAAATGTGGAGCGCGTGCCCACTTCTCAAAGCAGACCGGGGGGATCGAGTTGCCTCATTTAGGAAAAAAACAAAAACAAACACAAAATAATCCACCCCAAACCCACTCGGATCCACAAACAAGGTTGCTTCGGAATTGCGGGTGTGATGACTGGTGGTCCAGAGCCGTGCACCTCCTCTATGGTTTAGCAGTAGACAGGTACGGTCCAGCGTGGTCATAGAATCACAGAATCACAGAATCACCAGGTTGGAAAGGACCCATTGGATCATCGAGTCCAACCATTCCTAACACTCCCTAAACCATGTCCCTCAGCACTTCATCCACCCGTTCCTTAAACACCTCCAGGGAAGGTGACTCCCCCCCTCCCTGGGCAGCTCTTCCAGTGCCCAATGACCCTTTCCGTGAAACATTTTTTCCTGATGTCCACCCTGACCCTCCCCTGGCGGAGCTTGAGGCCATCGATGATCTCAAAGGTCTTTTCCAGCCTCGGGATTCCATGATTCTATGATGGCAGGGAGCTGACGCCAGCCAGCCAGGTGCCAACCTTTTGCTGGAGCAGCCATGCAGGGCTCCAATTAATTATCACCTGCGGAAGTGTTTTTAGGAGTTATTTATAGGCGAGCGCGATGAAGCCCGGGGAAAGCAATGGCCAAAATGAACCAGGCACAAAATGCAGGACAGAATCTCCCTCCCTGGGATGGAACAGGCCCTGCTGAACCCAGAGAGGGAGCAAACTGCCCCGGGTCGAGCATCTCAGCTCAGTGAAGCAGGCTAAACCCATGTGGCATCTGGGCTCAGTCCATAGCTCGGTCCACAACCCGCTACTGCCGGCGCTGCAGGCGGCCAGGACTGAGCCAGGCATCCAAAGGAAAGAGAAGATGAAATCTCTGTCCATTAACCATTCCTCATTGTCTGAGGATGCCGGTATTTCTGAGAAAGGTGATGCTGTGCCCAAATTCATCTTTCCCAGAGCGAACCCCTGCCCTGCCCACAGGAGGTGTCACGGCTCACACCAACCATGGCAGGAAAAGCTGCCGTTGTGCGATTCTGCTTTGACACCTACCAGCAAGCGACCCCTTTCCATTAAGGATGGGTGAAAGGTTTCATGCGATTGCTTAGGATGATAAAAACAATTCATCAGCATGGGTTCTGCAGGCATAAGCAAATCCCAAATCCCCCCCAGCCAGATATTGGCTGGCTTATCTAACCGCTTGACCTCTCTTCAAAAGCCAGCCTGGACAAATGGAGCGGATTTCTTCCCTGAAATGCTACCAGCATAGATTACTGTGGGGAAAGAATATGGTCCCCCCTTTGGTGGGGCAGATCCAAGCAAGCTGCTTCCGTTACCAAGCATCCCTCTCTGGCTCATCGCTCTCTCCCAGCAAGGGACCAAACTGCATCCCAGTGAATTGCTTTGTGCCTCGAGGGACTTTGCAGTGTCTGCTGAAAGCGTTAATTAATGTTTGGGGCGGGGGGAGGTGGGGTGGGGGGTGTGGGGGTAATCAAAGCAGGGCAGGAAACCCAAAGTTCATTATCTTCCAGAGGCTCCTGAAGAGGCAGCAAGGCTGTCCTTTGAGTTTTGGCCACAAATGGTTGGTCTGAACTCCTTGGAGGGCTGAGTCTGAGTTGATTTCAGTGTACCATGAGGGATACGGTGAGATGGATTCGGTGATGGGCAGGGCAGGAAGGGGAAGCCACGACCAGCAGTGCTCCTGACTTTGAGTTAGTCTGTTAAACAGCATTAAAAACAACGCATTCATTTCCCCAGCCGGAGGCTCCTTCCCCTTCGTGTAGGACATCGGGGTCCTTCCTCCCCAAACCAAGCAATCAGTCACCCCCTGCAGAATTCACGCTGAGTGAAACTTGCCAGTCTTTTGTCCAGGCTCCTCTGCACACACACCTTTATATTCTGCTTTCCCTCTCCCCTCCGTTATAATAAAAAAAGCCCAAATGTACCGTTTGTTGTTTGGAAGTGCCTGAATTTCACCAATGGATTAAGTCTACAGAGTTGTGAAGTGATGAGCTTGTTATCCAAACGAGTTTCCCATGGTAAGAAGGTCTCATAACTCAGCTGCCCATCATTACTTGTTTCCTTTGGGTGAAGCCTGTTATCAATAAAAGGCTTTCGACAGGAGACACAGAATCACAGAATCACAGAATCACAAAGTTGGAAAGGACCCATTGGATCATCGAGTCCAACCATTCCTAACACTCCCTAAACCATGTCCCTAAGCACTTCAAGTTGTGACCACGAGTGGGTCAAGTTGTGAACACACAACAGGAGCTGCATTTCCAGGAATGATCACCATCTCTGTTAATTGACAGTCATCCAAAAAAAAATCCATGTTTTTTTATGAGGAATCAGGCCTGATTAAGTTATCAAGGTTACAAGGAAACTGAAACCTGGGACGGGACTGCTGAGCCAGATGTGCCTGGGCTGCCCGTGAAGCCCAACCTCCAGGGCAGAAGCCCAAGAGATGCAGCACGATCCTCACTGAACATGTTCTCTGCCACGGTCTCACACAAAGGCAACCGTTGTGCCTCCCCCGGCACAGGGGATACGGCCACCAGAGAATGGATGCAGGGGACAGAGTTGGCCACAGAGAGTTGTCCTAGACCTGCTCTGTGAAGGATGGGGTTTTAACGGCAAAAGAAACCTGCCAACAAGAGAAAGACCTAGGAGCGACCCTTTAATCAACTGGTCTCCTCTCCGCACTCGTGATCAGCTCCTCGTATTGCAAGACAGGGATGTCCCAATGGCCGATAATCCACAATGAGCATTTAATTGAGGGCTGGGAAAGAAAGCAAAGCAATTGATTTTCAGCGGGGATTCCTAGGGATGAAAACAGATGCCCAGAGACCTCCAGGCTCTTTAATCACAGACTTTAGTCGTCTTTGCAGACTGTGCTGGGCGTCTGCCCACCGAGAGCTGATGAGGACAGAGCAGGTGTCTGTACAGCAGTTTTTCTGTACAGACACCGATAACCTGGAGGTGACTTTTCTTTCCCTCCCCGCTTCTGACACATCTGCTTCAGTCATTTAGTGCCGAGCAGACCTGATGCAAGATGACCATTCAACTGTGGTGGCTGAAGTAGAGGAGAAAATGGTTTGAATCCATCCCCACGGCGACCCGTGCTGAGGCAGGTCGTTCGCTTGATTGGCCAAGGGAAAAAAGTCAAATCCTTCCGTTGAAGCTGAAATATTAGAGGGAGTCAGTCAGCAGTGAAGTGGGGAACTGCCCAAATCCTTCGGAGCAAGGAGGCGCATGGCAAGGCTGATGCTTGGGGCATCATCCATACCTATCCTGGTGCCGGGGCAGACAGGAGGGGATGATTAACCCCAACAGAAACCAATCCTTCATGCAAATCATTCAGGAAAAGCCACAGTAGACCCTCACAGGTCCATCAGCTTGCACGTGCTCCCGTCATTGCTTTCTCACCAGTGTAGCAGGGCTGGAGGATGGGCTTTCATGCCAGGCTACGCTGCGAAGCTTCCAACATCCACCACCAGCTCAGCCACGGGTTACTGGCACAGCCCAATCGCACAGAGGAAAGGAAACAAGTAATGATGGGCAGCTGAGTTAGGAGACCTTCTTACCAGGGGAAACGCGCCTGCGGTTGGAAATGAGGGAAAAGAAAGGCAGGCAACGTGATACACAGCTATGCGTGGGTTTTAAGGAAGCGAACCATGGCATCGTTACTGGACCAGCAGATCCACATGTGTCATCTAATCCAGGATTGTCAGTCCTGCTTTGCGTCTCAGTTCACACACATCTCAAAGCGTGTGCAACTCTACAATGTGAGTAATGAGCCGTTCTAGGAAAGCAGCTGTAGGAAACAAAGGGCTGAGGAGCAACAGCGGCAGCGAGTAAAACAGTGGCTGAGCTGCATCCCCCTCCTGATTGCAACTTTGTCCCAAATGCACCATTTTAAGGCCCAAATCTTGGCCATGACAGTAGCCACAACCGAGTCTTTGGGCTGCAGCAGTGCTCACGCTGTAGTCCTCATCTCTCCGCAGAGCTTCAGCTGGGGTCATTTCTTGGTGAAACCCCAAGAGCCTGGACGGTGTCTGAACTAGACTCCAAATCTTGCGACAGTCAGGGTCTGGGACCCAACCGAGCGAGGACAATGCAGTAAGGGCTGAGCGAGCTGGGCTGGATGAGCGTGCGGGCAGCGCACCCATCACCCCCCTGTGGAGGCCAACGCCCTCCTGAAGGCAGGGCTGAAAACCTGAGCGGGTTAGATGAGATGAATCCCTGCTTGGGCAGCAAGGGATTGCTGAGATCAGGAGACAAGACGAGGAGAGCCAACAGCTTGGTCCATCATCCCTGGAAGAGCCCGGGAAGAACTCATTTGCTCACTCCCTTTGACAATGCAAAGGGATGCTCAGTACCTTCCTCGGCGCGTGAGTTTCACAAAAAGGTTATATTCCTTTTTTTTTTTCTGGCTCGCTTCATATTCTCCGATGCTATGTCTTTGTTATGCTTTTGAGATGAAGGCACGTTATGCTGAGAAGGAAATTTCCAGCTTCTTTCCATGAGCCAGATGGCCCAGGATCAGCAGGGTCTGGCACTCGGAATGCTCATTAACTACCAGAGCGCACCCTCATCCTCCTTGGAACAAGGGCCTTAAGCATTCAGGAGAGGACACAGCAACACTCACCCAGGCATGGATAGAACAATGGGTGCCAAGCATGATCCAACCCATCCTTCCCACCACCCTTGAGATGCAGCAGCCCTGGCTCAGCAGCCCGGACGTGCCCTCCCTGTGCCAGACCACACAATGTGTTTACCAAAGATTAGATCAAACCATCCCATCTACTCCTCACCCTTGGCAAACCGAAGCCACAGCCAAATATCTGAATACTTAATTTTCATGGTTTGAAATGTAAACCGTTCATACCGGGAGCACCACAACCACCTTGGCTAAATACAAGAGCCAGAAAAACATCTCCATGCCAAAACAAATCATAGGATCATAGAATCATTAAAGTTGGAAAAGACCTCTAAGATCATCAAGTCCGACCATCAACACACCACCACCATACCTACTAAACGATGCCACAATGTGCCACGTCTACACGTTTTTTGAACCCCTTCTGGGATGACGACTCCATCGCTTCCCCACTCTTTTAGTGAAGAATTTTCCCCCAATATCCAATGTAAACCTCCCCTGGTGCAACTTGAAGCCCTTTCCACCTATCCTTTAGCTTGTTACTTGGGAGAAGAGACCAGAATCCAACCTCCTTTCAGGGAGCTGTGGACAGCAATGTGGTCTCCCCTCAACCTCCTCTTTTTCTCCAGGCTAAACAGCCCCAGGTCCCTCAGCTGTTCCCACAACCCCTGTGCTCCAGACCCTTCACCAGTTTTGTCCCCATTCTCTGGACCCGCTCCAGTATCTCCACGCCCTTCTCGGAGAGAGGGGCCCAAAACTGAACAGAAGAGTCAAGGTGTGGTCTCACCAGCACCAAGTACAGGAGGACGATTCCCCCCCCCGGACCTGCTGGCCACGACGTTTCTGATACGTCATTCACCATAGTGGAAAATCCATTAAATTAATCCCATGCATCCAAGCTGCCTGGAGACAAAGAGAAAACAGTAGAGAATGTCTACTCGGGAGCACTGGAATAGCAATTTTAATTGGAAATGTGGTTTTTTTTTTCCCAAAATTTTTTTTCTTTAAAAAAAGAAAAAAAAAAGGACCATTAAACAGTAAATACAACAACCAATAACTGCACAAAGGGTGGTACTGCAAAGCCCAGACGGGGCTTTTGGAGAAGGGCCTGACGTTTAGTGGGCAGAAGGCATCCGAAGGACACACACCCCGTCCCGGCACGTGAGGAGGGACTGGATTTTGGACCAAGGACGGGGACAAATGAACGCACGGTCACCCCGCGGGCCCCTAAGCGTGCCAGCTGCGCTCCCGTGAGTCCCAGCGAGGGCACACGCCGTCGGCGAGCTGAGCACGGCGTTACTGGAGGCTGCTGCTGAAATGTTAAGCTGGGTATACAGAGTACCTGAGGTAGATAGAAAAAACAAGAGGGGAGTTAAAAAAAAAAAGAGCTGAATCTTCAGGGACATCTCTGAAACGGAGGAGGCTCAAATTCCTGCCCTTGCCTGCTGCCGACAACCTCCACGGCCCCCGGAGCGGATGTTCTGCAGAGCTCCAGGCCTGCCAAGAGCAGCAAAAGCCAAGATTTGGGTAAAAGCCCATGGGAAAGCAGCCCTTCTACCTGCACGACCCCTCTTCCAGGAGGCATTCCTTATTGCAGAAGAGGTTTTTGCCCATGCATGGAAAAATGTGCTTTTAGGGTGCCTTAGGGAAGGAGAAAGGGGACGCATTGTGGGTTCAGCTGCTGACGGACCCTCTCTGTGCTACTTTAAGTTGCATAGGAATCCCCCTAAAGCCCTTGAGGAGAAATTTAAGGTGCTATTTGCCTCTTCTGGGGTTGACTGAGAGTGATTGCTCCTGGGGACATGATTTTGGGAAGAGGAAAGGAGACTGTTCCGCCCTCACAATCTGCTGGAGTCCTTTCCCATTCTTTGTTTCTCTTTTTGTTTGGGTTCGCTTGCACGAGAGCCATCCTGTAAGCTAATCTTTCTGTGGCAGCAGGGTTTGACTATAAAGAGACTTTGCACCTAAAATAACCTCTCTGTGCAAAAATATTTCCCTCCCATGTAAAATATTTGAAAGCTGGGGAGCGGGAGGAGGAGGGGAGGTAAAAAGACTCAGCTACAAAACATAGAGGGAAAAACGCGGGCACTTGGTGCTGCAAATATTTACTTGATGGCACCAGGTTTATAGCAAAGACTATTTACAAGTTAAATTGGACTTTAGGAGCCTCCAAGAGCCCCACACAAAGCCCTCTCAAATCAATGGCAATGAGCATTAAGTCACACAGCGCATCTGGAGCATCTCCAGTGAGCTCAGATGTCAAATTAGGAGAAACGTTTTCTCTTTTCCCTTTTTTTTGTGTAAAGGGATGAATGGATGGCAACAATTCCTTTCCCTTTTCTGGTCTCTCCCCCGGAGCAGGAGCATCAGGAGAGAAGCAGCCTGAGCAGTTTGCTGCCACGGCTCAGCATCCTCCTGGCTCTGCCTCCCAAGAAGGTCTCTGTTGGATCCCAAACCTCCAGCCTCTCCCACAGATGTCCTGCAGCACTCAGGTGGGATAAAGCACGAGGGGCAGCGGCCACTTTTCCTGGTTAAAAATGGTACCCGTGCATATGGACACAGGCAATGAGCATCTCCCTGTCCGCAAGGGAGAAAATGCAGGTTTGCAGAGACATGAAAACCAAACAAAAATCAACAAAATGGATCACAGGGCCTGTGGATAATAATAATAATAATAATAATAAAAAAAAGCTCCTTTTTGGTGTAAGATGCTTGTTGGGCTGAGGGCACCCCGAGTTCATACTGTGCTTTACAGTCACGTCTTGGAGTCTGCCAAAGCCTGACCGTGGCAGCTGGGGGAGGGCATTTACTGTGCTTCCTCTTAAAATACCTATTTACATGACTCACGTTTGTCTCAAAAACGATAATTTAAAAGCATTTTCTACAATGTAAAAAAACAGCAACAGCTTCCCCCCCCCCCCCCCAAAGTGGTTACAACTTCTACTGCTCGTTACAAAAATTAGACTTTGTAAATGCCTAAAAAATGTGATCTGTTTTGTGATTTCCGCCCCGGCCCCTTTGTCCCCTTCAAAGTTTTTTAGTAAGAAATAGTTTAACTCGTATCAATGCTGTATGAAAAGCCATTCCCTGGATGCCTTCCCATTAAGGAGGGATGTCTCCGGCTGGTGTCCAGTCCTGGTGGAGAACTTGCAAACTTTGGCCTCTTAGAATCCAGGGAGAGCAACCTCCGCTTCTTTTTAAAGTCAGCTGCTTAAAAAAGAGGGAAAAGAGCACAGAAAAAAAAAACCCAGCAAATGAGATTTGGACAAAAAAGTCACCGCAGGAGCTAGATGGCAAAATCCTCGTGGTCTTGTGGGCTGAAGGCAGCTGCCCGCAGCATGTCCAAGGAGTTGACGAGGATCAGGGTGCCGGTGAGATGCTTCCAGCGTTTGGTGATGGGGTTCTTCATCTTGTCCAGCCCGGTGTGCAGCTCCTGGATCACGTCACGGTAGCTCTCGCCCATCTGACTGCTCCAGGTGAGAAGGAAGTCATATGCTGGCTTCCACATGGCCTGTGGTGATGGGGCAGAGGAAATAAGAGCTGAGCCAGGCTGGATGGCCGGCAAGCAAAGCAATGCCATCCCCAACACGCCCCCATCCCAGAACAAACACGTTCCTGCGGAAAAACATCCCCAGATTTCCCTATCACACCCCAATTCCTTTTATCACAGAATCGTTTGGTTGGAAAAGACCTTCGAGATCATCGAGTTCCAACCCCCTGCCATGGGCAGGGACACCTCCCACTGGACCAGGTTGCTCCAAGCCCCATCCAATGTGGCCTTGAACACCTCCATGGATGGGGCATCCATGATTTCTCTGGGCAACCTGTGCCGCGGCCTCACCACCTTCATGGTAAAAAATGTCTTCCTAATATCTAACCTATCTGTCCCCCAAAGGTGCTCCAGAATAACATGCTCTGGAGGTATCTGCAACTCCAAGTGAACCCTGGAGACCAAGACCCATCCGCTCTCACCTCGCTGTCCACCGTCCCTGTCTTGTCCCGGTGCGGGGCCTCATAGGCATCCATCTGCTGCTTGGAGACTTTGGCGAGCTTCTCCGCAAGCTCCCTCCAGCGTTGGGCCACCTCCACGGCTGTGGTCAGCAGCACAAAGTCCTGGATGAGGCGGACAACCAGCCCCTGGCAGTCCATTTTCAGCAGGGCCTGACGGACAGTGGTGAAAACCAAACGGGAGAGTCAAGGCAGGTGGTAGAAAGCAGGTGACCCAAAGGACCATGCAGGGAAGCCCCTCAGAAGCCACCCCAAAAATCCTCCCACCTCCTTTCTAGTGACAGGTGGTGAAATTAGGCCACCAGGCTCGACAGAACAGTAATCCCATTAACTGAACAAAGTGCTCTACCCCTGTTCAATGAAGCTCGGAGCCTGCGCTGCCCAACGCAGCCTTATTTTCCAGCCAACCCCACAAGATGTTCAGGCACCACCATAAGCAGTTTAGAGCATCTCGGAGGCTGAGAAGAACAGATGCCTTTAATCAAGGTAACTAATCCAGCACGGTCCATGCAGCTTGCCTCCCCGAGCCTGGAGAAGCACCGTCCGCTAGCGCAGATGGGCAGAGGCCACCCGGAACATCTGGGGATGAACCCTGGGCATCAGCCTTGGGAGGAGATGGGCTGAGGCGAGAACCAGGCAAAGGGCCAGTTGGCAGCACTACGGGACCACTGCTTGGTTTGGGATGTTCTTGCTTCTCTCAACACCTCTCTGCTTCCCGTGCCAGATCAGAACCCCCCCTCCTTCTGCGTCATTTACTGACCTAAAAGCTGAGATTTTCTGCAAATGGTTTTGAAGAAGTGGGGAAGAGGAAGTGCAACCCTCATGGGTTTGTAGCTGGTGATAACATCACCACGAAACAAATGATAGAGCAGCGTTAGCTCCTGTCTTTAGGTGCCAAATCCCATTAACATCTGCTCAAAGTGGAAAGCAAGTTACAACAGGGGAAAACCTCAGTGCAGCCGCCCAGGAAAGGAAGGGTTTAGGTGGCAATTACCGGAGGACAGGAGCTGACAGACAGAATCAACATCCCACTCACCAGGACTGCCCCATCCTCAGCCAGAGCCTGTGGACCACAACAGCCTCAGCAGCAACTTCAGTCCCTGCACAAATCTGACCTTGAACATCCAGCGGCTACAGAAAGGTGGTTTGGGCTACAGAAAGGTGGTTTACACTATGAAATACGCACCCCCTTTTGGAAACATGGAAACCAACCAAACAGACCCCAGGCTACGCCTTGGGCAACAGTTTTCCGAGCACCCTCTTGTCTTCCTACAGCCAGACCCAGAGCCGTGGCACCAGCAGACTCAGGATAGCAGCCCCAGGATGGCTGAGCACCAAGGGATCAGTGTTCCAGCGGGGGTCCCACTTCAATAAAGGCAAACCACAGCTGAGGGATGACAGGGACAGCCCTTCGAGGGATGCTGAACAGCAGTGAGCGCTCGAGGAACCACATTGGCACACATCTTCCCACCAGGAACTTCACCCGCACCTTCACAACAGCACAGGGCAGGTTATCGCAGAAACCATGGATGTTGTGGTCCACGCACTGGTTATTGCAGAAACCATGGATGTTGTGGTCCACACACTGGTTATTGCAGAAACCATGGATGTTGTGGTCCACACACTGGTTATTGCAGAAACCATGGATGTTGTGGTCCATGCACTGGTTATTGCAGAAAGCATGGATGTTGTGGTCCACACACTGGTTACTGCAGAAACCATGGATGCTGTGGTCCACACAATGGTTATTGAAGAAACCATGGACGTTGTGGTCCACGTACAGCCAGCATCTGCCTGCTTTCTGCCACCCTGGGTCCGGACACCCTCTTCTGGCTCAGGGTGGTGTGTGAGCAAACCACAGCTGGTTTGGCTCCGGAGCAGAAGAAGGGTTAAATCCTCACATCGGCATTTCACCGGGACAACTAGGGGAAGATGGGAACATCTGAAACCACTCCAGCAATTTGCAAAGCAAATGCATGTTGATTTTTCCCTTATCTGTTTCAAGCTTAAAGCTGGGCTTGAATCTAATTACAGCTGCAGAGCAGCATTTGTTTGCTCCTCAAGTGCTCACATTGGTTTCCTGTACTGGGAGAGATGTAACAAAGCCTCTCGTTAAGCAAGCAAGAAAAATACATTTAAAAGAGCATTGATTTTTGTTTTAAAAGGGCACTAAGAAGCATTTAGATCTCACACCTGTGCCATAGCCGTCTCCTCGCCAGCAACCCAGCCCCCAGATTCACCACCTTCTCCTCCGCAGGCAGAGGATTTAGATAGTCCTAAAGAAGGGCAGATTTAGCATCCTCGAACTTGCTCTCCCAGGCTCTATCGCCTATGTGCAAGCCCTGAAACAACCTAGTGTTCAGCAAAGCAGGCTAAATGAGCCACCCTCATCTCTTGCTGGAGGCCGAGCAGGTCCAAGGCAGTGGAGGAGGCTACCGGGACCAAACTGTGCCGCAGGGGCTAAGGAGGATAGAGATGCAGGAGGCCGATTCTCCTGTTCCTTCTGCTGCTCGAAGTGAAAAAGAAAACAGCATCAACTAAATCAGGTGGGAGGCCATGCAATAGAGAATCATATATTCACCCAAACCAAGAGCTTTGAAAGAGATGGCTTGCTCCTTGCAGCACAGCATGTTAACTCTGAAACCTACTGATGGCCACAGGAACACTTACTTTCTGCATTTCACCCCAGTGATTTGAGCTGGTGAGGCTCAACATACACTCTAGCCAGGGAAAGGTGGGCAGAGGGATGGGAACAGCACCAGAGACAGGCAGGGACAGAGTGCAGGAGGGGCACGCAGCCGCAGAGGTCAAAGCCAAAAGGAGAATATTATGGGTATGTGACCCATTTTTTTTGGCTTGGGCACAACTTGCTGCCTCTGTCACAGAACTACACGAAACGCAAGCCGGCATGGGGCTCTCCGGGAAGCCCTGACTGCCCAGCTGGGATCAGCCGGGTTCACAACAGACTTAATCCTCCCATAGGCGCTTTCGAGATTACGCTGCAATTTCCTTCCACCCTCCTCCCTCACCCTGGACAAGCCTGGATACACCCAAGGCGTCTCCATCCCTCGGTACCCCGCCGTGCTGCCTGACGAGGTGTGACCTGGGCTGTGCCTCGCTAGTGCCCTCCAAAGCATTTATTAACCTCAGAGTGGCTCCGAGACAGTTCCACCACAGAAGTGAGCAATGGAGATGGTTTGATATTCAAATCTCAGTTCAAAGCAGCGCAGAAGCAACTCTACTTAAAAGGCATCTAAGAGAGGCTGAATTTGCATCCCCTCTCTGAAATGCAGAATCCCATTTCCCATCCTCTAATGACAGAAGGCGGCATCTGAAAGAAAGCAAGCCGAGCAAGAAGGAAGAGGCAACCTCAAAGACCACCTGCAGATGCGCGGCCACCCCTGCCTGTGCCCATCACCACAACCTTCACGGTCCACCCCCAACTAAGTGAGACTCCAGCCCTGCTTGCTCTCTCTCAAACACACAGCTCCTCATGTCCAGCACACACTCCAGAGGAGCCATCTGAGCTGGACTGGTCTTCTTTCTTCTCCATCTTTGGTCAAATTAGAGGAGTAAAAACCTTCCCTCTTTGCTCCAGGAGCAGAAAGCATGGTAAAGTTCACGTGTGCCCACTGAGAAGGAAGCTGCTATGGAAATTACCTTCTTAAATTAATGATTAATTTTTATTTAAATAGCATTTAAGTTGGAAAACACCTTGAGGGTCCAGGTGTTCTCACGCCTTAGTCACCTCCTGATGGGTCAGTGGGGGAAACAGAGAGGCAGTTACCACAAGCAGTAGTATTTGGTGTCCCCTTAACCACCGTGAGGACGTGTGCCAGGGCAGGCGATGTGCCTGGGGTGGCTCCAAGCCGCAGCTCCCACCTGGGACCCCTCAAACCCTGTGTCCCCGAGGGGCGCTGAGACCCACCGGGTGAGAAGATGCTGGATCTTAAATATCCATTCTACTTTACCCAACGCAGCCAGTCCCAGGCTCTGTGGGGCAGTTTCCCTGGACACAGCGCCTGTCTGGGTCTCGAGGTGCTTAAGGCATCGCTTCCGAAATGACACCCAAGTGCCATCAGCCACACTCCCAGGTGCCTCGAGAAGGTACCATCCCTGCAACCCTGGGTGGCTTTTTTGGTTGTTTTGCCAGAGTAAGAGTAAGAACACAGGGTCTGCATCTGCAGCACTGGAGGAGGGAAGGCAGTAAAGATTTCCTGTGAGCCCCAGAAAATAAAAGCAGGTTTGTCTTATGCTGTCCATGCAGCAAGAAGCTTGACGAGAAGACAGCTGACAGGCACCGGTGGCATTTCTGCAGCTTTCTATTCACTGACAGGGGCACGGGGCAAGAATTGCAAGTGCTGTGCATGAAAAGACCTCGCTGGAAGCCCACAAGCAACGCCTCCTCCTTCTGCTCCACAAGGAACTCGGCCGTAGACCTCGCTGGAAGCCCACAAGCAACGCCTCCTCCTTCTGCTCCACAAGGAACTCGGCCGCGCAAGGACACACGGACAAGCCACGTCCTTCAGAAAACATCCCCACCAGCTTCAGTGTGGCACAGCACGGCTCCTTAGGGGAGCAACGTCCAGGATTGATAGAGGCGGTGGGGATTTGTTCAAAGAAGGTTAGGAGCGGGGCTTTCCCTCTGGACCCAAATTCAGCGCAGGGACTTCCACCAGCCAGCAGACTGGTTCAGGACGGAGGGGCAGTGTGAGCAACCTTGGGCTGGCACGACCTGGACAGGAGCAAGGTCCAAACAACAGGCACTCTGCTCTGCAGGACATTAAGGACAGGTTGAGGCCACCAGCAGCTCTATGGGGTCTGCACGTATCAGGGACAACCAACATCTTTCAGGAGAAGAAGGGCAGCATGCAGATACCTGCAGTCAGAACAAGCGGAAAACAATGCGGGGAGGGGGGGGAGGAAACATCATCTTCGATGTGATCTTTAGATGTACTATAGGGAAGAAAAAGCTCATCGCTTCCACAGCTCTTTTGAGGCGCCCAGTGGCACTCCCAGGAGACCGATGTTTTTCCCAACAGCAGTGTCTGTTGGAAAAAAAACGCTAAGTGCGAGCGGCTCCATAAAAACACCGTGCGGAAAATCCAGAGAGAGATTGATCTGCTGTGTTCTCCTCACGGATCCAACCCCGGCTGCCAAGGACCAGGCAGCGCCATCGCTGCGCGGCCAGGCCGCGGTGGCTCAGCTCCAACGAGGTCTCCTTCCATCCCAGCCCAGGGTTTTTTTTTAGCAGGAGCATCCACGTGCTGCTGCTTCTGAAGGCCGGGGAGGAGGGAGAGGAGAGGTTTCTCTTTCAGATGTGATGACTAACTTCTGAGCAACATTCTCCAGTTACCTTCACACGCTGCTGCTAGTGCTAAATTAGAAAAGTAACAATGAAATGCAGATTATTTATTAACTAGTCATCATGACGGGGCTTTTCCACGCTGGGCCACTGGTGCACGGCCCTGCCATTGCGATTGTGTGCGCTCAACGCTGAAGTCAGATAAGCCTGCTTACTGCTTCTCCCTTCACAGTGCCTTTCAGATGAGAGAACCAACTTTAAGATTAAACTGCCAGATCAGAGCTTAATCCAACTGGTTCTTCTTGCCAGCAGACGTCAGAGAGCGAGTCCATTTGTTACAAATAAAATCAGATTGAAACACAATAAAATACATTACTGCTCCATTGTCCTGCCCTGAAACATCTATTTTGTGACTTCAAAACAGGCTCAATCTAATTTCTCTGTAAGCTAAGGAGGATTTGACAGCACCAAGGGGTTTAGAAGAAGCGCTGTCTTCCACCGAGAAGGGAACTCATCCTTTATCGACAGGCTCAGATTCACAGAGAATAGGAAACGGAGACGATGCTCAACATTAGCCGCCATTCAAAGAAGGAAAATAAAACCTGCTCTGGGACGCTGCGCTCCAGGCAGCCCTTCGGGAGCAGCATGTTTTCCTGCAGCTTACAGCTCTCCCCCTGAGGTAGCTGCTCCCTGAGTACGCAAGGGAGCCTTATCTTTACTTTTATCTCCCCACTGAGGTCTGGCATGGCTTTTCCATGACCTACAGACTGTCTGCAACACCTGGAGACAAAGGGAAGAGATAAAAGAAAGGGTTGCAAAGTGGTAAAGCAAACAGCGCAAAGCCCCTGGAAGCATCCAGCCAGAGGAGCACAGATTCCATCCCATCATTCACCAAAGCTAAGGGAGCAAATCCTCCCTTGGGGGAACCATGGGGCCAAACACCAGCCTTGGCTACCATGGTGGGTGTTTTTCCTTCCTGGATGACCCCAGAAACAAGAGAGACGAGCACACACGATGGGCAGAACAACCCCTCAGCAGAAGCAGTTACGGTGGCAAAGGCCCATGGGCCACAAAGTGGTACCTGAGCATCGGGAACTTGTGGGTCAGTATTTCATAAAATCATTAAGGCTGGAAAAGACCTCTAAGATCATCCACTCCAACCATCAGCCCAACACAACCTTAGCTACTAAACCATGTCCTGAAGCGCTATGTCTACAGGCTTTTTGAACGCCTCCAGGGAAGGAGGTGTTCATTACTTCATCACTTTCCTGGGCATCTTGTTCCAACGCTTAACTCCATTTCCATGAGTAACACAGGGCTCCATATTCTTTGTAACACCCTACACCTCATACTTGATCCTCAAATTTCCCCCTTCTTGCTAAAGGGAGATCGGGAAATGAAATACTTCATTTGGCTCCAGTCCCCTTTACCCAGGCTGCCTACTCATCATCCCATTCGCATGCTGCGCGTTCCTGCCCTGCTGCCTGTGCCCATCAGCGTCAAGCGAAGCCGTGGCTATTCCTTAATTCAACTGGCATTTTAGCCACAGGATTCGCCGTAACTCAGTTGCCCTGCTTCTGCGGGAGAGCTTGTTAAGAGGCGAGAGCTGCAAATCTCTTCCAGACGTTTTGTCCCGTATTTTCTTTGGCTCATTTCCTATGAAAGGCTAGAAATTATCATGAAGATGATTCCTCGTAAGAGACTCGCTAACGGCATCCTAGAAATACTCGAGGGATGCACTTCCCCAAATGTTTCTTAGGACAGAAACAAGCCTTCCAGCTCAATACACAAATGCGATGGACAGTTAGACACAAAGCATCCCAGCTCAGAGGTACCCTTGCTTTAGCAAACAGACATGGGGCAGACGTAATCTGACATTAGCATAGAGGAATTTGAGGTCGCTTCACAAAGGCAAAGGTGTAGCGTTGTTCTTCACAGCAGCTGTAAACCCCGCCTCCGCTCCAGCACGCTTTGACACGCCTAGTGATGCAGAAGCACATGACCTGTGTGGTGGCTCACCTGCTCCACTCCATACAGGATAACCCTTTGTGTTTCTTGCCCTTTTCCCGTTTTTCCATCACTATTGCCTTCAATGACGCACGTTTTGACACTGAGGAGGCCAGCAGCAATCGGGCAACTCCTCAAAATGTGCATCATTGAAGGCTGAAACAAACACCCAGAGGCAGTCGAGTGCTATGAAAACACTCAACTGCTTTGGAAGGCAGCTAATCTGAAACCCCACCACAGTCAGCTTGATCCTGTGGGGTTTCAGATCAGCTGCCTTCCAAAGCCATTCTGTTGGCTGCTCTCATTCAACACGTACCTGTGCTGTTTCACCCAGTGTGCCCCTCACTTATGGCCACGATCCCATTAAACCAGAAGCCCACCGATGAGTACCACCGCAGGGCTGAACTTCCACCTGGCTGTGCTGAGCAGTCTGCAGAAGACCTTAAAGATAGACTTCTTTTTTTTCTACAGACTGAATTAGGAAACTTCCACCTCCCATCTACCCGAATCACTCTCATAGCGGGGAATGAAAACCCCTCTTCAGGCCTCAGACTCACCGTCATCAGCTCCTTCTGGAAAGATTTCCTCTCCTTATTCTCAGTGTTGTTGCAGTCTTCCTTCAGCTTCTCCAAGACAGAGGCCACTCGCTCAGGCTCACTGTCCAACTCTGCTCGGCAGAAAAACGTGAGCGGCAAGTTCAAGTACCCCAGCGCATCGGCGAAGGACCGCCAGCTGCTGAGATTCTCCATGAGCAGAGTCCTCACAGAGGCATAGATGTAGGTCAGGAACTTGCAGGGCCTCAGGATCTGCTCGAGCAGCAGGCTAGTGGTGAGATCTGGCCCAGAGAAGTAGCTGGGCTTGACCTTCCCAACCACTAACACATTTTTGGTGTGCACAAGGCCTATTTTTCCCTGGTAGTAGCCAATATACCACTCCTTGGTCCACAGCTGCCCTTTTAACCTGATCTTCTCCTCGCTGAGGAGGGCTATGATGTCTCCTTTCTTGTACTCCAGCAAGTAGTGGTTCTTGCTTTGCCTCACCACAGTCTTCAGCAGCTTGCCATACTTCAAGCTCAATACCGGCCGGTCCTGAAAAACTGGATACTTGGTGGTGGCAGCCAGAGGTGAAAGGATGATTTTCCCGACCTCGTTCTTCTTGAGGAACCGCCTCTGCCCTGTTGGTTTGATGGCACTTTTCGGAGGCGGCTGTGGGGTCTGGACGCAGAATTGGGTCAAAATAGCATCCTTGTCATCCTTGACCTGTATCCTTAGCGTGAAGTCTGAGAGCTCATTGGGGTTGTGGCATGCAATGGGGAAGATAAGGCGGCTGACCTTGCCCAGTTTCATCTGGAAGCCCCGCACAATTTTAGCTTGCTCACTAGCTTTCACCTCATAGTTGGTCATGTTGGAGAACATGCAGAGCTTCAGGTCCTGAGGCCGGGACAGAACAAACTGATGCTTACCCCAGAGCTGGAGAGCGACGGGAGCTGGGCTGTGGGACTGTCTTGTGACCTCATTCACCAGGAGAGTCTTGGGCGCGCATTCATGTCCGAACAGGGCCACCACAGTTTTAAAGGAAGGGTGAATGTGTTTTGGGCCATAGACACCAACTGTGATCTTCTTGTTGATGTAATCCCAAACGGTGTAAGGGTAGAGGATGTTCTGCCCCTGAGCTACGGCTGCGATGTACATGCAAGGCTCCAGGTTCTCCAGCTGCACCTGGATCGTGTCCCCATATGAATAGCTCAGCTCCATTGGCATGTACGGCCCCTCCTTCATGTCGCTCCGCAGGCACTGCAGTCCTACCAAACTCTTGCTCATAACGTCATTCTTGACTTCTGCCGACACCTTCATCTCCAGAATGATGCAGGTTTTCACCTCCATATTGCTGAGTTTGATCTGCAGGACCGGGCTGATGGTGCTGCACTTGTCACTGTTCAGCTCCAGCGGTGGATCCAGCATCGCTTTCATAGAGATCTGCTGCGTTTCCCCAGGGCACACGTGGCCCTCTGGCACACGGATGCTGATGTTGGTGTCTGGAAGCTGAACAGCTCCACCAGAGCTATCCAGCTTGCAGACAATGTTGGTCTCCACCGGTTGTGTCTGACCCCAGCCAGGATTTTGACCAAGCAAATCCAAGTCATGGCAAGACCGAGCCAGCTTCCTATGGTTCAGCCATGCTGTCCTAAAATCTTCCCGGCTCTGGAACTGCTCAGGGGTTGGAGACTTCAAACCACTGAAAAAACTTGATGATGCTGGAGCATCTGACTTGGCCTGAAGAACCGACAGCTCAGACAAACTGTAAGAGCGTTTACTTCTGAAGAAGGGGTTGTCCCTTTTCACAGGCTGTTCCAGATCCAGTCTGTCTGTGGATGGAAACTCATCAAAAATGTTACCCAGGCTGCTATTAGCGGCCGAACTGGAAACAGCTGAAGTAGGAGCCCCCGTGTCAAAGAGCAGCAAGTCAACAGCAACGTTGGAGTTGGACTCTTTGTCCGAGCTGGGCACTGTTTGCAAATTCCCATTCAGAAATGGGTTCGTCTGGACTCCATTTAAGAATGGGTTGTTATTGTAGGTTTTCATAGAGTTTCTTTTCACATCAGTCCATTCTCCAAGGAGATCTAGCTCCTTTACTCCCTCATCAGGGCTCTCCAATAGGTTGTCTATCATCCCACTGTCAGTCAAGGAAGAGTTGCGGTAGTTTACAGGCTGGACGTAGGAGGAAGGGATATAACCCATTTCTGTGGTGTTGTGAGCGTACCACCACTCACCTCCCGACGTGTCTAAGACATAAAGGTGGTCTCCCTTGGAGAATTTCAAAGTGGTGAAATTAGTCGGACAGTAATCTTTGATTGCTATTACTTCCTTGGCGTTTCCAAAGGATGTGGGATTGTCAACCAGCAAGGCACTAGGAGAAGGCACTGCAAAGACAAGAAGAAAGCAGCCTGTAAGCAACCCGCAAGACAGTCACAACTTGCTTGCAATCATTTACTTCAGGTCAGCCATCCACGGTACTTGAAGTGGTGAATGAAGGTAGTTTTACAACCTCTCAAACCTGCAGGTATCTTCCCCCTCCTAAAATCTTTAAACAAAACTTCTCCCTCTGCTACTTCTGATATATTCACACTCCTCCTCCCTGAAGAGCTCATGATCTACAGGGATGGGCATCAATGCAGCTGGGAAGAGCAGAGGGAGCCGAGGCAGGAGAAGCAGCAGCTTGTTATCCTGATGCCTTAGCAACAAGCCTCCTCCTCAATGTAGTGCCCCACGGCTGCTGCTGTACGAGCCACCACCATCCCACAGCCTCCTCAAACTCCCTGATGAACGACACAGAGGAAAGTGTGTTGGATTGAGATTTGAGACGGCAGGAGTCGCTTATCAGCAATCCTTTTTACCTGATGAGTTGAGATCTAAGCTCCTAAGGACACATCCTACAATCGCAAGCATCCCCTTAAATGTTCGCATTTAAAATCACAGAAGTTAATTAGGAAGGGTTTTTAATGACTGCTACATGGGAAGAGCCATTATCCTGCCAATTTGCTCAGCAGTATCTCAAGGTCTTTTGTTTTTTGTTGCCACTGCACTCCCCATGCTGTTAACCACACTGCTGTGGGTTAACGCGTAACGGTCATAGGCTAAAAGTGCTCTTGCTCTGCTGTAGCACCTCTCGTCACACGAGCAACGCGTGAAATATCTTACGTTTCAGTGCGAGAAACAACTAAAGGTATCCACTAAAGGCACTTCACACTCCTACTTTTTCATTTCAGCCAAAACCATCAGCATTTCACTCTTTTTAGAGAGCACCTGTATTTCTTAGCCCCTCAAGAAAACATAACTCGTTTTCTAAAGAAGGTCCTATGGTTTGAGCCCTCAGAAAGAAGCACAGCATCGAGTGTTGCCATGGACCGAGCAGCAGCTCCAATCCCCCTTTCAGCAGCATCAAATGAAAGCCGTTTTGCTTTCAGGGGATCCCAATTACAAACAAAACAGCCGGGTCAAGCCTACAGATGCTCACCCCGTCACCCTACTTATTTGGTTTGTTCTCACTTTTAGGACCTATTTTTGTAAAAAGCAGGAGGAATAAGCTGCAGATGATGTTGCATCAACATTCCAATGTGTGTCATCTTGCTAGACAGACTTAAGAAAACAGGGAAAGCTGGATTTTCACCAATATGGAGCTGCAAGAGAACTGGAACAGCACCTGCTTCAACAGGTTTGAGAGCATTCGGGAGGAAAAAAAGGGATTTAAAAAACACAAGAAGCCCCTAAAATCTTGGAGATGAAGGGATGGCAGATCAGACTGCACCTTCCTGCGGTCACTGTGGGCCTGGCAGCACTTCTTGGACATGGAAACTACAAGGCAAGGGATGACACAGATTAGCAAAGAAGTCTTTAAATATATGCTAGGGAGCAATATATTAAGAAGAGAAGAGTTTACACACATCCTAGACAACCCATTGCTAATCCACTTCCTCCGCCAGCAGGTGGGCAAAGTCACGCTGGTAGGAAGCCACCACTACCTCAGCACTGCAGACAGAGCTGTCTGCAGGACAGGGCATTTTTGGCCTCCCCATCCCTTTGGATCAGGCAGGCAAGTGGCTGTTCCCATGTCCCCGCAAGCTGTGCATACAGCTGACACAGCAGCAGGGTTAACGGGGATGTGCGGAAACGAGCAAACCCCTTGGAGAGTATGAGTAATTCCTATTTTCGCATTAAAAACAATCTAATTTGTAGCAAGAGCGTTTGATGTTGGGGTCTCTTCTTGCTACGTCTGCAAAAGCAATTGCTTTTTTGCATGTTTATTTTTAAAGGACCTTGGTGAATGCTACCTTCCACCTGGGGTTATTTCTTGGGATCTATTTGGCAGGGGAACAGCAGCTCACCCCCTCACCTGAACACGGCTTTCATGCTGTGTAAAGTTAAATATAGCTGAAGAAAAAGCAGTAAAAGGAAGAAAAAAGATTATTCAAGCAACATACAAGCCGCCAGCTCCAGGGAAGGGAAAAACAAACTCATGCAACTGCCTTGTTGCTGTCACCTCTCTTGGCTGCTGGATCACTCAGTGCCAGGGCTACGCCTCTCCTTGCACCTGCTGATGCACTCGGGGGGAACCTTCTGCTCTCCCCCATCAGATGCCATCCGTTAATTATCAACCAACCCCCTTCCTGGACCCCAAGGGTGAGAGGATGCACCCTAATTGGAGAGGGGGCATCGTCCCCACCCACCCCTCCGCACCTTTGACATCGTAGAGGCTGGTCTCGGTGAAGCCCTCGCTGAGGTCGATGAGTGTCCCTTCTGACTTGCACCGCGGCAGCCCGCCTGAGTTGGCTGCCCGGATCCTCTGTGCTGCCATCTCTGGCCCGCTGACCTTGCTTGGTCCCAGGGAGCGCTAGGCAGCCATGGCCTCTCCGTGAGCGAAGCCGGCTACGGGGACCCCGGCGTCACCTTGGGGAGAGAAACGAACGCCAGTGCATTAGCAAAGGCTCCAGGTCCCACCACGCCACCCACGAACCAGCGACAGAATCATAGGATCATAGGTTTGGGTCAGAAAGGACCTTAAAGACCACCCAGTTCCAACCCCCCCTGCCATGGGCAGGGACACCTCCCACCGGATCAGGCTGCTCAAAGCCCCATCCAACCTGGCCTGGAACACCTCCAGGGATGGGGCAGCCGTGACTCCTCTGGGCAGCCTGTTCCCGTGCCTCACCACACTCATGGGAAAACATTTCTTCCTAATATCTAACCTAAATCTCCCTTCTTTCAGCTTAAAACCATTCCCCGTCATCCTACCCCTGCACTCCCTGATCAAGGGCCCCTCCCCAGATTTCCTGCAGGCTCCTTTCAGTACTGGAAGGCTGCTATAAGGTTTCCCCAGAGCCTTCTCTCTTCAGGCTGAACAAGCCACATTCTTTCAGCCTGTCTTCCTACAGGAGGTGCTCCAGCCCTCGGATCATCTTTGTGGACCTCCCATGACGTTCTCCCCAGGCACACACCAACCCTGTGGTGCCAGTACAGGAGAACATGCTCATGTCCTCCTTAAAACATCAGGAAAGATAACTTAGGTGGTCCTAAGTAGAATGGCAGTGCCTACAAATCACCAAGAGCTCTAGGTTGCAAGGACCACCTGGTCAAGCACGATGCTACTGCTGGTCACCACCCTGTAGAACGCAGCCCTCTTGCCTTTAGGAGTTATTTGGGAATACATTGCTCCCAGGCTCATAAATCGGTCCTTCTCCCCAGTTCCTAAGAGCTTTCAGGGCATCTGCATGTTGGTCTGACACACGTTTATGAAACCATCGAGTGCTCAGCTGCTGTGGGAGCCCAGGGCAGTGGTTCGCAAGCTCAGGGAGCTCATGGGATCAGGCTTTTTGCGTGTTCAATCACACCATCGCTGTCTCCCACTGCAGCACTGGGATCCCCTGGGATGGGGATGGGCTCTTTTTGCTTGCTCCCTGCAGCCCCCCCTTCTCTCCCCTCCACCTGGATAACTGCACAGGGATTGGACAGAGAAATGCCCCTCCATGCACTGCCCGGCTTCACTCCAGCTGCTGCACGGAGCCAGAACAGGGACGATAACGGGGGCAGGGGGAGAAGTTTCCAAAAGGAAAAATAAAAAACAAATGTTTTTTCCTTCCTTTCCTTCCCATAAAGGCTTCCTAAAACACTTTCAGAAACCCTTTGGAAGAACAGCTGCATCAGTGTGCCAGAGCCAAAAGGAAAATTAACCTGTTCCCCGCCGCCTGCAGAACACACTGTCACTTTGGCTGCCAATATAACAGCTGATGCAAGCGCTGGGAAGACCTCTGGTGTCACTCGTGTCCTCTAAAGCTTGGAGGGTGGCCAGAAAGGCACACGGATAAGCAGGGAAGCCCATCGCATCTCTGCAAGTGAAGGCTCAGAGCCTGAGCCACCCTTTGCTCCTCTAGGTTTGCACCAGGGAGCTGGTACGTGGTCAGACGTACCTGGCACCCCCTACCCCTGGTGAATCCTACCATGCAGCATCCCTACACACATCCCTACATCCCGCTCCCTACACACCTGCTGTAAAACTCCAGGCAGGCTACAAAGTGCCAACGGCTCTTGAAAGTAAACCTCTTAGTTTATTATAAGTTATTACTGCAGTTAAAAGTTATATCCAAACACCCTGCTCGAGTTCAGCAACGCAAAAGGCTTTTCACTCACACCAAGCAGTGTTTTTCCCTTCCCCTCCTTTCTCCTTTCTCTCTCTCTTCCATGCAATTTCTTTTTCTCCCTCTGTCTGAAAATCAGATTGAGCAGAAAATAACCCCCAACCCCAAATTCCTTAGGTGGGAATATGGAGCTGATGGAAGCACGAAGACAAGCAGCAATTGCTTTGGCTGCACTTGGCTGTTGTTAAACCAGCGTATCTGTCAAGAAGGAGCAGCAAGCCCTGAAGGATTCAGTGCCCTTTTCTGGAATGCAGCAAGAGGAAATTTGCAGGGGAGAGCCTGAGCAGGAGATACTCCAGCCTGCTTGAAATGCTTCCCAAGCCACCCCTGGGGCCGGTATGCCGGGAATGTGATTTGCTGGAAGGGATGCACCAGGCTCCAGCCAGAAAAGGGAAGGGAGAACTTGTGTGCAAACAGTTTTCCCTTTGAGAAGAGCCCTGCTTTGGGTCCTGCTGGGAGCGCTCCAAGGGAAGAGAGCTTGGCAGGCACTAAATACAGAGAAACCAGGTGCTGAGTCAAGACAGCGCTTAGCAGAGCTGGGCCAGGTAAGACGGGGCACCTGGAGCTGCCATCAGCCGCAAGGAACAGCAATAAGCACTCAGTGGGAAGGGAGGAAGGATGCTCTTGTTAGCACCCATCCAGCTTGTCCCTTTCCATGGCACGCAAAGACCCTAAACACTTAGATCCTCCCGCTAAAGTGGCACCAGGAAAGCTCTTGCACCTTTTTTCTCCCTAGCTGAAGGGTTCAAGACCTCCACGGCTACACAGGCATAAAATCCAGCACAAGGCGAGCAGCATCGTCTTTGCGGAAACAGCTCAGTTGGGGAAGTTTTCACCAATTTTAGTGCTGCTTGTACACAATCCTGTTAAAAACCAAAACACACTTTGACAGCCCACAGGTGACTCCTGCTTGAGGAACATTGCACAAAGCAAGGAAGAAACCAGAGCAGGGAGGTGATTTTTCCTGCAAATCAAACTGCAAGCCGTGAATATTTTCTTAAACTTCTGCCTGGCAGTCCAGTGTCAAATAATTCTTTTTATATTGATCATTATAACTATGTACTCACACCAGCACACCCACACACCTCGCAGCGCCTGGCATTTGCAGGGATGCTCCCCGGTCCTCTATTTATGTAACTATATGGAAAACTTTATGCTAAAGGTCTGGACAGATGTGAATGTGTAGAGAAACAGCTGAAAAATCTCCCTTACATGCACCCTGCAGTCTCAAAAGGCAGCAAGAACATACATCAAAATGAGTGATGGTGAAAAGGTATTTCCTCTCTCAAAAGCAGCATCTTGGCTGCAGCTCAGTTCATTGTGGATGCTGCGACCCTTTCAAACACACACGAAAGGATGGGGGTGCACACACCCCATGGCTGGGTTTGGCGTAGGAGATGTGTTTTGGAGCCAGTGGTCCCAGGGAACAGACCGAAGATGTTTCTGAATGCAGAGGCAAGACAGACAGTCAGGAAGCGTTCAGACCTGGGCTATGTGAGCATAAAAGGGGACAGTTGGGAGCAGGGTGGGGGGAAACAAGGGTGGACGGGCAAGATTTGTTTAGAAATCACTTCTGCAGCCATGGCCGAGACAATGGTCTGCAAACTCCTCTGAAAGCACTTTAAATATAAACCAGGATTAAATATAGTCTAGGAAAAACCCAGCCCCATCTGTTTACCCAAAGCCATAAACAGCGTCTGAAATGAATGGATTGAGGGGGGGAGGAAACCAGCGAACAACCAGAAGTTCTCCTGCACAAGCAAGGCAACGGCATGTCCTTACGCAACCAGCTCAAAGGCACTGGCACCTGCTTTGTACACCATTTTTATCCTCCCACGAGGGAAAGGCAACGCTGCAGGTCAAAATGCAACCGGAGCACTTGCTGCTCGCTCCCCCCGCTGCGGTGAATCCAACGGGCAGCTTCGCAGGCAGCGGCTGCTCGGGCTGGGGCTCCCGCAGGGCTTACACCCCACCGTACCAGCCACGTCACTGATCTCACCAAAACCCTTAAACAGACTTGGCTGAGGGTTGGGCAAAGCTTTGGGGAAGCCCCAGTGAGCACGTTCCCGCGGCTGCTGGAAATCTTCACCAGCTTTCTGGGGCACAGAAGCACCAGGGATGGTGGTGTCCCTGGACCAGGGCTTCTTTCCAGACGCCCCTTGCTCCTGCACCAGCATCACATGGGTGACATAATGGCTCTGTCACCTCCCTTTCCCGTCCGCTGGGCTTCTGCTCCACGAGGACATCACGGGATGCCCGTCCTGTGAGTCACCCACCATAAGAACAGCGGAGCTCTCTTCAACAGGACTTGCAGAGCAGGGATTTAACATTGCATCAGCTGGATCTACCAACGTGGTTTCTGGGGAGGGACAGATGGGACGTGCAGACAGATCTAGCTGTGCTGCTCTAGGCAGAAGGGCTGGCTGCTTCTTAAGGTGTAGAAATACTGTTGTGAGCAAGCTGGGCACCAGCAAGGATCTCCACGGTCTTAAATCAACGCTCTACCTGCTCCTAGATCTCCTCTCCAGCAGGCACGGAGCAGCAGCAGGTTTGGGGAAAATCTGGGGCTGATGATGGAGTAGCATATAATAAAAAAAAAAAAGCTATTGAGACCTGTTTTAAAAAAACTCCAAAGGTCTTTTTCCTGCAGTGTTTGAATGCATGGCATTCAGCTGATTTCCAATAGCAGCATTTCCTGGCAAGCAGTGGCACATAAAAGGTTAAAAATAACTTCTGCAAACTCTCTGAGATGGCTCAGCCCGGAAACTCACCCACAGGCGTTCCCCTTCCAGCTCCACAGACCCAGGGGAGCCCCCCGAGACTCCCCATCACAGGCTTCACAGTGGTACGGCACGGCCGGCAGCGGAACCCCATCCTCCCCAGTGCTCCCAGATCCATGCCCCATGCCAAACCGTCCTGATGGAATTATGGTATGGATCCACCTCTGCCTGGACGCTAAACTATAAACCAAAGGTGTAGCACAGACCCCTTGCCATGCAGAAGAGGGTTAGTGGAGAAAAGCTGTCCTTGGCAAAATACTCACTGGTAGCATAAGCACCGTGTCCACGAGCAAAGAAATGCAATGTAAACACGGGAATACCTGAAAATGCAAACCCCAAGGGTGTGAAACAGGATCTGCTGTTGGCCAAGCGGAGGTACTCTCCAACAAGGTCTGACTGCAGCCCAGTGTAAGTGGGAGAGAACCCTTCCAAAAAAAGCCTCAATGATGGAAAACCCCTGACTGCTGAGAATTTGGGCTGATAAGACCTGGGAGGGCTGGTAGGGCCAGGAAGTACCAAGCACCATCAGGGCTGGAGATGGAGCCAGGTCCCTCCACACGTAGCCAGAGGACGGGCAGTACACGGAACTTTCCGCTAGCAAAGGGAGGTGGGGAGGACCGACGCACATCCCTGCTCGCCCCAGAGCTCATCCGAGCCAGGGAGCTGCAGGATCCATCCCACCATGGCACACATGTGTCCATGAGAAGCATGAGGAACAGGAGCCACCACGACTCGAGACAGGTCAGTCTTGCAATAAGTGACATAACTGCTCGCCTGCCCTCTCTGGGTAACACATAAAAAGCCTGCCAAGCCCTAAGTTCATAGCGTAAGTTCAGGGGAAACCTTCCACCTACTCTTGGCCACAAAGGGGAAGGTGGGAAGAGAAGAAAGAGCTTCTAATCAATCACTCATCGTCCTCTTCCCACACCAAAGTCAAGACCAACTCCAGGCACTTGTTGCTAATGGCTCTTAATTTGCTTTTCCCTTCTCTGAAGGAAAAACCTCTCTTGGCTCTCCTACAAACACCCAAGTGTTTTTGGAGGTTTCTTTTAAAAACAGTCAGCTTTGCCTAAATACAAGTGAATTTAACTGTTTGTAGTAGAAATTCACTTCCCAGAGCCAAAGCGCTACCCACAGAGCACAGTCCTTCTACACAATAAATTTACGGAAAACATTGCTTTTAATACAGTCACAAAACCTGAAGTAACTCAAGAACATGGAAACAGCCAGAGATGAGGCTCCTCCTGGGAACACACAGGGGACATCCCAGCCATGAAGGAGGCGATGGCTCAGGGAGTGCCAGCACGTGTGCCTGGGAGCACCAATACAAGACAGATTCAGTCATTGTAATGCTCAATGGCCTCCAAAAAAGGGCTATTTGGGGCCTCTTTTTTTTTTTGGCTAAAATTGCAAAATTTAGCAGATGGTCTAATTTAGGAACTTAGTTTTGTCCTGCACATTCTTCACAAACTGGAGAGGGGCAGATTTAGACTAGACATCATGAAGAATTTCTTCACCAAGAGAGTGGTGAGACACTGGCACAGGTTGCCAAGAGAAGTTGTGGCTGCCCCATCCCTGGAGGTGCTCAAGGCCAGGTTGGATGGGGCTTGGGAAGCCTGATCTAGCGAGATGTCCCTGTCCATGGCGGGGGGGTTGGAACTGGATGATCTTTAAGGTCCCTTCCAACCCATTCTATGATTTTATGATTCACTTTCAAGAGCTTCCTCATGACGATGCTATGACACAACCTTGGCCACTGAGCTTCAGTTGCTCGACACACTTTCCCCCCAGAAGAAAATGTTATGACCATCTAGAGATTTGCCTGCTTTTTCCATGCTTCTGTTAAAAGATCTTCCAGCACAGGTGAAAAACACAACATCCTCTAAACTAGTAACAACAGCATGGATCCAACCAGGCCTTCTACAGCCTCCTACAAGACTGGAACAGCTTCTGAAACTGCTGGTGGCCTATAGCTGCCCATGGCAGGAAGGTGGACAGACAGACATTCTTCCAGCTCGTCTCCGAGGTCAGTCCCAGATGTGTTCATGGCTCACTCCCTACTTCCATGAGCGGCTGCGTAGTGTATCCATCACTTGCTGCACGCAGTCACGAGGGCAGCACGGCCCAGCGTCCTCCCAGGACACATGCAGCTCTGGCAAAGGCCATTCTGACTTGTATAATCCTATCACCCCCACCAAGTCACCTCCTGCCTGGCATTTGCCCCATCCACTGGTCTTGCCCAGTAAAACCACTGCAGGACACCATGGAGATGCCCTGCAGCACAGAGATGGCCAGGGGAGACCTCCACGGGTCTCCAAACATCTGATGTTAGTTGAGTGTCAGCAGAGAGTAATGGATTTTGGTTAGGGGGAAGAATGGGATGATTATTCTACCCTCCCCTCTGTCGTGGAGACATTGCCTTGCTCCCCATGATCCTGACCTCTTCAGTAAGGCAGTTTGAGCCTTGCTGGTGAAGATGGGTGGGGAAGAGCTGACTGCCTTTGGCTTTTTCCCTCCTGAAGCCTGGCTCAAGCATTCTGCACGTATGATGCCACACACCCTAGTGATTCCTGACCTTGTCGCCTTTCTCTTATCTCCTCCTCCTACTTTACCACTCGTGTTTGCAAAGCCAACGCTTTAATCTTCAAAAAGAAAACCCCCAAAACAAAACAAAAAAACCCCAACCAAACATAAACCACCCCTTAAGACAACACAAAACACGAGCCCTGTGTACCTGAAGGAGCACATCGGCCCAAGCTCACGTACATGCCGGAACTAGCCTTGGAGCTGCCAACGCACCAGAACAGAAGACATGTCATTGTAGTCCCTTTTCTAGCAAACGAGAAGGGACTCGTGGAAATATTGGGACCTCCCATCCCTTCCATGGTAGTTTTCTATCCCAGGGGTTTGCTTTGGACCGCATGGCAAGCGGCAGGGATGCTTGTACCCAGCACCCTGCTTGTACCCACCACGGCAGCAGAGCCGGCTGCCAAGCCTTATGGAAAAATCCTGCCCGCAGGCTTAAGCTTGGCTCCGCTCCTGCCAGCCGAGCCTGCTGCCAGGCCAGGAGGAGCCAAGCAGGGCAGCTTTGATGGAGCAGGGATAGAAGAGAGGAACAACAAAATGTAATTACAGCCGAGCGTGCGTTGCCTGTGCCTGCTGGGACCTGGTGTCCGTCACAGCCTCCCTGACGGGGACGTCACCCTTCGCAAGGGAAGCAGGAAGGAGGGGAAAGTCTCCTTTTATAGCAACGACTTTGGAGCACACGTACCGTTGGATATGCAGCACTTCCAAGTAACTCAAATATAGACTCGGTGTCTTTAGCAAAGGGGGAAGGGACCTTTCCCTGCAGGACCTCCCGCTGCTGCCAAGCAGAGGCTCCAGCCCAGCACCCACCCACTGATCCCGGTCACCCGTGTTGCACGCAACGAGCCACCGAGTCAGGAAAAAAAGCACTGCAGAAGCCAGCAAGACTGGGTCGGGTGCAACCGGAGAGCTGCTCATGGTGGGGAAAGCCGGATGCCTTGGCAGCAAGCAGAGAGCGGCACCGACGCACTGACGGACTGCCAAGGCAGAGGAGGGCACAGGAGATGCAGGTACCACCCCAAGCATGCATAGTAACTTCAAAGCCCCTTCCCCAAATCACTGAAAATGGTACCAGCGTGACAAAGATTAAGAGTCTGCAAATGTAGGAAGGTGCTGGCAGTACCGCACACAGCAGGAATCCTCATGACGTTGACGGGGCCATAAAAAGTGTCGTCCTGGGCTGAGAGCCCAGGTCCTACTCCCTGACAGCAACGCTTCCCAGCAATAAAACCATTACACGCACGCGAGTCCTGATGATATAGCGGGAAAGAAAGTAAAGTTGTAAAAGTAAAGCCTCTATGGCTTCAAGGCTACCCCAGGCTGCAAAACCGGTGACCCCCTCTGGCATCCCCAACGAAACAAGGCAGAGGGACACCTACGGTGGGACAGTGCTTGGTGCTCCAGCACAGAGCACGGGGTACCTCCTGGCACACCCTAAGAATAGACCTCTCTGTTCCACAAAACTAATAATGAAATAAAAGTCTGCCCAAACATCTCACAGTGAAGGAATGAGACCGAAGGAGAGTGTCTCAGAGGGAGACCAACCCTAACCAAGATGCTTTGCCCATTTTGCAGCCTCAGCTGGATCTCTTGTCCAGGGAAAGACTTATTCCATCTTCCCTTGAATCCATGTACAATTTTTGCCTCCACAACATCATTCAGCAAGGAATTCCATGGATCTGCTGCCCAGGTGGTGGAAAACCCACCTCCATCAGGAACAGGCTCTCAACAGCTCCATCTGATGCCCACTATCCCTCACATCAGAAGAGGCAGAGTTCAGTTGCGATCCACCCTCTCGCTACTGTCCACTCAATGTTCTTCCAAGAGAAAAAAAACACTTCCTAATTCAGGTGGTGCAGTCCCAAAGGTGCTTTGTTTTTTTAACAGGGGGCTGTGGATGGATTCTCTTCTGCCAGGGCAAGGAGCTCGTTCCAGCCAAGTCCCCATGAGGAACAACAAAAGCATGAAAATCCCAAACTGAATCCAGTGCTGAGCTTCCAGGGGTTAAATGTAAAAGCCACAAACTCAAGTTTAAAACCCCTGCAGGGAACAGGAGCCCAGGAGGGCATCTTCCTTATCCAAGCCCTAACAGCCCCTCCCAAATCCTTTGTGAGCCCAACAGTTCAGCCAACAGAGGAAGCAAGACTGTTCCCAAGGGATGCTCAGAGCCAAAACCAAGTACAGAGCACCTTTCAAACCAGGAGAACTCAGATTTGAGCCAGATCAGGCAACGACCAAGCTTGCACAGGCAACTGGAGGCAGAGGAGAAATGAAACCCAGATTTCGAGAGCCACAAGCCAGCCACCAACCAGAGGAAGACACTTCTGAAGAGCAAATAGCCCTGTCTGACAACAGACATCCTGTCTGTGTCTCATAGTTATCATCCTCTGCCTTAGAAGAGGATGAAAATCTCTCCTTGTCTTTTTTAAGCACTACAGGCTCACCGTTGGGTTAATCTAAGGGCATGTCTGCACCCTGGCACGCACGTCAGTGCAAGCTGGTTTGCAGCGGGGATGCCAGGCAAAGCTCTTCAGCTGTTGCCAGCACCTGCTCTGCCCGCTGGTGGCACACTCTTGGTTGACGGAAGAACTGTGTGGACACAATGCTGCGGCCACACCAGGAGATCATCAGCACATGCTCTGCTCCCCGTGTAATGCTGTGGTGGAAGAGATGCCTCCTCACGGACCCTCATGAGATCTCAGGGCAACAACCATAAATAGCAGACTAAGGGCTACCACAGAAAACAAAAGGAGAGGAAATAAGAAACATCTCAGGGAAATATGAAACATCTCATCAACACCTGGTGCCCTTGAGGAGTGGCACCAAAGCCCTCATTTGGTACCCCATTTGGTACTTGTTTGGTATCTTAAGATACCAAATTAACCAAGGCCATGAAAACTTGAAGCATGGGTAAAGGGCTTTCATTGAGAAAATCCTGGAGCAACTCACTATCCTGTTACTCTTAGGGCCACAATCCCTGCAGCGTCTCCTTAGTTAGATAATTTAGATGCTAATTCGGACTTCAAATGCCAAAGCCACGACTCTTGAAAAGCTGTTCTTCCCCCAAGTGGAGATGGTAACAGAGCTTTAACCACATCAACACTTCAGAGCCCTGTCTCCATCACCCTTCACTAATTTAATCTTTGTCTGATGGAAAGAAGTTCTCAGCTGAATCGCAGGTGCGATGCGCAGAGCCACAAGCTCTCCTTGTTCCCAGATGCAATGTTGGGAAACCAGTCCCACCAGCATGACCAGACAAGGGCAGGCACGGGAAAGTCACTCGCACTGCTGGGTGAGGAGACCAAGCTAGATCCAACTTATAACCAACACATAGCCAACTCCAGGCAGCGCTCTCTGCGCTCCACTAAGAGTACTCCACTCTCTTCGCCACATTCCACTTCCTCACACAAAGAATGTCAAAGGCTGAAAAATTGGTCCTGCTTGGTGGCCTGGACTTACTTGACCTGCTCATCATGTAAAAGGAGGGTGTTGTGTTCAAGATGCAGATGGAACAGGCAGGATGGACGTGCAGCAGACACCCACGGGTCACCCAGTAGTTGACTTTGTAAGCAGGTAGCCAAGACACAGCTGCAATTCCAAGGTCAGCTGGGCTTGCTTTGGACCGCAGTCAGGAGGTCCGCTTGAGGGAAAAAAGAGGGGGTTTGGTCCCAGCTTGCTGCCTGAGCACGCCCATGGACACCGAGCAGCCACCACCTAGCAGCCAGGTTCTCTCACTAATGAACAAAACTTCTTTGGATTATCAAACCGAAGAACTCATTTGAGTGGTAAGCTCGTGCAAAAAGCTTACCCTTGATTTAATGTTCTTACACACCTTGCTGATTAGCCCAGGTACTGATCTGTTGGTGGATTACACAACACCTTCAGCTACACTGAAAATGCTGACGGGACCCAAAAACCATCATGAGCCTGAGGTTACGCAGAAAAAAATGCAATCAGCACATTATAACGAATTTCCCGAAAAATGAAGGTTTTTTTTTAAGCAGTTGTCCTTGATAAATACCTCCAAACCAGGTTCCCCACCGATGCCTGGGTGTAAGTAGCTTAACCATTTCCTGGAGCTTATGGTCTTCTCATAGGAAGGCAATACATGCGGTTAAACTGGACTATGGGTGGGATGTTCCACGTTTGACCCAATCCCTGGTTCACAAAATCATGTTGGAAAGAAGGCGAGCTCGCCAGCAGCAGTAGGATACCTGGAGAGCAAACCCCTAGGCGATGCCATCCAGGAGGGGGGCAGCAAGAAGCAGACATGAAGAGACACATCTCCTCCAGCCCAGAGGAGACGCATAAAGCCCTGGTCTTTCAATTTGATCTCACCTGCAAACCCTTCACTTCAGAGGGTGCTTTTAACACCAGACTCATCACACCGGCACAAAAGACCATGTGGTTAATTTCAGGAGGTTTTCAGCAGCAAAGTCCTCGCCTTGATTTAGATTAGAGATTGTCCACAGGTGAGAATTGAACGGAATGAGCTTTCCAGGTGCAGACACCGCCTCTGCCAGGCAGGAAGGTGTTTGAGATAAACCAAAACAGGCCAGTGTTTATGCAGCACAAGAGCAAACACCATGCCTGCTTGTTTCATTAGTTACCTCTGAAATGAAAGCCTGTCAAACTGCATGGAGGCTTCGTGCAACCTGCAAATTAACTACGAGGAATGCAACCTGGGGGTGAGGGATGCCAGATATAATCCAAGCAGTGGCTCCAAGCGCTTTCCGTAACATCAACAGTGCCATGAAGGGAAAAACCCCAAATAACACCACCCACTCCATCTGTCTGTTCTTCAGAGTTTGTTGTTTCGGTCTCGCCAGGTTAAAAGCTGCTCAATCCCATCATCGTGGGTCAGATGGCTGATAAGAAACAGATTTCATCATTTTAAGATCTAAGTCTTTATTGGAAGGGATTACCTGCAAACAAAGCTACGCACTTTGAACTGTTTAGTTTTACGTCAGTTAAAAATGCATGTGGCCCTTGTCTGGACACTCTCGAAATTGATGCACGAAATGCGAGCCCAGCTCCATTCTCCGCAGCCTCCACCATGTGCGACGCCAAAGACGTGCTGCTCCTCTGCGCTTCCCACTGTACTCAGCACTGGCGAGGCCACACCTTGAATCCTGGGTTCAGTTTTGGACCCCTCACTCCAAGAAGGACATTGAGGGACTGGAGCGTGTCCAGAGAAAGGCGACGGAGCTGGGGAAGGGGCTGGAGAACAAGGGTTATGAGGAGCAGATGAGGGACCTGGGGTTGTTTAGCCTGGAGGAGGCTGAGGGGAGACCTCATCGCTGTCTGCAACTGCCTGAAAGGAGGTTGTAGTGAGGTGGATGCCGGTCTCTTCTCCCAAGTAACAAGTGATAGGATGAGAGGGAACGGCCTCAAGTTGTACCAGGAAAGGTTTACACCGGGTACCAGGAAAAATTTCTTTACTGAGAGGTTTCTCAGGCACTGGCAGAGGCTGCCCAGGGAGGTGGTTGAGTCACCATTCCTGGAGATATTTAAAAGACAGGTGGACAAAGAGCTCAGAGATATGGTTTAGTAGTGGACAGGTACAGTTGGACTCGATCTCAAAGGTCTTTTACAGCCAAATGATTCCATGATTCTACAAAAAACAGTGAGCCTTTTAGGGGAAAGATGCCTTTCTTCAGCAAGATGCTTGGGAACAGAAACAGTCATTGGCATAAATTTGGCAAAATCTCGCCTTTGTTCAAAATTGCTCTTGTTGATGGACGAAGCAGAGTTGCAACTCGGACGTGGTCTTTGCAGCGTTAGAATACAGGCAAAATTAAAATGACACCTGAAAGCCATCTTAGAGTCATGGAAGATTTTTTTTTTTCCCCTGCCTAAAGCAGAGCTTTTGTGGTTGAGTGGAATCAGTTCCTACAACTTTCAGCACTGCAATTCTTGCAAGCACAAAACACCCTCCTGCGTGTACATCAAACCACAGTGATGCACCTTGACACGAGCGTCCTCTAAAAAGTGGCAACTCTAAGACATCACAGAGGGAATATTTCCAAAAGACAAGTTATTCCTTTTACGCTGTCTCCAAAGTCAGCCCCACGTGAGGCTGTAAGCCGCACCTGCCCTCGCTTCTCAAGCCCAAGACGTGAGGTCCTGAGGAACCTCGTTGCCTATCTGTTCGAACCCAAGAGCTGGGTGCTCCATTCCTCCCCACTGAGCTTTCTGTGGTAACAGACCACAACAGACCACACCACCAAATACTGGATTACTGCAGCTCGAATTAGGGGTGACCCGTTATCAGTTGTGGCATGGAGTCGTCTTAGGCCAACACAAAAGGTGTCCATGTTAGAGGAAAAAAAGACAAAGCGGTTGCTGACAGCCATCCAGGGGCATACAGAAAAGACCAGAGCTTGCCCAGTCTCTAAAATAATGCCTCATTTTAGAAAGTAAGGACTAAAATCAGGTTAAATGCCTTGGGTCAGCTGAACGTTGGCCATGTGCAGCAAAGAACCTGCTCTGATTATTGATTTCTATGGGAAGAAACTTCAATTCCACCACTGGCTCTGCTTCAAGGCTGCTTTGCTAAATCAGCCCATGCGTGTATTTTAGGCTGGCTCCACACCTAAAGTGAGGGTTGGGATCTACAAGTGGTAGGTTCTTGGCTAGAGAAGACAATTCCAGGTATAACCAACGTGCCAAGGCACCATCCATGGCCATCTTTACCATCTCACCTAAGAAAACACCTCCTTTTCTCAGCAACCTTCAACAGCAACACCCCACATTTTCTGTCCTGTAGGACCAACCTCTTCCAAACCTCAATGTCACCCACATCCAGAAGAGCAGCAGACCTTGGTGCTGATGATGGGGGAGCTCTGCAAGGACAAGCAGAGGAGGCAGCAAGAGCTTCCCAGGAGCTGAGGGATGCTCTCCAGAGCAGATAGCTGATGTCCACATGCAGCCTGCAGGACTACGCTGTCAAAGAGCCAGGCCAGAATCGGACAGGCTCTTGATGAGAAAAGAGAGCCTAAATATCAAACCAATGCAGATGGACTTCTTTTTTAATTACAACTTGCTTGAAGTGACACATGAAAGCAGTGAAATCCCAGGCACAGCTGACGCACTAGGACGGGTTTAAATTTAGACGAACAACATGAATGCTCAAACAACAGCAAAGAAGTGGAAACTTTTTTGGCACTGTCCAGAAGGAGAAAAGGAAACCAAAAGAAAGACAGCTGACACCACTCATCGCTACTGAGAACAACATCCACGGGCATTTCAGCCTCTCAGTTCTCCACTTCTATGCTGAATCCAGCTTTTTATCCATGCACGATGCCAGTAAACAACATTTACAGCTTTCAGAGTACACGTGAAGACTATCAACCAAAACACAGCGTGTGAGTTCACAAGACAGCTGGCATTATTATTATTACTACTTTAAAATTTAGTTTTTCATCAGCTTTGTTTTTAACGGGACAACTGCGGTGTTGGTACTTCAGCACAAACCAAATATACCGAGGTGATAAAAAAAGCCATTTCCAAGTTTTGCAGACTGAAGTTTTAAGAGAGATAAAACACAGCACCAACATAAAACAGAGTCCTTCAAAATCTGCTGTTTCTTCTGCTGCATTATTTATTTGGGAGCTTTTCGTTCAGCAGTCAGAGATGTGCTCAGCCGGATATCCAATCGCCTGCTGGGCTTCATCCCAAATTTCTCTAACATTACTCACGGTTTCTGTGCGGCAAGAGGGGTGAAGATTTTATACCTAAAGGGAGGAAGAAGCATCTGCAACACTGTGCAGGAATTATCATGGTTAGGCTTAGACCTCCGGGTCCAAGTGATTCCCACAGATCCCTCCCACAGACAGAGAAAGAAATGAGGCTGAAGCTCAGACCTCTCTGCCTTTGCATTGTTTGGGATCCGGGATGTGCTGGGATCTCCCCGGGAGGGAATGGCAGGAAGCTGTGCCAGGGGATGTTTAGGTTGGACATTAGCAAAAGGTTCTTCACCCAGAGGGTGGTGGAGCGCTGGAACGGCTCCCCAGGGGAGCAGTCACGGTGCGGAGCCTGACAGTATTCAAGAAGCATTTGGACAATGGCCTCCGGGACACGGTGTAAATGTTGGGGTTGTTCTGTGCCGGGACAAGACTTGGACTCAATGATCCTTGTGGGTCCCTTCCAACTCAGGGCGTTTTCTGATGCAGACCATCCCGGTGGGATCCTGCAGCTCTGCGCAAAGGATGCTCAGCCCAAAGGAAGATGCTCTGCACGCAAACATCGCAGCAGCGACAGCGTGGGCAGCATCAACTCTGCCTGCCAGCACGGAATTACCTTCTGCCCGACTTTCACAAGCTGAATTGCCTTAAAGCAGCCTTAAGCCAGGAACCACCTGCCCTTTCCCAAAGGAAAATGCCTTCCCTTCACCCTCCAAACGAGGGGAACATCTGATGCAACACCAACATCACCACTTTCCGGTTACAATCCCTTAAAAATTAGGCCGAACTGCAAATATTTTTATTCCTTTTATCCTGCCTGACTGCAGGGCAACCTGGACACAGCAATTTATTATTTTTCACCCCCAAATGCACTTTTGAAGTGATTTTAGAACGCATTTGTTGAGGCACAGGTACTACGACTGCAGAGACCACGGTTCAACCCTCTGATTGCACCAACCCAGGCAACACTGATGCTCTGTGCCTCAGTTTCCCCCCCGCATTATCTGCTGGTTCCCAAACCCTTCAGGACAAGCATCCCTCCCCGAAAACTGAAGAATGGATCTCTGCCTGCCTGTGCTGGGGTTCCACATCACAGCCAGGCAGAAGGAAAACCAGCAGCAGGACAGCAAGCGACTCTCCCCCAGGATGTGTGTGAGGTGAGGGTGTAACAACAGGGGTCAACACGGGGAGGTACAGCCGGGACAGACAGGGCAGCTGCAGAGAGGGGGTTAAACACTCGCCCTCCCCAAATCCCCACCGCAAGGCTCTGCATTCCTCTGCTCAAACAGCGCGCTGGGCTAAAGCCTTTTTTTTTTTGCTCACTGTTTCCATGCCCGGTCATGTCCTGCATCCTGGATTTGGTGAACGTTTTAATAGCTCCTATTAATAGGCAGAGCGGGAGTTGGAGAGGCACCAGCTGCTGGACAGGCACCTCCGCAGAGCCGCAAGGCTGTCCTGCGGCACGGGAAGGAGCTAAACATCACACAGGAGAACAAAAACCAGCAAGCCCTGCTCGCCCAAAAGCATTTGGGATGTTGAAATTGGGCTCAATTTCAACACACAATTTTTAGGCACCTCCTGGTAAAACACCTCGCATTCCCTACGGATCCAAGAGCAGGGATGCGCTGGAGACCACAGCATGTTGTTCAGGGAAATGAATGAGTTGGTGTGCGCCCCTCCCCATCACCGGGCTGGAGTTGTGACCTTGTTTCACGGGATCTCACCAGGCGCTGCAAGAGTCCAGATGGACTGTCTGGCTAATTGAGTTAATTAAAGCGTTTTTCACCAGCGATTAATTTTCAGGTGCGCCGCTCCGGAGCAGCTCCAACTCTCTCCAGGGAGCACAGGCCACACCTTGGGAGCAGCAGGAGAGACGGGAAAAATTACTTGGATGCACTTACTGATGGCACTACGCTGTTTCCCAGCAGCGTCTGCCGACTGCAAGCAGCTTACAGGAAAAAAAAACCCAAACAAACACCCCAGACCCCAGAAACCCTCCAAACCTTTGCCTATTTTTCACCTCCTAGCTGAGCAGGACAGACTCCACACGGAGAAGATCCAGGCATGGCTGTAGCCGGTGGATGCAGGGGATCAGACCCACCACGCTGATGTCCTAAACCCAGAGCATCTTTCCCCCGGTCCAGCACGAAGCAGAAGCGATAAACTTCGGGAAGCGAGCAGTGCTGCCCGTAACTCTCCGGGCGATAAGCTGGTCAAGGCCAGAGCCAGCAGCAGGAGCTCTGTTTTGCTGACGAGGTAATCGCCATCTCCCAGGGACAGTAAACACTTTGTCTGTCCATGGCCCTTGCCCAGAGATAACCCAGTAAAAAGCTCGCCGAGGCCAAGAGAAAGGCTTGCTTTGTGGCCGCTGCCGTTCCGCTCCCCAACAAGGAGGATGGCTGCCACGTACCGGGAGGTTGGAATTAAGAAACAAAAACCAACAGAAACCAAAAGGAACCTCCTCAAACCCAACCCAAGGCGTTGGTGGGGACCCCGCACAGTCATCCCCTTTGCCCTGAAGCCTCCTGTCCCCCTCGGTCACAGCAAACGGGTGATGAGTGCCTACAGAGGTACCAGTTGGGTGGAGGCTGCTCCGATACATCTGCAGATGACAGTCTCCACAGGCAAGGAGGAGCCAGCGCTCGGGAAGACAAATTGTGGGATGCACACCACATCTCCTCCTTTTTTTTGTGGGACACGTCCTCCCATCTCCTCCTCTCTTTTGCGGGATGCTTCCTCCCATCTCCTCCTCTTTTGTGGCACACACCCCCACACCTCCTCCTCCTCTTCCGCGGGACACGTGCCGCTACCTCCTCCTCTTTTGTGGGATGCATCCCCCACCTCCTCCTCTTTTTGTGGGATGTACCCCTCCATACCCTCCTCTTTTGAGGGACGTACCCCCCACCTCCTCTTTTGTGGGACACACCTCCCTACCTCCTCCTTTTTCGCATCCTCCTAATTTCCTACTCTTTTGCGGGATGCACTCCCACCTCCTCTTTTTGCAGGATGCACCCTCCATCTCCTCTTTTTGTGGGATGCAACTCCCATCTCTTTTTTTCTGCAGCACTAAGTCTGATGAATTGCAAGGAATCGGTTGCTCCCAGGCCATGCGCATTAGGAACTATTCCTTATGTTTTCTTACAGACTTTTAAGAGTTCGAACGGCACCAAAGGTGCAGCCACACGGACAGAAAAAGATGCTACTGATGGGTTTGGGGAGCAAAGGGGGTAAAGAAAAGTGTGGAGGGGATTGGGTCAGGAGGCACAGTGCTCGGAGGAGACAGAAGAGCCATTTCCAAGGCTCGGTTTCCATGCACACTGCCGACTGGGAAACGCTTCTCATGCCTGCGGAGAGGAACCCCACCCCGGCACAGCTAATCTCATGGCAGGTTTTCAATGAGGCAGCCAGGACGTGAGGGGCTGGGGAGGGAGGCTGGCGAGGGGGGAAAGAAAGCAAGGAAATGCCACAGAGGTGAGGACGCTTTTTCTGGCGGGGCGAAGGCTTGTTTTGTTTCCCTCCCTTCAGCTCGCTGCCATTTTCCGGAAGCTGGATCAGCTACAAAAAAATAAGAAGTTTCTCTTTGTTTAATTATAGCTGCTGTAGCCCTTGCGCTGCGGGACCCGGCGTCCTCCCCGGCTGCTCTGGGAACGGATGCGAATGAAAACGGCGGTACGGCAGCAGAGAATAACACAGGAGTTAAAGTTTTAACATCTTCTGCAACGATCGACCTGAGCTCAGACAGGTTATTTTTATGCCCAGAGGCAGGCAAGACTTCCGAGACTTAAGTCCCAATTCCCCGTGTCACCGCTGCACTGGTTATTCAAATTCCTGCCCTTCTTGCTCCCTTCCTCAACCTTTTACCTGGTGTAGGTGTCTCCTAGATGGACAACTCAAGTATCTTCTCCCAACAGGTGCTCCAGGCAGCCCTGGTGCCTGCCAAATCCACACCTGCACAGAGACCGATCTGCAGCCAAGAGGTCCAACCAAACCCATCTGAGGACGCATTCTGAATTCAACCCCCTCTAACTCAACGGAACATGCCCTGTGCTCCCCTCCCAGCCCCAACATCTCGCTGGCGCAACGCAAGGCCACCATCCCCGAGGACCATCACAACGGGGAAGAAGCCCCGGCTGAGCTCACTGGCAAGCTAGCGGCAGCACTGACCGTAAAACATCTCCTGCTTTGCTGTTCTCCACCGCCTGAGCCGCGGACGCACTATTGTTCAACTCCAAAAAAGCCTCTTCTGTTCCTAAGGAAACAGCCGGCGTTGTTCAAACAAGGCCACACACCACGCAAATGCCTTCCCCCTAAAAGATGACCTAAAGCACTTTATAGCAGCGGCGCGGTCCGGCTGGCTGGGCACGAGGGGAGAAGGGCGGCTGATGGATTCGATCCTGGAGAATAAACCGGGGAGAGAGAAGCCAGAGCTTTGCGTGAGGCTTGTTTGCAGCACGGGACGAACAACCCAGCCTAAAGTCTACATACCGCAGCCGCCTTTCTTTGCTGTGTTGAAAGGGCGCTTTCTGGAGTCAGCTAGAAAACATCTGGTTTGACTTCACCGCAGCGATCTCCCCTCCTGAAGACGATGGGATACTCCCCAGGGCAACCCTCCCGCGGGGCAGGAGGAGGGGGCAAAGGAAATTACTTCGGAGCCTGCAGAGAACTGTGAAAAGGAAAGGCTTTTACACTGCTACTATTACTATAATTAATATTATTTTATTAGTGCAGCTTCCCCACCACCATTCAACAGCACTGCGAACCGAACGCGCACTGCCACCCCTCCAGTCTGCACTAAAGGAGCAGGGTGACGGAGAAAGACAGAAGAGACTGAAAAACAAAATGACTCAGCCACCTTCCACCTTTGAATTTCAATATATACAGGTTTGAGGCTACGAAGTTGCTCGCACATCCATCACCTGCAGCCGGTGTGCGTCAGCCCAGCCGTCGCCGGTGAAGAGGAGACGGGATGCAATGTGCGCTGCCTTCCTGCTGATGCAACAGCTCGCGCAGGCGGGGCAGGAGCACGGATTCGCGTAGGAGCACGCGGGAACATTTAGCCCTAGGACTTGCAATTTGTTTTCTTCTATCAGCAATGAAAGCATTACGCTCCCCAGCAGCCTGTTGATATGCCCGCTGGGAAGGAGCTCCCTCTCAGCACCGTAAATAAAATCTTGCACAAATCCATATGAAGTCAGCAGGTTAAAAATGGAAATATTTCGCATGGATCACGGTGGGACCAGCCAAAGGGTTTGCAATGGAGGAGCAGCAGACTGTCCAGTCCATAGACAGTGCTAAATCTCCACCCAAAAATGGGATTAAAGGCAGTAGATGCTGCTTGTGGGACACCTGTGGCTTCCTCAAAAAACATGCAACCCACTCAAAGTGTCAGCTTTCCTCGCAGAGGTAAAAAATGCCAACCTAGGGACGGGATGAAAGAGAGTTGGAAGAGTTAGGGTCAGCTCTTTGACCCATCAAAAACTGACTTTACCCTGGAAACACCATCGACACGCACAGGGGAGTGTCGCTGCCTGCTGCACCTGCAAACTGCCCAGCACAAGGACTTAACGCACTCCTTCATTTTCCTGTTTTCCTGTGAGCCATCGGTATACGTCTCTTTCCGTACTCCCACACCTTTCTTTACGAGCCCAAGGGAGCAGCAGAAATATACTGAAACCATTTGACTCCGAGGGCCACCGGGAGAAATTAAGGACCCCAGACTGCAGTGAGGACCGTGAGAGGGGGCAGATGCCACAGGCAGCCTCAAAACTACCCCTCAGCGTGGCTCTATGGATGGTTTTGGTGTTACTGGAACTGGGACATCAGTTGAGCATTCAATGGAAACCAGATGCTGCCTTCTCACCTGCTGGGAGCAAGTCTCCCCACCTCGTTTAGAAAGCCAAGGCTGTCTTTGGTGGAAGGAAAAGGGCTTGTCAGGACACGTGTGTGCCCACTGGAGGACCTGCTCCCATCAGCTCAAGCTACAGGTCCTGCAAGTACTTTCTCCCTTTTCATTTTCACAAAATAAACATTATTTATGGCTATAAAGGGAGCTCAGGCTGCAATTCGCACTTTTGAATTTAATAAACCCTGCAGCTCTGTAATTAAGAAGCAAGGCTGTCCTTGCATCCCCGCATCAACCCCGCAGGGAGGGAAATCGGACCAATCATGTCCGCAGGGAGCATCCCTTCTGCTGCTCCCCCCCAGGGTTTCACTGCCCCTCTGGGGTTTGCTTCCAAGTCACATCCCTGTGGCGGGCGGCAGGTTTTCCCCTGCACCAGCTCCAAGAGGTCCACGTGCTCGCTGCCCCAGCCAAGGCTGGCACGGTGCTTTTGACGTCCTCTAACAATGACAGCCCTGTCCCCAAACGCTGGCCCCTTGGCAGGGGTAACGCAGGGATTGTTTGTGCCGTGCTTGCAAGAAGCAAGCGGATGCAGCTCCGGCAGCGAAAGCGAAGCATCCCCTGCTCACGCAGGGACCGGGAGTGTGCCCTAACGTCGGAGCTCAGGGCTCGACTGAAACAACGGGGGGCTTGTTTTGTGCCGTTTCAAGATAAAACCTCATTCTGCAAATTTTAGGGAGCAGCCTGAATGGTGCTGACAGTGGAGATGCCTCCTGCACCACAGCGAGATACTGTCCAGAGGGCAGGGCACCCCAGGCAGCACCCAGCTTTGCAGCCGCACCTTGCCCTCAATTAACGCCTTCCTGCATCCGTCCTCTCCCACCCCAGGCTGTCCCTCACGAGGATACCTTAAATCCCACTGCAAGGAACGCACCAGCCTGGCACGGGGTGTGGGGTGCCAACGCAAGGAGCAAGCTGTCCCTTCGGCATGCAGAGCGACGCATGCCTGATGGTACCCCCTATAAACCCGATATTCGCCCCGTACCATCACCTCCGGGAGGTCCAACCTGAGCAACCTTTAAGCTCAAACCAGACTGAAAGCCCTGCAAGGTGAGGCACTGAAGAACCCTTCGCTATACATATGCAAGGTATATATTCCAGTTAATAAGCGCAAATACATTTTCCAGCAGGCTGATCCCCCTCTTTCAAACATGGTCATTAAGGAAGCCAAGATTTGGCTACAAAGCTCCTCCAAGGTTGCCAATACAAAGAAGATACCCAGCCCTCCGCTTGAGAAAGTCCTCCACCACCACGGACACCCCTTTGCTGCCGTGGACATCCCTTCAGGATGCCGCTGGGCGCCCACACACCCAGCACAGACCAGCCTCGGCTGAGCAGCATCACAGCCAGCTCTGCCAACCCAAAGCACGTCCTTTGCAGGGACAACAAACCTCCAAGCCATCTCACCCCCCTCAGCACCTCTCCGGGAGCCGCCAGGGCAGTCTGCAACGCTCAGGTGCTTTCAGAATGAATTTGGGAAAGGCGAGAAAAGGCAGGTGCCAAACCGAAGGGTGCGAGACTCTGAGGCGAGGCGATTTGCATTCATTTCTCTTCCAGCTGCCCTCAGAAATCCACCCACCAAACCAGAAGGCAACGCAACTTTCAGACCTCTTGAAAACAAGGGTAAGGAGGATGCAAATTCCCCCTCACATCCTAACCCCCACAGCTGCCCTTTGCACAGATGATGAAAAGCTTCTCGCCGTATTAAAATGTTTTTCCCATTTGAAAAAAATGCAGTGTCGAAACCACCTCCTTAGCATAGATACAAGCTCTTCTGAACAACCCCACCAGGCTAAAATAAATATTTTGCTTCACAAATAGTTTTCCTCTCATTAAAATGAAAACATAATTAGGATGTCAAGCACAGAGGCGAGCACTGGCTGCAATCACTCCGCGCAGCACCACGCTGCTCAGCTTTTATTTGATTAAAAGCAACGACGCTGCTATTTTGGAAAAGCACGCACTCTTCCAAGGCCCGAATGGAGTTTTTTTGGAATATATATATGGAAAGCTGGCATCTTTGCCGGCAAAAAAAATCCCCACATGCCCTCAGCAGAGGCTGCGGGTCCACGGCGTAGGGCACCAGTGAGCACTGCGGGTGACCGCATCGTCTCGCTGCTCATGGCCAGGGGGTTAAAGCTCGTGGTAGGAAGAGCCCAGTAACCCTCAGCAAGTGTCTAACTGCTGGAAAGGGCATGGGAAAGAGAAGAAAAGGAGAGAAAAGGGGAAAAAAGGAGAGAAAAGGAGAGAAAAGAGAAAAAAAGGAGAGAAAAGGAGAGAAAAGGAGAGAAAAGAGAAAAGAAGGAGAGAAAAGGAGAGAAAAGAAAAGGAGAGAAAAGAGAAAAAAAGGAGAGAAAAGGAGAGAAAAGAGAAGAAAAGGAGAGAAAAGAAAAGGAAAGAAAAGAGAAAAAAAGGAGAGAAAAGGAGAGAAAAGAGAAAAAAGGAGAGAAAAGGAGAGAAAAGAAAAGGAAAGAAAAGGAAAGAAAAGGGAAGAAAAGGAAAGAAAAGGAAAGAAAAGGAGAGAAAAGAGAAGAAAAGGAGAGAAAAGAAAAGGAAAGAAAAGGAGAGAAAAGAGAAGAAGAGGAGAGGAGAGGAGAGGAGAGGAGAGGAGAGGAGAGGAGAGGAGAGGAGAGGAGAGGAGAGGAGAGGAGAGGAGAGGAGAGGGAGGAGAGGGAAAAGAGGAAAGGAAAGGAAAGGAAAGGAAAGGAAAGGAAAGGAAAGGAAAGGAAAGGAAAGGAAAGGAAAGGAAAGGAAAGGAAAGGAAAGGAAAGGAAAGGAAAGGAAAGGAAAGGAAAGGAAAGGAAAGGAAAGGAAAGGAAAGGAAAGGAAAGGAAAGGAAAGGAAAGGAAAGGAAAGGAAAGGAAAGGAAAGGAAAGGAAAGGAGTGATAAAAAGTGAGAAAAGATGCTACTGGTGATGTTTGCGTGAGAGCACCCGTGCAGGGTCCGGTATCGACGCTGCCAGATGGAAGCAAGAGCCAAGACGAGTAGCAAATACTCATAATTTCAAGACAAGCCAGGAGGACATCATTTTCAGTATCAGGTTTTTTTGTTGTTGTTGTTTTTAAGCAAATCTAAGCATCTCGTTGCCGCAGTTAGGCACCAGGAAATAGAAGTTAAGTCCTTCTTCCAGAGTGGAGGAAGACGTTTCGCTACCTCGACTCAGATGTCAACACGACGCACATCCCCCTCCACCATCCACCCAAGCGGCTCATGAACACCCGCAACTTAATTATTGCAAATCTTCGGGGGTGTTAGCGAGGAAGGGCTGGCTGCGGGGGAGCGAAAGGCGGTACACCCGCATCCTCAGGGAAGGGCACGGATGCTGCGCCAGGCATTTGCGTGCTTTTGCACCCCAGACCCCTTTACACCTCTGGGTCCACAGCAGACATCGATGCCAGGCAGCTTCCCTAGGGCAGAGGCACGGAATCGCATCACCATCACCCGCTGCACTGAAGTTGCTTGGAATAAAAGTAACGCAGGGCTGCTCTGGCAGTCAAAATGTTTACTCCCAAACACCTTTACAGCCAGCAGTCCCCCAAGAACCACCTGCGGCACTGTTGGCCTCGAATGGGCACCCCAATACCTGAACCCAACGGGAACGTTGTCCACGAGTCCATCTCTCCTGCCGGATGCCCCCCTGCGACCAACCCTGCTGCAACAACGGCTGTGAAACAACTCCAGAAGAGCAGACCCTGCGTGCGAACCAACCTCCGGCGGGCAGGCAGCGAGGAGGAAACGGGGCAGCAACCCCACCGCCTCCACCAGCCCCGACCGGGCAAACCCTGCTGGGAAACGAACGCCAGGCACAGCCGGCGAAATGCTGTTAAAAAAAAGCCCTGAAGTGCTCAGGAACAGCCCACGATGAGGTCAGAAAGGGAAGGAAAGCCAGCCCGGCCTCAGCTGGAAGGCATCGCAGCAAGCCTACGGGTCAGGCCCGTCAGGAAACGCTTGCGCAGAGTCCCTGGAGTACACCCCGTCCCACCGCCGCGCGCAAAGCGCCCGACAACATCTCAGCTGGGGACCAACTCCACGACGTGGCTCCTCTCATCCCTGTCCCCTCCGGCCAGTGCCAGCAGGACCTGGGGGACAACAGGCGGGGAGCTGGGAGCACCCCAAAAGCTCACCACGCTCCAGGCAGAGGACATCTCGGCGGGGCAGCGGGAGCAGGGCAGCGGGCACCTGCGGGCCCCGGAAGGCTGGGAAGGGGCTCTCCATCAGGGAGCGTAGCGACAGGATGAGCGGGAATGGTTTTCAGCTGAAAGAGGGGAGATTGAGATGAGATCTTGGGCAGAAATGTTTCCCCTGCGAGGGAGGTGAGGCACAGGCTGCCCAGAGCAGTGGGGGCTGCCCCATCCCTGGGGGTGTTTAAGGCCAGGTTGGATGGGGTTTGGAGCCCCTGATCCAGTGGGAGGTGTCCCTGCCCATGGCAGGGGTGGGACTGGGTGGGCTTTGGGATCCCTTCCAACCTAAACCATTCCATGGTGCACTGTGTGGCACACTCCCATAGCGTTGCACACTTGTCTGGTGTTGCACAGGGCACTCACACAGTGTGCATTTCACACTCCGTGGCGTTGCACTCATCCGATGCCGTGTGGCACACCTGCACGGCACTGCACGCACACCCAGTGGTGCATTGCACACTCATACGACGTTGCACAATTACCCAGCATTGCACACTTGCCTGGCACCGCACAAAAATATGGCACTGCACTGCATGCTCGCACGACACTGCACGCTTGTCCGGCATTGCACACGCGTTCAGATTTGCACACACACACAACTGCACGGCACTGTGTTGCCAACTTTTCCAGCGCTGCACGCCCATCGTTGCACTCGCAGCATTGCACACTCTCCCAATGCTGCACTGCACACACACTTGGCGTTGCACAATTGCCCAGTGTTGCACACACCCCCAGCATTGCATTGCACACTCGCTTGGCATGGCACACTTGCCCAGTGTTGCACACTCATTCAGAATTGCATTGCACACTCGCTGGGCATTGCATTGCACACTCGCTTGGCATTGCACACTCATCCAGCATTGCATTGCACACTTGCTTGGCGATGCACACTTGCTCAGCATTGCACACACACCCAGCATTGAATTGCACACTCGCTGGGCATTGCATTGCACACTCACTTGGCATTGCACACTCATCCAGCATTGCATTGCACACTTGCTTGGCGATGCACACTTGCTCAGCATTGCACACACACCCAGCATTGAACTGCACACTCGCTGGGCATTGCACACTCATCCAGCATTGCATCGCACACTTGCTTGGCTTTGCACACTTGCTCAGCGTTGCACACTCATCCAGCATTGCATCGCACACTTGCTTGGCTTTGCACACTTGCTCAGCGTTGCACACTCATCCAGCATTGCATTGCACACTTGCTTGGTGTTGCATACTTGCCCAGCATTGCACACTCATCCAGTACTGCATCACACACTTGCCTGGTGTTGCACACTTGCTTGGTGTTGCACACTCATCCAGCGTTGCACCGCACACTCGCTGGGCATTGCACACTCATCCAGCATTGCATTGTGAACTTGCCCAGCGTTGCACACTCATCCAGCACTGCCCCGCACACTCGCTTGCCGTTGCACGCCCACCCGGCACGGCAGTGCACACTCGCACGACACCGCACACTTTCCCGGCGTTGCACACGCGCTCCGACTCGCACACGCACCGCCGCCCCCTCGCCCAGCGCTGCACGCCCCGCGCTCGCCGCACGCCCATGGTCGCGGAGCCGCCTCCCGCCCCGCCGCGCCCGGACACCGCCGCCGCCGCTTTTCCCCCGTGTCCGGGAGCGCCGCGCGCTCCGCTCCCCGCGCCCATGGCTCACCCTCCTCCGCCACCGCACCGCCGCTCCGCGCCCGCCGCGTGACACGCCCACCGCTGACGTCACGGGGCGGGGCGGGGGCGGGGCCAGCGGGGAGGGGCGGGGGGCGTGCTATGGGGTGTGAGGGGGTCTGTGTGTGAGGGGGCAGAGCTGTGGGGAAAGGGGTGCAATGGGGTGAGGGGGTCTGTGAGGGGCAGAGCTGTGGGGAAAGGGGTGCGATGGGGTGTGAGGGGGTCTGTGAGGGGCAGAGCTGTGGTGAAAGGAGTGCATTGGGGTGTGAGGGTCTGTGAGGGGCAGAGCTGTGGGGAAAGGGGTGCGATGGGGTGTGAGGGGGTCTGTGAGGGGCAGAGCTGTGGTGAAAGGAGTGCATTGGGGTGTGAGGGTCTGTGAGGGGCAGAGCTGTGGGGAAAGGGGTGCGTTGGGGTGTGAGGGTCTGTGTGTGAGGGGCAGAGCTATGGGGAAAGGGGTGCAATGGGGTGTGAGGGTCTGTGTGAGGGGCAGAGCTGGGGTGAAGGGGTGCAATGGGGTGAGGGGGTCTGTGAGGGGCAGAGCTATGGGGAAAAGGGTGTGATGGGGTGTGAGGGTCTGTGTGAGGGGCAGAGCTGTGGGGAAAGGGGTGCGATGGGGTGTGAGGGTCTGTGAGGGGCAGAGCTGGGGTGAAAGGGGTGCAGTGGGGTGTGAGGGTCTGTGAGGGGCAGAGCTGTGGGGAAAGGGGTGCAGTGGGGTGTGAGGGTCTGTGAGGGGCAGAGCTGTGGGGAAAGGGGTGCGGTGGGGTGTGAGGGGGTCTGTGTGAGGGGCAGAGCTGTGGGGAAAGGGGTGCAATGGGGTGTGAGGGGGTCTTTGTGTGAGGGGCAGAGCTGTGGGGAAAGGGCTGCAATGGGGTGTGAGGGGGTCTGTGAGGGGCAGAGCTGTGGGGAAAGGGGTGCAACGGGGTGAGGGGGTCTGTGTGAGGGGCAGAGCTGTAGTGAAAGGGGTGCAATGGGGTGTGAGGGTCTGTGTGTGAGGGGCAGAGCTGTGGGGCAAGGGGTGCAATGGGGTGTGAGGGTCTGTGTGTGAGGGGCAGAGCTGTGGGGAAAGGGGTGCAATGGGGTGTGAGGGTCTGTGTGTGAGGGGCAGAGCTGTGGGGAAAGGGGTGCGATGGGGTGTGAGGGGGTCTGTGTGAGGGGCAGAGCTGGGGTGAAAGGGGTGCGGTGGGGTGTGAGGAGCAGGGAGGGGGAAATGGAGCGAGGGGCAGTGGTGGTACAAAATGGGGGTGAAGTGGGGTGTGAGGGGATCTTTGTGTGAGGGGTAGATCTGGTGTAAATGGGGGTGCAGAGGCAATGCTGGTACAAAGTGGGGGTGCAGTGGGGTGTCAGGGTGACCTTGTATGAGGGGCAGGGCTGGGGTGAAATGGGGGTGCAGAGGCAGTGCTGGTACAAAGTGGGGGTGCAGTGGGGTGTCAGGGTGACCTTGTATGAGGGGCGGGGCTGGGGTGAAATGGGGGTACAGAGGCAGTGCTGGTACAAAGTGGGGGTGCAGTGGGGTGTGGGAGCATCTGCGTGTGAGGGGCAGTGCTGGTGCAAAACAGGGGTGAAGGGTGCAGTGGGGTGTGGGAGCATCTTTGTCCGAGGAGTGGGGTGGGAAATGGAGCGAGGGGCAGTGCTGGTGCAAAATGGGGGTGCAGTAGGGTTTGGGGGTGGCCTTGTATGAGGAGCACGGCTGGGGTGAAATGGGAGTGCAGTGGAGTATGGGAGCATCTGTGTGTGAGGGGCAGTGCTGGTACAAAACTGAGCTGAAAGGGGTGCAATGGGGTGTGGGAGCATCTGTGTGTGAAGGGCGGTGCTGGTACAAAATGGGGGTGCAATGAGGTGTGGGGCATCTGTGTGTGAGGGGCAGTGTTGGTGCAAAATGGGGGTGCAATGGGGCGTGGGAGCATCTGTGGGTGAGGGGCAGTGCTGGTGTAAAATGGGGGTGCAGTGGGGTGTGGGAGCATCTGTGTGTGAGGGGCAGTGCTGGTGGAATGGGCTTGTGGGCCATGTCGAGTGTTTGCTGTGAAGCTCAGTGTGCTGAACTACATCCCTGTGTTGTCCGGGATCAGAGCAAAAATCCCCGCCAGGCTCCTTTCCCACAACTGCAAGGATGGGGATTCCTGCAAGAGGGAAAAAACCATGGAGTAGAACGCTAAAACATCAAACCTTTATTCCTGATGAAGCAGCAAGGCACACAACCCAACTCTTGAGTTAACCACCGTTAGAGAAGGTGGCTTCAAAGTTTGTCACAGCTCCAACCCTGGGGCAACCGAAGCCAAGAAGAGGTTTTGTGCTTGTTAAAACCCCATGGACTAATTGGGCATCCCACTCTGGGGCTGCTGAGCATCCCACCCTACCCCCTCCGAGCATCCCACCCTGTCCCCACCAAGAATCCCAGCGCTGCCTGGGGTTTCGCTCCTTGGCAGGGCTGCTTGGTTTGGAAATAAGGTGCCAGCTGCGAGACACGCAGCAGGTCAAGGCTGGATGCAATGTGCGGCCAGAGATGGTGGTCACGGTAGCCATCTCGCATTGAAACACCCCTGGGCTGAGCGAGAAATACTGGGGCAAGTGGGTCCTGTGCACGGATGGTCCCGGGCAATGTGAGCCACTGCACTTCCTACCCTAGTGTTGTTTTTTTCCTGGGTTTAATCAGGATCTGATGATTAAATTTCCTCTTCCTGGTGTTGGCTCCTCCTGCTCCCAAACTTCCAGGGCTGTGGAAGGAGACGGGATTTTCACCAGAACAAGTTGAAAACATGGTGGGCAGCTGGGGCAGCTGCAGGTCCTCGCATGGCCAAACCCTCACAGGTGTCACCCAGGGCTCCCCAGTCTCAGCCGGTCCTTTCGCTGTCTTTGTTTAGCAAGCAGGAACAAAACAAGCTGTTCAACCACTTCAAAGCACCCTCTGGAGCTCCTTTCTGTTGCATTGTTTGGGGAGGTTTGGGGTTTATCAAAGGAAAGCTCCTTACCGCTGGATCCCCTGGTTCTGTAATCGCAACGGGGCATTTTGGTCTCACTTTGCTGGTGGGAACGGTTCAGATGTCACCAGAAACACCGGGGTGCAGCTGGGCTGGGTGCTGCTCCTGTCCTGGCAGTGGGTGCTGAGAAGGTGCCAGGGTGCTGCTGCCCTCTGCACCTCGCCACCAACACCTGGCTTGTTCTTCTCCTGCGTCCCTAGTCTGATTGCATCTCTCTCTCGTGCTGTAAAGTCCAAAATTACTTGTCTCTTGAAATGTTTTTATTTTAGAACCATCAAATCATAGAATCGTTTGGGTCAGAAGGGACCTTAAAAACTATCCAGTTCCACCCCCCTGCCATGAGCAGGGACACCTCCCACTGGATCAGATTGCTCAAAGCCTCATCCAACTTGGCCCTGAACACCTCCAGGGATGGGGCTTCCACGACTTCTCTGGGCAACCTCACCATCTTCACAGGAAAACATTTCTTCCTAATATCTAACCTAAATCTCCCCTCTTTTAGCTTAAACCCATTCCCCCTTGTCCTGTCCCTGCACTCCATGATAAAAAGCCCCTCCCCAGCTTTCCTGGAGCGGCTTTCAGCACTGGAAGCTGCTCTAAGGTCTCCCCGGAGCCTTCTCTTCTCCAGGCTGAACAACCCCAACTCTCTCAGCCTGTTCTCATATGCGAGGTGCTCCAGCCCTCGGATCATCTTTGTGGCCTCCTCTGGACTTGCTCCAACAGATCCATGTCCTCCTTATTCTGATAAATACTAAAGTAGCGAATCTTGCAGTCAAAACAACTTCCACCAGCAGCCAGTTTATGTTGCACAAAATTTCTTGCCCTCCTTCATTCTTAAATGAATTAGTCAGGGGTAAATTGTACTGTCTTTTCCCCTCCCTGACAAACTTTGAATCGACTTTTTTTTTTCCCTACCTCCCAAATCCCAGTTTATTCTTACTCATCGTCCCAGGCTGGCATCTTGCATGGCTTTGGAGACAAAAGCGCCTTTTCCGATGAGCCAGCTGCTGGGCTGGAGGAGGCGTACGTGCATCTTGAGCTTCAGCTCAGCCAGTCTCATGATCTCTTTGTGGTGAACCCACATCTCCAGGCGGTACAAGTGAACTCGAACTTCAAACTGACAGCTTAATTGAAAATCAGCAATTCATGCGCGACAACTGCTGCCCATCTTGGGAGCTGTTTTCTCTGCGCTGATGATGCACATTAAACGTGTTGCCAGTGGGGAAGGTCCAGCAGAGCCTGAGGTGGAAGGATGAGTATCCCCCACTCTGCATGTCATTCCCCCTCTTTGTTTGGCAACAAATGTTTTACAACACCCAGAAGAAGCTCAGAGCAATAAGAGGTTGTGTGGTATTTGATCGCAGGGTGGGTGCTGTATGTGGCAGGGACCGGAACCCATGGGAATGGAAGATGCTCCCACAGCATCCTGGAAGCCTCCCTGCCCAGCTCCTGCTCCTCTCCTGCCTGCAGCCGCCTTCTGCTGCCGTGTCCCCTCTGCTCCCACTGCAATCACAGAGAGCCAGGAGAGAGCCAGGCACACCAGCACCAGAGCCATCCCACCCTTGGATGTGTGCCATTCCCACCTTTGGATGTGTGCCACTCTCCTTTCCCCTGCCAGGAAGCGATACCGGTGAGCAATTAGACCCGGACAGGATGCCCTAATGAGCTCGGGCTTTTATACAGCACTGGGAATTGATCTTGCAGGAATTCCATGTTAAAGTTCATGTCAAGACTTTCTCTATTCGCCGATAGTGTTTCTCAAGCACTTACACAAAGCTGACTGCTAATTGTCACTGTTTGCTTCAGTAGAGCTTAGGAGAAGGGCTGGTCTGGGATGACATCCCCATGACTCAGATACGTGAGTGGATCTGGCTCTTGCAGAAAGAGAAAGAATCATCTTTGCTCTGTGGCTGCCTTTGTAATTGCAAATAGACACTGGACATCTGCTTGTCTTGGAGGAAGATACTGAAACGAGCTGCCCTGCAAATGCGGGGTCCAGTCCAGGACCATCCTGGGTCCAATGTGCACCAAACCAGCAGTACCAAACCCCTTCCTGGGGCTGAAGGCACAGAAGGATGCTCTTGCAGGTGAAGCAGTGGCTCAGCTGCTAATGGTGAGCTCCAGAAACTTTGCAGACAGGAGTGTTCCCAAAACTACGCCTAATAAAATCTACTTCTCGAATGGAATCTATTAAAATCCTGGCCCTCAATGGGAGTGTCTGAGCCCTCGCTGCAGCCCAGGTTTGTTGCAGCTCGTTGCTACGCGCTGGAGGGACCGCTTTTTCCATAATCCTCCAATTTTGGTAGGAGTCCAGCACATCCCTTTGCCTGTATCGTGCTATAGATTGCTTTCTGGAGCACAGGAAGAGAGTGCTTTGCTGCCAAGGTACATTTAATAACACTTCATTAGTACAGCGAGCCCGGAGAACTCCCTGGGGTGAGTTCTTCCCAGGCCAATCTTCCTCTTGCTGGGAATTAATTACAGCCGTGATGGTTAATGACGAGGGATAGGGGTAGCTGGCGGTTTTCAGTGTCCCTCTTGGTTCATGCTGTACCAAGGCAGACCTTCTCCTGTGGAAGCATTTGGCAGAACTATTGCTTCCTTCCTGGGAAGCAGCAGCTCTTTATTTATTTGCATCCCTTGGCAGGGAGCGAGGCAGAGAGCATCGCTGACACAGGCGGCACTTAAAGATTTTATGACTAGGATAAAGTAAATAAATGATTCAGACAAGATTTATTTTGTGTGTATAACTTTCTCGCTTCAAAACCAATTACCCACAAAAGTTTCTAATAAATAAGTCTTAGTGCATTTTGAACAAGCAAACAAAGCATCATCTTCCTTCTGCCAGGATCCCCAAATGGATTTTTTTCTGCTTCATTTTCTGAATTAGATTATGCTGAGCTGTAATGAAAGCGGGGCAGATTTACTCCTCTGACACCCATCTCCGCTTCAAACATGCATTTACCCAATTTGGTTTTGTAGGTGGAATCTGCAGGATTTTTTTCCCCGTTCCTTCCTTGGCCACGTGCTGTGAACGCTGTGTAGTATCTCCATCCATCGCAACAGCTAAAGGCGAAACAGCAATTTCCTATGCTATATTTGCAAACCTGGCCTCTACTTTTGTTTTTCCTTGAGACTGTAAGCGCAGCATCCCCTGACACGCTGACTGATGACCATTGCCATGCAGCAGAGCCCCCTCCCGTAGTAAATTAGGAGCCTTGTTGGGGCCAAAGGGGGAGGAAAGAAAAGTACAACGGTCTGGGCCAGAAGAACCTCAAAGCCCATCCAGTTCCACCCCCTGCCACGGGCAGGGACACCTCCCACTGGATCAGGGGCTCCAAGCCCCATCCAACCTGGCCTTGAACCCCTCCAGGGATGGGGCAGTCACCACCGCTCTGGGCAACTATGCCAGTGCCTTCCCACCCTCATAGGAAAACATTTCTTTCTAAGATCTCATCTTTCAACTTAAAAGCATTTCCCCTCATTCCGTCCCTGCCCTCCCTGACCAAGAGCCCCTCCCCAGCTTTCCTGGAGCCCCTTTCAGTACTGGAAGCTGCTCTAAGGTCTCCCTTAGTGGCAGAGATGAGACATAAAAGGGCCCTGGGGACTGGCCTTGAACCTTCTCTGGTCCTCAAGGTAACGTCTCCAGCATCTTTCCACCCTGCCGCTGCTGTCCTCAGTTTTCCTGCAGCCTGGCGAACTGTTCCTGTCCCTGTCACGTCTCTTCACCCTTGCCATCGCACGGGTGCAACTGCTACCTGCTGCTCGCTCTGCCCTCTGGGGAAGGATGGGAGGCAGAGATTGCTTTGTGAAGCTTTTCACCACGCATGCATCCACACCCTCCCTTCTCCCGAAGGACTACTCTGTATGGCAAAATCCTTTATTTTAATCAAAATCCTTTATTTTAACCACCCATTTCCAGTAAACGGCACTGTGTTTTTCCTCTTCAATCTATAAGCCGAGCAATCTCCTGTCCATATCTCCCACCCTGTCTGGCCAAACCAAAGCAGCGAGATCCACAACCTCTGAGTTAACGTGACAGTTTCCCACAGAGAGTTTATTTTCCTCCTTTAGTCCGATTGCATAAAATAAAAACGCTTTTGTTTGTGGTAGAGATCCTTCTGGCAACAGAATGACGAAAGCTACAAAAAATGCCAAGGCTCAATGACAGCTCTATCTAGAACTAACCGCCAAGATGAGTCTGCTTTATCATCGTTAGGGAAGGAAGCACCAAGCTGATGGGAAGGGCGAAACTGCTACTGTTTCGGATGGCTTTTTAGATGGAAAAATATCTCTGCCTAGCAGGAGAGATGTGCAGTGCGACATCACTGTGTACCTTGAAATGAGGTTGAGAGAGGAGAGATGAGTTCCCATCTACACCCTCTGCCCCCAGCGAATCAACAAATTCCGCTGGATTTTGGGATTTGCAAATGTATCTGTGGGGACTTTGTCCCACCTCTCTCTGAACACGTATGTTCTTTTGGTCTCCATCGTTTCCTGAGGCAGCGAGCACCTTTAGGAATGCTGTGTGAAAGATCTTTGCTTTTATTTGTTCTAAACTGGCTGCTGGGTGATGGCACTCAGTGCCCTTGGTGCTGGGTTCCAAGCAGTGCGTAGAGTTGTTCCCTTTACTCTTTCTCCAGGGCACTCACGATTTAATGATTTAATTCTCTCAGAATCCCGTTCAAACCAGGGATGCAAAATCCCTGGTGTTCGCCAGCCATTGCATGACTCATGTGGTCCCCTTGGCTTTTCCTTCAGAGTGCTGGAATAGGTGGGGCTGCATTTCTCCAGCTGATTTTACAGGGAGTTTGGAAAGCTTTTTGTCTCATCCCAAAGATGTGGAGCTGAAAAATCCCTCTAGGAGAATCTTGCATCTGTCTACATTGCGTTGTAACCTGAGTCAGAGAGATCTTGAAGTCTACATCAGCTGAAGATCATAGAGCAGTTTGGGTTGGAGTGGACCTTAAAGATCATCCAGTTCCACCCCCCTGCCATGGGCAGGGACACCTCCCACCGGATCAGGGTGTTCCAAGCCCCATCCAACCTGGCCTTGAGCACCTCCAGGGGTGGGGTGTCCATGACTTCTCTGGGCAACCTGGGCCGGGGCCTCCCCACCCTCACGGGAAAACATCTCTCCCTTAACGTGCCCTCTTATCCACCTGCTGTGTTGATTATCAGTTTCTGGCCAAGGCAATTGACCTCCTAAACTTCCTCAGCAAAAGTGCCTCCAAAGAGATGCCTCTGCAGCCACCCTGACACCAGGCACTCCCCTCAGGGCCGGAGGACCGCAAAGATCTCCCTTGCTAAAGTTCACTAAAATTAAGCAGTCTTCACTTGGGACGTGAGGCTTTTCTTCTTCTTCTGTGTTAAAGGATATTTAAACATCGGGCAGCAGCAGGGTCGTGATTTTGCTCCTCCTCTGACATCCAAAAGCCCCGCGTGTGAGCCAGGCGTGACTCTGCGAGGTTCCACCCTGGGAATGCTGAACACAGCCAGGACCCAGAGGGCACCTCTTTCTCTCGTGTTCTCCATCCTGGTTTCTTTGCTCCCTTAACAGCCCCCTCACCCCAGATACCACAAACTGCCTCCGAGATAAGACTGGGGGCATTTGTTGCCGGGATGCCGATTTGTGATAGACCAGCTTGGAACTCCTCCATCAGCCTCCAGCACCCTGTTTTAAATTCATAACCATGTGCAAAACCTCTCCTACTTGTGCAAGGCATCTTCTTCCCCCTTCCCTGGAGCCACCCCCGAGGTCCCTGCTGTGGTGGCATGTTGCAATGGTCACGCTACTGGGTGCGTGGGCACCTGTCCTCGGGGTTATTCCATGCTGAAAGGGGCAAAGAGCAACACCAGTCAGTTATATCACTATAAAATGATGTTAAATGTCAGATGCGTGCCATGACGCCAGGTATTTTCCTGCAGAGCCCTCCACACATTGCGCCGTTTGTGGCTCTCTTAACAAAGGAGGTCTTGTAAAAAGCACTGCCTGGTTGAGATTTAAGCTGTCAGAGATAACAACTTGGCTGTTTCTTGCTTGGACCTAAATACCTCCTCTTGCCTGGTAAAACACACTTCCTTTCTGTACCGCCGGATTTGCTTCTCAATGCTTCATTATGTTTCAAGGTCACGGCGGATCGAGCAGTTTGCTTGAGTGCCCTGCAAAGAAACGAAGTCACAAGAATTTGTTTTGTTTAATAAATTCATGCTCCGAGCCTGAACCGCTTTCTTATAAGCATGTAAAGGAGAACGGAAGGCACTCGGGTCTACATTTTTTTTGGCACTGCCTCATTTTTAAGTCCATTATTCACAATCCTTTTTTACGGTGAAGAAATGCCCAGCCCTCTTCCAGCTGGCAAGCGCCGGGCTCTCATTTAGTTCCCAGTGCCATGGGTTTATTTGCATGGATGTCAAGAAACCGTACCCTTCGCTGCAAGAACGGCAGCAACGGGGCTGTGCCAACCCAAAAGCCGAGCTTCTGCCTGGGCATCCATCAGAGAAACTGCCACCATTGTGAAGGGTGTTATTCCCATTTGAAAGGTGGAAAAAATGGGGCTGGAGGTTGTTAAAGCAGACAGAGTCAGCATCGATCAAGCTGGTTAAGTCCTGGTGTGCATTGGGTGGAAAGGACGTGAGGCTCGTGTGGTCCATCGGAGTCTGGTGTTTGAGGCCCCCCACTGCAAGAAGGTCATTGAGATGCTGGAGTGTGTCCAGAGAAGGGCAACAAAGCTGGAAAAGGGTTTAGAGCACTTATGAGGAGGGCTCAGGGAGCTGGGATTGTTTAGTGTGGAGAAAAGGAAACAGAGGGGAGACCTTAGAGACCGTATTGCTCTCCATGACTACCTGAAAGGAGGTTCTAATGAGGTGGGTGCTGGTCTCTTCTCCCTGATAGCCCGTGACAGGACAAAGGGAAATGGCCTCTAGATGCACCAGGAGAGATTTAGGTTGGAATTAGGAGGAATTCCTTCACTGAAAGAGTTGTCAAGCATTGGAAGAGGCTGCTCAGGGAGGTCATTGAGTCACCATCCCCAGAGGTGTTTAAAAGATGAGTAGATATCATAGTTGTGGACGTGGTCTAGTGGTGGACTTAGCAGGGCTGGGTGGATGGATGGTTGGATTAGGTAATTTTATGGTCTTTTCCATCCAAAACCATTCTGTGATCCTGTGGTTTGCGCTGTGGTCCATGCTGAGGCTGGCATTGCAGCAAGCAGCAGATGGCAGAAGCAGGATTTTAGGGCAAAATATTGGTTTCTTTGAAGTCAGTGGGGAAATTCCTGCTGGCTTTCACTGCCAGCCGCAGCACGATGAGAATATCGCAGCCCTGCTGACAGTCAGGCCCGGAGCTGGAGTCTGTCTGGTGGCATCCTGTAGCCAGTTTGTTTGCAATATCAGTCAGAGCTGTGAGTCCACACTGTTTTCAAGCTGCGCAGCTCTAATTCACCGTGCAGGAAGGAGCAGGGATTCAAAGTGAATTCCTCCACGCAACACTTCTGAACCAGGTCCTGCATTATTTTTGCCTCTGGCAATGTTCAGACCCATCCTGGGTGATGCTGGGGGTCCCATTGCTCAGAAAAGCGTCCATCAGAGAAGCTTTTTGTGGGTCTCAGTGTTTCGTGGGGGTGCAAAAACCTTCCTCATGGACGCGCTATTTCTGTTGAGGCTTCAGCTGAAAAGCAAGAGAGACGGGTTAACCATTTTTCCGCTGGCAAACTTTTGGCAGCTCTCCCGACACAAAGCCAAGGGTGAGCAGTTCTCGGGTGGTGGCATCTCGCAGGGGCTAAGAGCTTGTTGGCCCAGGGACCACATCACCCAAGTATCCCCGTGGACGCATTCGCAGTCTTCCAAAGGTGAAGTCTGCGGAATTCCTTTTTCTTTGCCAATCTCACTTTCCCGGCTCTCACAACTCCTGACTGCTCCATCACTATGAGCTTTCACTGTTCCTCTCTCCTGATGCTTGCAGAAGATGAGCTACAAGCTATTATGCTGCTTGGCAGGCTGCTCTCCTCCTTGAGGTACCTCCGGGGTTAATTGCAATCAGATCTGACACAAACATGGCAATTTCAAGGATAAATATGTCCTGGCAAAATTTTCTATCGAGTAACACCAGCGTTGAGAAGAGAGAACCTGTAAATGTCTCAGAGAGGAAAAAAAATTGCATGAGATGCTCATACCTTATTAAACATCAGAAAGCCCACACGGAGAGAGAAATATAAGTCCCTAATGTGGGAAAAGCATCCGTCAGACCATGCAGTCAGTCCCAGCTGCTGAAGAAGCCAGGCTTTAGTAGCTATTCCGTGCTCATCCAGTTGGCAAGAGCGCAACACCCACCTTTCCCGGTGGTGATGGAACCGCGTTGGGCCACCACGGGCATTTCACCTTTGAATAAAAATACATCAGCCCACCTTCAGTGCCACTGGTGAGAAATTCTTGGGGCTGGAAGCTCTCCAGTGGGGCCTTAGCATCAGAAATATAATACATTCTCTGCTGTGACAAACATCTCGAATCCGTTGCTGAATGGGTTTTTAGAGACTTTGAGAAACAGAACGAACAAGTAAACAAGCTGGGGTTTTCCCCTGTGCATCTCAAATGCAGCGGAAAGCACGATCAATAATTGAGTGAGAAGGCAAGCCGCTGCGAGCTGCCAGAAAGCACAGCCTGAGCATCCAATATTTATTCTCGGGCCTTAAATAATGTATCAGAAAATGCTTCTAACTGGGTATTTTAAGGCAAACAAATTTATGTCATGAAAAGTTAATCGGCAAGAGCATCTCTGCAGGAGAATCGGCAGCCACAAAAAAATACCCCTCAGCTCCTCAACACATCAGTTCTGTTCCTCTCTGTAAGTGAGGGGGCAAGTCTGTAATTTCTAATTAAGGAATCATTCTCTATCAATTAGCCCATATAAGTAGATTTCACTCGCTGCCAAAGCTAAATCACTTAAGCCCACATTTTCTCCCCACCGCTGCAATGCTGGCTGCCTGCGAAGTGGTGCAGGGACAACCCGGGGAGACAAGGTGACCAGTCCTGGTTCTGCCGCCTGTTTCCCGTAGGAGCTTGGTGGAACGGATTCGTCCCCAGGGGTTGATTCACTCAGCAGACATATATCGGCTGGTAGCAAGTAGGAAAAAACCCACCCTGTTTCCAGAAAGGTGGAAGGGGTTGGAGGTGGTGGAGTCTTGTGTGACGTGGAGATGAGCCGTATGCCTAAAGCAGTGGTCACGGGTGGCACTCAGAGGGGTCCTGAGGCTCTGATAAGTGGAGGTACCACTGTTAAAGACAACATGAGCAGGAGGTAAATGGAACAAAGCTGCTCCGTTGCCAGCTCACATACCAGTATATCCCACTGCTGCACCGCAAAATAGCAGCCAGCATGAGACTACGTGCAAAAACTCTGTAGGAAAGACCTTGGCCAAGGCTGGCACATTTGCACGCGCATTTGCTTCCCCATTGGCAGCAGATAAATTATCTGCTGTTAAATCCACCAGGGTTTTAATGCTGGCACGTTCCCTCCCCACCTCGTCCTTCAACCCCAACTCTCCCGATCCGGGGCATGAGAAAACATGTTGCTGTAGCAGCAGTCAGCCCCAGGGATGCCAAGATCATGTCTTTGATCCTGGAAGAGCCACGAGCCCCACCAGGCAGCTTCGTGGGACTGCCCTGTCCCTCGCCCACACCACAACGCTGGCGGGAGCCAGAGCTCACAGCATCCCCAGCTGCCAGTTCGTGACACCTCGGACACCCCAGCACCCAGTGGGGCTCAGAGACTGCTGCCACGTCAGGCTTCTCGTTACGAAACTCAAACAGATAAGATAAGGAAGGTTCATAGCCTCTCATCACAGGACAAGATTTCTCATCTCCAGCCAGGCTTTCTTGCCTCAGATGTTTATTTGCTCTTATATCCAGCATCCAGCAGCAGATGAGTTGCCTCCGCTGGGATTTCAAGTCAGTCTGATCAGAGGAAATTGGTTTTGACAACTTTGTGATAGAAACATCTTGGGCGAGGCTCCCCCCAGGTCGCAGCTCCCTGGGGTCGGCCGAGCTGGATTTGGCTCTGGCTGGCTGGGCAAATGCAAACCGGTAATGAAAGGCCTGGAAACCGAGCAACCTGGATCCTACAGCATTCTCCCGGGTGGAAAAGGACGGTTTAGCCCACACCTGCCTCTGGAGCTCAGGGAGCAATGCAGGGAGAGGCAGGACAGAGAGGCTGGCTGCAGCCACCACGGCTGTGTGATGCTGGCACATCTCCTCCAGGGTTTCAGCTGGCACGGAAACACAGCCTTAAAAGTCATAAGCAGACCTGAGGCAGCCATACCCCAAACGCTCCTGTGCAAACTAAGCTGAACCAACAGAACAAGCGTTACTGCTTTTGTAGGAGTTATTTCTTCCTGGGCTTTGAGAAGAGCCGAGGTTTTGCTGACACAGATCTCTGAGCACCCAAGTGTTCCACCTTGACTCCCTTCTCACAGCAAAGCTTTCGGGTTAAGGGAGGTTTTCCCCACCCTGAAGGATTTGAAGGAGGTGGGAGGACTGGGGAAACACAGATGTGCTTTTCCTGGCGTGCGGTTCTCAGTTCAAAAGGCGTTCACCTCCCCGAGAGCGCGTTCCCTGCTCCTATCTGGTCAGAGCAGCTCCTGCACTCATCAGGAGCCGGAGCCAACAGGAAAGCACACGCTTGCTTTGATCAGAGCCTTTAACACTACGAGGCTGTATTGTACGCTTGGACAGTGAAGCCAATGCTGAAAGGACTGGAGCAGGATGCTGGGGGAGCAGGGATTAACCTTCCCAGAGGGTTCCTAAAATCTCGAGGCTCTTCATTGCGCTTTTTGACTCAGAGAAAGGACAGACAGACCTGCAAGTGGAAGCTAATGTTTTCTCAGCTAAGTGCAAAGCTCCTTCCAGTGAGGACAGATGCAGGCGGCAGTCATAAAGCCGGTGCCTGCTGGCTTTTGTCCTGATGGGAGGAACTGGCAAAGGTACTCCCAAACCAGGCTTCAATATCACCGATGAGGCTAATATTTTTTGGAAATAGCCACAAGAAATTCAACTCACAGCTTTGGGAAACTCGGTTCAACACACAGTTTAAGGCACCACCAACAGACAGGCATTGCTGGAGCCTAGGATGTTGCCCCTGAGGAACTCCAGCTGCATTTCTCCAGCTCCCCTAACGGGCTTCAGAGTCACAACCTCAACCCAAGCTCATGGACCTTCCCTTGGAGCCACAGCCCGGTCGAGGCATCGAGCCCATTTGGATGCAACTCACCAACCGTTTTGGTTTGGGCCAAATCCTTCGTGGGGCAGGGAAGGGGCAGAAGGTGGCAGATAAACACTCGTAAGACAACGTACTGTAAGACACTGTACGAACTGTAAGAGTTTGCTTGGTGGCTTCGCCTTCTTGCCTTGTGAAAGCCACGGCTGAGGTTGCCACATACATTCATAATTTACTTAAAAGAATTAAAAACGTACGCTAAATCCCTGCAGATGTCTCTACTGCCTGCGGAGAAGCTGGTGGCTCTTTTTGCTCATCTCAGCTTTTCAGAAAGTGAAAATCTTTGGGTAGGACGGCACCAGTGATGTGAAAAGCCTGTATCCCTCCCAGCCCACCCCAGACGGATAACTCAGTGCCGTGGCAGTGACAAAACTAACGTGGGTGTTGCAGCAGCTGTGAGGAGACAGGGTTGTTGCAGACATTTTTACAGAGCAGCCTAAATTGGGGATGAAAACACCGTTTAAAAAGCGTATCAGGAGTTATGCCCAAGCATCATAAAACTTCAGAAAAGCATGAATCTGATAGGTTACAAAAATACTCTAATCTTACTCTCCTTTTCAACGCCACATGCCAGTTTTGCTGTCGACGATTCGCCTGTCCAGCCTTCGTTAAAGATTCTAGTAAATCATTTGCGGAGTTGGGAGCTTACCCGTTTGCCTACAGATTGATGGGGTGTTTCACTCCACTCCCGGTTTCGTTTGCTTCACACGACAAAAAAATAGTCAAGTCTCAGTTACTCAAAACCAAAAGGAGGAGAGTGAATAATAGGAAAGGAAAGTTTAGGGCCGGCTCCTTTTGTAAATAGTACCGTGAGAGTGTGGGGGCTTTGGGAATGTGCTCATTAAAACATATATAAACTGTTATTTGTTATACAAATATTTTTATAATGTGGAATGATTTGGGTTGGATGGGATCTTAAAGATCGTCCAGTTCTACCTGCATGCCACGGGCAGGGACACCTCCCACTGGATCAGGGTGATCAAAGCTCCATCCAACCTGGCCTTGGACACCTCCAGGGATGGGGCAGCCACCACTGCTCTGGGCAACCTGGGCCTCACCACCCTCACAGCAAAACATTTCTTCATAAAATCCAATCTAAGTCTACCCTCTTTCAGCTTAAAACTGTATTTTTGAACTGTGCGTGTATATTTGTATGCATACTTTTCTTTAAAGTGTATTAGCCCCCTCTCTCTCCCACAAACCCAACAGCAGAGAACAGGACTGTTGCTCCTCGGGGTCACTGGTCACTCTCCAGGATCACAGCCGTTGAGTCCAACACCTCTAGGGCAAGCTGGGCTGCCAGAACAAGAGATCTGGGTCTCCTGGTGGATTTGCCAAGCCCCAGAAAGGAGCTGTGACCTTACTTGGACAAGAGAAAACAAAATGCCCCTTCCAGATACGGCAAAAGAAACAACGGGCTTTCAGGTGCCCACACCTGCTGTGGACCACCCACTTCCAGACTCTTCATCCTGAAAAAGCCATTCAGCTCCATATTTTACATCCTTAAACACCACATCTTGCTCAAGTAGCGTTTTCATCAGTCTCGGGGTTTTGCGGAACCGTCTCAAGAGACGTTCATCAGCGTTGTCGAACTGCCATGGTCCTCTCAGCAACGAGCAGCGTCTCTCCCCGCCGCAGGGTCTGCTGCACCGGCCGCTGCTGAGCAGCACGTTCGGGTGATTCAGGGGCAATCACACGTTTTAAAGCGTATATGTGATCACCTTTCCTGATTAGTGTCATGCTTCACCGGTCTTTCTAACTAATTCGCCATTAACATTCACATCACTATCCAGAAAACTTGTTCTTTGGTAGACCAGCCTGGTTTATCATTTACTGAGGGCGTAAAAACCTACAGGTTTTTACCTGTTTTTTAAAAAATTATGGCTCAGGAAAACTGGCCTTGCTGTGTTTTCAGCAAGGGATCTGAAAAGGTTGGACTGCTGGGCCGAGACCAATGGGATGAGGTTTAACAAGGCCAAATGCCGGGTCCTGCGCTTGGGGCACAACAACCCTGTGCAGCTACAGACTGGGGGAAGAGTGGCTGGAGAGCTGCACGGAAGAGAAGGACCTGGGGGTGCTGGTTGACAGCTGACTGAACATGAGCCAGCAGTGTGCCCAGGGGGCCAAGAAGGCCAACGGCATCTTGGCTTGGATCAGAAATGGGGTCACCAGCAGGTCCAGGGAGGGGATTCTCCCTCTGTACTCAGCACTGGTGAGACCGCACCTCGAATACTGTGTTCAGTTCTGGGCCCCTCACCGCAAGAAGGATGTTGAGGCTCTGTAGCGTGTCCAGAGAAGAGCAACAAAGCTGGTGAGGGGCTGGAGAACGTTTGACGAGGAGCGGCTGAGAGAGCTGGGGTTGTTTAGCCTGGAGAAGAGGAGGCTGAGGGGAGACCTTATTGCTCTCTACAACTACCTGAAAGGAGGGTGTGGAGAGGAGGGAGCTGGGCTCTTCTCCCAAGGGACAGGGGACAGGACAAGAGGGAATGGCCTGAAGCTCCGTCAGGGGAGGTTCAGGTTGGATATCAGAAAAAAATTCTTCACAGAAAGAGTCATCGGCACTGGAACAGCTGCCCAGGGAGGGGGTCGAGTCGCCTTCCCTGGAGGTGTTTAAGGAACGGGTGGATGAAGTGCTGAGGGACATGGTTTAGGGAGTGTTAGGAATGGTTGGACTCGATGATCCAATGGGTCCTTTCCAACCTTGTGATTCTGTGATTCTGTGATTCAGCCCCTCTGAGAAATCAGCAATGCTTTGGTTGGCCACCAAAGCTGTGGTCAGCCTCTTCGTGGAAGGGGATGCTCCCAGCAGCCGTTGGGCAGCGCCAGTCTCCATCCCGGTGGCTGGATCGAGCCGCTCCATGGCATGGCTGAGACAGCCCTCTCCGTGTCTGATGCACCTGCTGCAAAGCTCCGGCGTGTTACCCGCACTCTCTTGGTCTTTCAGAAGACATCGGGCCCGAGAAACTCAGCTTATTTCACATGTATGGGTGTATTTTGTTTATATGGGTAAAGATGTCATGAGGCGGTGCTAATTTGCCGGCACACACGAGTGATGTCAGAGGGCTATTCTGCACAATCCTGCCTGATCTCCTCTTCTGAAAATGAACTTTCTTAAGTCAGAAAGGTGGCACGGTCCTGCTCTGTCCCTTCAGCCATCCCACCGTGATCTCATAGGCAGGAGCCAACCTGGGAGAAGGGCCCCTGTGCACAGTGCGTCTCCGAAGGAGGGCACAGTGCCCTGCGATGGAGTAAGGGCTCACACACCGGACAGGCTTTTCCAAAGCCACTCTAAGCTTCTTAGAGGAGCAAATCCCATTTACACCCTCTTCCTCCAGTGCATAGTGTTTACCAGTGGAGGAATCCATTTATTGTAAGGTGAACCACACGGTGTGGCCGCTTATTCCTGCTCCAGAATAAACCCAGGTCCTCCAGCTCCCCCATCCTGACCCTGCCAGGTGCCCTGCAGAACCCTCAGGTGCTGCTGAGCCTCTTCCACCTGTGGATGGGAGGTTGGACATCCGAGCATGCAGGCAAGGAGCGGTGACCCCACACGGGCGGCTTTCCTGCAGCCACCGCTTTCTCCTGCCTCTAGGATAAAACAGGGGGATCCTGCGAGGAGAACGGGACATTTGTTACGTGACACCGCAAGGAAAGACCTGACATCTTGTGCATCTTCTTTGACACCTACTTACCCGAGGCTCCAACCTCTGCTTGTATCCAGAGGCTCATCCATTGCGCCGAGGGCTGCCAGTGTCCCTGCAGAGCCTGACACTCGTTTGCAGAGGCTTTTTATTTATTCCTGGCTATTTCAGCCTCAGTTTCCCCCCATGGGCAGCAGATGCGCAGCTGTGGTTCTGCAGGAGGTGGGTTAGGATTTAGCAGGAGGTGCTTAGCAGGGATGGTTGTGGTGAGGACAGTGCCGGCATAGCAAAGCTCAAAGCAATCTTTCTCCATCCCTAAACCCCATGAATGACAGAAAGCTCCTGGGCTGCTCCCACTGCCCTGTGCCCCTCCGAGCTCTTGCAGCTTCACCCATGGGCTCTCACCTGCCTTCTGCCATCACCTCCAGGACAGCCACTGCGATAACTCTGCACCTCCTTTCCTCCACGCGGGGCTGTAAACAAAGGCAGGGAGTGTGCCGAAGGGAAGCAGGGCTCCAGCCAAGTATGTGAAGCAAACAAGCAACAGGAATGGCAGCTCCACGGGATTAAAGGTGTCACCGCGCAAAGGATACAGCGAGGTGTTCTTCCTCCACCATTTTAGCCGGAGGGCAGGTGAAGCACCACCCGCAGCCGAGAAGGAAGGTAGAAAATCAAGCCTGTTTCCCTTCCCTCTAGGTCAATGTGGCGCTAAACCCTTGTGACATGGCCATGAGAAGCTGCGGTCACCCTGCAGGTACACCTGATGGTGTATCCTGGTGTAGCACCCACCTCACTGGAGCAGGAGCTGTGCCGGGTGGGGGCTGTGGACCAGAGATGCTGGCCAGCCCGAACCTCGGGCAGGGGTTGCAGAGGGCTCTTCTGCACAGCCTTGCTCCTGGCTAACGTGGCTTATGGGCACCTCAGCAACCGTGGCTTCCTACGGCCAGGCTGGAAGCTATCATGTGGATCAGCGCCGGCAGGTGCAGAGTGGGACATTTGCCTGAACAGAGGTCCAGATCTGATCTGCCAAGCACCGGCTGGGTGGACACGCTGCTCCTGGCAATGGTCTGCAGCGATGTTCATTCCTCCGGAGCTTGTGTGTCAACACATATGAGTTTTGCCAGCAGGCCTGCAGCAGAACCTGACCTGCCACAAATCATCCAAAGCCTGCAGACGGAGAGGTCTTCTTGTTCCAGCCCCAGGACTGCTGATGAATGGGTCTTTTGTACCTGGAAGCATGTAGACATCATCAGAGTCAGAGGAGATGCCTAGAGGGCTGCTTCCCACCCCCGGTGGGAGCAGAGGAGCCACAACCCGTGGCTTAGCAAAGCCAACGTAGTGATGCTAGTGGCTGTTTCTTTCCCTGTTGTTCAACCTCTCCAAGGGCCATGGGCTCGCTTGGCAGTCAAGGAGGTACGGTTTGTTTGTTCAGCCTTGTCCTTCCCTATTCCCAAGCAGGTCCCGGAGCCACCGTGCCCCCCTTCTCAGCAAGCTTGGCACGTGCCTTGCTTTGACATCTTACTTTTAAAGCCTGGCCGTGTGTCTGTTGAAGTAAAACCTCTGTGTGGCTCATTATGATCAAAGTTCTTCATTCTCCTGAGTTAATAGCAAATGCAAACCCCAATGTGTCAGTTTTTAAGAGTTCAAGGCTTAGAAACGCTCCCTCCACTGGCTGATGCTGGCAGAGGGATGTAGATGCTCCATCTCTTCCCTCGTTGCAGGAGCTCGCAGAGCATGATGTTGGACTGCCAGCTTCCATTTCTGCTACAGCAGTGTCTTTCCTGGCGAGACAAAATGCCTTTCCAACGGTCCGAAGTGTAATTTTCAGTTTATAAACATTCACTCCTCCGTTGACAGTCCCCAAAAATGGGGCGCATTCTTTTTGCAATGCATGCGGGTGGCCAGAGAATAACAAAAGTAATTGCAGTGGGGTCTGGAATCATGAAAACTCATTAATTCTTGGACACTTTACAACTGCACAGTCTGGAAGCTTTTTGGTTCAGTTTAATCTAATCTGGATTGGCAGTGAAGTCTCTGAGGAAGGAGAGATCACGAACAACAGTTCTTCCGACTCCGTTTCAATAGCAGTTGTTATTTCCCAGAGTGGACATTGTTTGTATGATTGCGATAGGAGGCACAAGAAGTCTTTTCCAAGGTGCTCTTCCCTGTAGGGGCAGGTTATAAGATTGCTTGGCAAGCAGTACGGTTTTACAGCTTGTAAAAGGAGGCACAGGGGTCCCCCCCACCCCCAAATAATAATCCCATCTAGTCATCGGGGTCTAACTTCCTAGAGAGGGAGATTCCCCTCTGGGCTTCATCCGCATTTCTGCCTTGGGGTTTAGATTCTCTGTTCACCCCAAGAGCCCTGGATATGATCACGGGCTCATTTAGGCTTAAATGCCTGATGTGAACAGAAAAGACACAAAGACCCATTTGGGATCCCTTCCTATGTCCGAAAAGGAAAGAAAACCTCAATCTGTTGTTTTGTCCTTGCCAAGAGACTCTTTCCTGCAGGCTTCAGGTTGCAGCCTCCCGCAGAGAAAGCGGGAGCAGGAGGTTTTGCAATGCTGAACGGGGATGTTATCCTGCCTCCTCCTCCTCCTCCTCCGCTGGTTTGGGGTGCTTTGTATGTGAAAAGTGCAGAGCAATCAAATTGTGTTTAGACTATAGTAACTGGAAAAGGACAGAGCCCAAGACCCCTGGGTCTGGTGAGCAGAGCCAACAACAGCTATCTGAACTATTGCTTCTCAGCAACTCCCTTTATAATGCTAATATCCTGGGGAAAAATAGTGCCAAGAAATTGTTCGCATTCCTTCCTGCAACAACAAATCCACAAGAGCCAAACCACGGACCCCACACGTTTATCCTGGGCTGGTGCGTGCTTCCAGGCTGTCCGTTCTGCCGGGCACGTTCCCTTTCTCTTCCGAAGTCACAGTCCAGCTCCGCTCCTGCTCACAGTTGCTTCATGCAATTTGGTGCCAGGCATCTACCGGCTCCTCCCATCCCACTACGTTTCCCAGCTCCCATTTTTGCCTATGGGAACAAAAAGAAAGTGTTTTGTACTTCGTTTACTTCGTTTATTTTCAACAGACTTCCTAATATCTGCTCAGAGATGCAGGCAGTATCCTCTACACGCATCCTGGCTTCTGCTCCGGGGTGTAGGCACTTAGTCTTAGGAAAATGATGAACTCGGTAGTTAATCAACTCAAGATTGAAAACGGGTGATGAAACAAGGAAAGGGGTGTCAGACAGGGAGAATTCATGATTGCTTAAGCATCACCTGAAGGATATCCTTACCCTAACTAAAGTTGTGGAAAGGAAATAAGCAATTTTGTGTTAAATTAGAGTTGTGTAACCTAATGTGTAACAGATAGGTGTGGCGATTGTGCTAGCTAGGGAGGATTGGGAGCATTGATTCCATTTAAATTGGCTTTGGGGTCTTTAGCAGGCGTGCTGGTTTTGTGAAAGATCTTCCACCTAACACCCTGAGCAGAATAAAAGCAATGTCTCCTCTCTAAACCAGATACTTCATTTTGGGAGTGTTTTTATTGATTCCGGGTAACACCACCACCCACCCTCCTCCCCACTGCCTCTCCTTCCCACCACGTCACTTCCAAAGCCTCGAGTTGATATTGGCCTGAAATTCTTGCAAAACAAAAGGATCTGGAGGAGTTTCTCCTGTGGTGCGAAGGTCTGAAGGAGGAGGTCTGTGCCCTCCATTCCCAAGAAGGGTGGGTCAAACAGCAGGTCTCCTGCAGACATGGAGCAGCACCAGCTCTGGGACTCTCCGGTTTAGGAGCAGGAGTACCAGCAGGAGCGAGGCCGTGCCTGCTGCCCGCAGCCTGCCCAGTCCCGGCCTTGGCCATCCTCAGGGCTTCTTCCTCTGGCAACGGCCCTTCTCCAGTGCAGCCCTTGGAATACACGTGCAGCAGAATTACTGGTTCTTGTCCATGCTCTCCGTGCTACCAGAGCGGGATAAAGGCCGGGTTCCAATGCCCTTGAGTTGTGGGCAGGAAACGGCTCTGCCCAGGTGCCAAACTGCTGGACGCCAGGAGCGGCACCATGGAGAAAACTGCGGACTTGGGGCTGCTGGGATGCTGACAAGGGACAGGCTAAGCCAAAGGGCAACCTAGGAGCAGAGCATGGACCTGGGTAAGCCACGTCGGTGCAGAGTTAGTTCTAGCTCAGGTGCCGGAGAAGGAAAATGAGCTGGGCAACCTCGTCCTTGCCTCCTACCAACCTTGGCAGGAAGATCTTCCTTGGGGGGCTCCTCCTTCAGCCAGGAATGCTCCACTATCACTGCTCTCCACCACCAGCTAGGAAGGCCCGAGTTCCTTCCCGGAGAGCAATTAGCTCTCAGTAAGAAACAATCAGAGGGCTTCTGTTCCATTATAGCCAGACAGTGGAATTGGAGCCACTAATCACTGCGCTGCTGCAGCAGCAACCCAGAAGATTGCAACCCTGGAGTGAACCCTTCTTGGTGAGTCCTGCCAAGTTCCCGCTCCAGGTCCACAATTCTCTTCTCTAATTAGGGCCCAGACACCCAATGAGACTGAACATCGAGTGGCTACAGCTAAAGCTTCTCTTAAATACCTCCACTTTTCTGAGAGGAGCCATTCCTTGCTCGTCTGGAATTTGCTCTGAATTCAGACGAGCACGTTCCCATAGGACGGACAATTGCAAGACAAACGCACCAGGACAATGCTGTGCCAGAACGAGACACTGTACACATGGGCTGGCACTGTAGCTTCATGGAAAAGCGGGAAAAAAACACCCCAAGTCCTACTGAGTTCATGTTCCTGTATAAATCTGAAAATAATTATCCAGGAGACAGATGAGAACATAAAGCGGAATGAAAATACTTTTATGTTGTTCAGGCACTCAATTCCAAGGAAGATGTCCATTGACAGAGCATGGCAGGGTGCACGGTGTTTATCAGCCCCCCTAATTTTCTTTGGCACCGGGGCCATAAACAAGAACAGAGCAGCACCGAGTCTCTGAAGTCCAGAAGAAGTCTCTTGGCTTTGGAAAGACTGTAAATATTAGGACAGACGCTATCTTAAAAGGCTCAATGCCTTTGATTGTGTTCCCGTCTCTAGCTTCCTCCATTTATTTTTGTCTCATCGTCTCTAATGTTGAACTGTGTTGCCTGTAGAGAAGGTTGTGAACTGAAACACCACTGCAAGTTTCTTCTGATAGAGCCTGAGCTCCAGCAGAGAAATTGGCAGTTAGTTTGGGAGTGGTGTTTCCAGCCGCAGGCTCAAAAGACAATTTTTTTCCTAATGGCAGAGCCGTTGTGGCTGTGATATCCAAGGTCATGGGTAAGGTAAGATCTGTGAGCTGAGTTAATACCTTTTTCAGACCGGCAAAAAACTCAACACCCCCCCCAAAATAGCAAAACTTTTAGACATGTTGGGCTTTTGGAGGGTCTGTCTCGCTACGAGGAGGTAAAATGCTCCCAATGCGTGACAGCAATTTCCTAAAAAGACATAGAAATCTTGCAAAATGAGCGTGGGGTTTGGTTCCTATTGACATGACTCTAGAATCTGGGGCTTTCAGTAAATATCAGGGGAAATTAGGTATACAGCAAGCTTATGTGAACTGGCAATGCCTGTGTGACTCTAATGATGGATGTGGGACTTGAGGGTTGGATGGAGAAGAACCTGTGGGCTGGGATGGTGTAGAACCTGTGGGTTGGATAGAGAAGGGCATGTAGGTTGGAAAGATGTAGGACCTGTTGGTTGGGTGGTGTAGGACCCGTAGTTTGGGTATTACAGAGCCTGTAGGTTGGTAGAGCCGCAGCTCTGGCCCTGGCCAGCTCCTTAACACTTGTTTTGGAGATCCTGTGGTCTGCTGCAACCTCCGTGTGCTAGGAACGGGCTTACAGCTCCTGTCCCACAGGCTGCCAGGCGGGGGGTGGATTTGCCCGTAGGTTCCCAGGAGTAAAGGGGTCTCCCACCGTCTTATTGCTCATCTCCTGAGCCACTGCAGCTTATCGTCAGTGGTCCTAATGCTCTTAGGGCAAGAGATCTGTCACAGGACTGCGCTGGTCTAATCACGTTCTCCTCCAGACCGTGGCAGACTTCCCACTGACTTCAGTGAGAATAGGGACTCAACCATTGTCTGTCACCTTTGATATTTTCTGTGACTGAAAGGAGCTATTTTTGTGTATGGAAGGTGAAAGTGAGAGGAGGCACGTGGGAGGAGGGTGGACAACTTCAAAGCTCAGCTCTGAAGTCTCTGCAGGCAGGAACCCAAAGAGTCGTGGGGAGATAGGCAAAGCAGCGCCAAGCAACCTCGCTTTGAAGGAGGATCCTGGGCGCTATTTTTATGGTGGAAAGATCCTTCTAGAAGAAGGTTTCATAACTCCCCAGAAGGTCTTGGCCACTTGGCTCGGTTCTCCTCTGCTCTAAGTTCTGCCCAGTCTCCTCGCTCTGGGTGTCTGTGGTGTGGCTCTGCATTATTGAGGTGATTTGGGGGATGAAACTCAGATCATAGCACATGTTTACATTTTGCAATCCCCTTAGCACAAGGCATGAGCACCCTGTGGCAGTCGTGAAGCCACTGTACTGGCCTTGCTGACCAAGGGCGATGGCTCTCCAAGCTGAGCGTGGTCCCTGGCCTGGGTTGAGCCCTGGACTAATGCATGGCAGGGTTTCATGCCTGTGTGCATGGGTGCAACCCTGCATTCAATGACACAACTGACTGGAGTAGCAATTAAACTCTTTCCCGTAAGGACTAACAGCCTGTCCTGCTGGTTCAGATCCGCCAGTGGTACTTGCAATCTCTGCGTAATGACTTTATTAAAGTTTGCCATTAACTACGCACACGGTGTTTTACCGGAGGGAGAAAAACATTCCTTGCAGCTATTAACCCTGCAGTTGGGATGTCTGCTTGACTAAGTCTTCTTTACTGTGTCCAACAAACGATTATTAGGAACATAAATTTGACTGAAACTTCAAAAGCAATCCCTTCCTCCGTTTGCTGTTGGCACCTTGCATGAGTCACGCTGGCAATCTGAGATTTCCAAAGGAGCCAGCAAGTCAGGAGTGGAGGGGGAAGGGAATCTGCTGCTTTTCGTTATTTTGCAAGAGAGATGTCAAAGAAAATTAATTTCACTGTGGAGTGTCTATCAACTGCAGATTGTTGATACTCGTGGCAGACGTGTAAATCCTGCTAGGAAAGCAGTGCTCGGATTGTAAGGGCAGATCTCGGTGAAAATTGCAAGGGAGTAAGGAGAGGGGCTGTTTCAAGACAAGAGGACTTCATGGAGCAGAACCTCCCAGGGAAGCGATGGCCCCTGGAGCAGCGAAGTGCTGGATGCCAGGAGAGCACCAGCTCTAAGAAAGGGCAGTGTGGAGACCTTTCTGTCTTCCTCTTAGCCTTACTCTGGACACGAGCCTTTTGAAATCTGTTTTGATCCTTGCTGGGTTTGCTCCCTGACTTTTCCTTGACTCGCTGGTTGTCCATAGCGTGGCCCTCTGTGCCAATGGCAGGTCCTGAGGGTAGGTGCAGCAGGGATGCTACTGCTGCAAGCACGTCCACCTCCCTTTCCACTGTATCAGGGTTCCAAAGCCCTCCAAAGCAAAGTTCATATCTCCCACTGCAACACGCTATGGTACTGCTCTGCTCCAGAGATCAAACATTTTCCTTGGGTGGCTCTATTATGCGTGTTGCTACAACGCGTGTTGGTACAACATACGGTGGCATCAGACAAACTGTGAGGAGACGCTGAGTGTCATGGTCCAGGCGTAGCATGGGAGACGTACTCTGCTGGGGCTTTAAGCCTTTAAGAAAAGTAGAGAAATAAGGCTACAGTTCCTGTTAAAGTCTATCATTCATATTTCTGCTGATGTGTTTTATCTTTGAGCTGTAGAACAAGAACATTTTTTACTCCGGGGCACTTGCAGTTTGCTGGTTTGCCTTCCTTTCCCCTCCATTAATACTTGTGCCTCTTGCTCGACAAACAAAAACCTCACCGACGCTTTCAATTTCAGCTCGGTTTAGCTGAGACCCCATTTTTCCATTTAAAAGAAAGCTTCCAAGTGAGAACTTGTTGTGCAAACTATCACCTCCCTGCTTGTGCAGGGGAGGAGTTGAACCCTGCCTGGCTCCCCGGCTCCCGCCTGCTGCTGGGAACCTGCATTGGAGAAAAGCAACTCGGGGCACGTGCAGCGCTGGGGAGTTCTCCATCGTTGAGTAGACCACCACCTCTGCCCACCCCTGCCTGATTTCACTGCTCACACACCCACGGGCCTCTTACTCCCTCCAGAACGGTCCCTCTCCTTTTGGCATTTCCCCTGCCAACGTAAGCTCACGTATTTACAGACTTATTTCCCTCCCCTTGAACCATTATCCAGCTTTGAGAAATATTAATTGCTGAAACCTTGCCTTTGGAAACTAATTCCTAGGGAAGATAATTCCCTTGAAGCCGCTTGAAGTGCGTGATTAGCCTCAAAAAGGTGGGCTGCCAACCAAGTCAAGGGAAAAACCAAGCAATGCTCTTTGCAGGTCCCTCCATCCCTCCCAGAGCACCCACACCTCTCTGGGCGATGCTGGGAATTGTGTGCCCGGGGGTCTCTTGAGCCGCACTTGGGTGGGAAGCCCACCCCCACCTCAAATGTTTTGTTCAGTTTTGGGCCCCTCACTACAAGAAAGACATTGAGGTCCTGGAGGGTGTTCAGAGAAGGGCAACAAACCTGAGAACAAGTCGTAGCGGAGAAGCTGAGGGAACTGGGGCTGTTTAGCCTGGAGGAAAGGAGGCTGAGGGGAGACCTTATTGCTCTCTACAACTCCCTGAATGGCGATTGTAGCCAGGTGGGTGACTGTCTTTTCTCCCAAGTGACAGACGATGGATGAGATGAAATGGGCTGCAAGGATTTTTGGGCACTGGAACAGGCTGCCCAGGGAGGTGGTTGAGTCACCGTCCCTGGAGGCGTTTAAAAGATGAGCAGATGAAGTGCTTAGGGATATGATTTAGTAGTGGACAGGTACGGTTGGGCTTGATGATCTCAAAGGCCTTTCCCAACTTAGCGATTCTGTGATTCTAAATGGCTCTTGAAGTGGGAGTGAGGGGCACAAGAGCCGAATTATCATAGAATCACAGAATCACTAGGTTGGAAGGGACCCACTGGGTCATCGAGTCCAACCACAATTATCTGGGGAGAGTGAATTATCTGGGTTATCAGCTGGGGGAGACAGCCTGTCTCTCCTCACATCCATAAATCCTGTGAGTTCAGGTTCCTCCCTGTTTATCTGGAGGCCAGGCCTTGTTCCAAAACCTCCCTGAGATGCCTGGTGGCAGCACATGCCAGCGAACTTGAGCAAGATAGTAGGGAAGATTACTGTCTCCAGCTTCGGTAAGAGCAGGGCTGAGCTTGGGCTATTTTTGACCATTCTCTTTCCCGCTGCTCAGTCACGGCTGTGAGAGAATTTTTGCCTTGACGCGAATGCAGACACACAGCCTTTCCTGAAAAACCTCTCTTGGGAGGTGTAAATTTTATTGCGGAGAAAGCCTGGCAGCAAGCAGTGAAACAGCCTAAGTAACTGAGAGCGTCCTGGGCAGACACCCAAACTGTCATCAGCAGTGGGATCGGGGAGGGGGGCAGTGGCACCGCTCGGTGTCCCCGGTGGCAGAGCTGGTACCTGGCATGGCAATGATCTTCTGCTAACACGGAGGTTTCATAAGTCTGAACCATCTGGTGGGCCACAAGAGGAGACAGATGGAAGTCATTTAAGATGGTTGTATTTTCTCTCTCCCAGGCTTTTTGTTATCCACCCGCTGCATACCTCATTCAAGATTTGGAAACTGGAAATGCTGTTGCCGGAATAAAAGACTTTGTCTGGCTGCAGTCCTACTGGAGGATGAATGTGAGCCTCAGAAGGCAGTTTCTGGGTGATGCAGAGTTTCCCGAGGTGCTACAGCAGGTACAGCCATTGCTTCAATCTCAAGGAAGTCCTTCTGAGATGAAGTGAATCCCATCTGCAGCCAGACTGGGACTCTAGGAGACAACCCAGTCTGTGTGACCTTATGCAATGCAATGGCGGTGAGATACCTAACGGGCTGACGCAAGCCCCTTCCTCCTGCTCGCAACCATTACACGTGGGCTGCAGAATGGCTGAATCTCCGGGGAGAAACTGATAGAATCGCAGACTCATAGAATCATTAAGGCTGGAAAAGACCTCTAGGATCATCCAGTCCAATCATCAGCCCAACATCGCTGTGCCTACTAAACCGTGTCACAAAGTGCCACGTCTACATGGTTTTGAACACCTCCAGGGAAGAGGACTCCGCCACTTCCCTGGGCAGCCTGTGCCAATGCTTCGCCACTCTTTCGGTAAAGAAATTCTTCCTAAATTCAGACTAAACCTTCCCTGGCACAACCTGAGGGCATTTCCTCTCACCCTGTCACTCGTTACTAGGGGGAAGAGACCAGCACCCTCCTCGCCACAATCTCCTTTCAGGTAGTTGTAGAGAGCAATGAGGTCTCCCTTCAACCTCTTTTTCTCCAGGCTGAACAATGCCAGTTCCCCCAGCTGCTCCCGAAACCCCTGTGCTCCAGACCCTTCACCAGCTTTGTTGCCTTTCTCTGGACCTGTTCCAGCAGCTCAATGGCTTTCTTGTACCGAGGAGTCCAAAACTGAGCACAGGATTCATGGTGCAGCCTCACCAGCCTTCCTGGGCACCCTGTCTGTCCCGTCTTTGAAGTCAGCAAAGAACTTTTCGGCTGCAAAATAATTTTGTAGCCACAACTTTTGTAGTAACACACGGAAAATGACTCGGTAGAGGAGTGGCATGATGGAAGGATCAACACAAGCCACTTGCCAACATGGCAGCGATGTGCTATCTGGAGGCTACTAAAACCTGTGGACTGAAGTTCTGCTCCTCAGCCATGGAAGCCCATTTCCATCAGCTCGGAGCTCAGCTCCACAAAGCAAACGCAGACCCAGCCTGGGGGCTGTGCAGGGCAAACGGTGTCGTAGGAGCTGGCAAAGGCAGCCCTTAAAGCACTGGGCATGCAGGACAGTGTAGGACCCCTACATGACCATGGGAGCATCATCCACAAGGATGCAGGATCTGAGGACCCACTCCCCTATGCGTATCTCAGCAGGCTTCCCGAGTGCTGTTTACTCGAGTAGGACAACTCGCATTCTTCGGTGATTTGCTGAGCTGTGGCATGTATTAGTTTCCTGAAGAATTCACATACTTCTAAACAAGGGAGGGGTAGAAGCAATTTCTTTTTTATTGCATTTTTTTTTGCTTATTGTTCTTTCCTCCGCTAATAAATAAGTACATTCCAGAGGCCTGACATCACTGAAGGGAGAAACAGTGAAGGTAGGAATTGAAAACACGAAGGGAAGCAGAGCCACAGGCAGAAGTATTGCTCCTTGTCTTATTTCTTCGCAAATATTCCAAATGCCAGGATATTTCAGAATTATCTGTATCATAATTGAAACTGTTATGGCTTAATCCCTGCTGGAAACCAAACCCCACCCAGCCACTTGCTCACCCCACCCCCGGTGTGATGGAGGAGAAGATTGGAGGAGTAAAAGTGAGGATACTCGTGGGTTGAGATAAAGACAGTTTAATCGGTAAAGCAAAAGCCATGAGCACAAGCAAAGCAAACCAAGGAATTCCTTTGCTCCTTCCCATCAGCGGGCAGGTGTTCAGCCACCCCCAGGAAAGCAGGGCTTATCACGCATAATTGTTACTGGGGAAGACAAACCCCTTCACTCTGAACGTTTCTTTTACTTATCCCAGCTTTATATGCTAAGCATGATAGTGTACGGTGTGGGACATCCCGTGGGTCATTGGGGTCAGCTGTCCCAGCTGTGTCACCTCCCAATTCCTTGTGCACCCCCAGCCTGCTTGCTGGTGGGGTGGGTTGAGGAGCAGAAAAGGCCTTGGCTCTGTATAAGCTCTGCCCAGCAGTAACTGAAACATCTCTTGTTATCAACACTGTATTCCGCACAAATCCAAAACACAGCCTCATACCAGCTACTGTGAAGAAAATTCACTCCGTCTCAGCCAAACGTCATTCCGCTGCACGGCTCTTGAGCAGCAAAAATATCTCCTTCACCCAAGGGCACAGCCCGCAAAGATAAAAGTAATATTTAATAACAAATAATGGAAACTATTAGGAGACCATGGTGCTCCATTTCTGTCTTTGATAAGAAGAGATGGAGGAGAGCTGGCATCAGATCTTGGTCTGATGGTTTGGTGGAAATCAAGGCTGGATCGATTTTGAAACCTTAACAGGCAGAAGAATCAAGGGCAGGTGTATTCAACGTTAAATTGACGGGTATTCTACTGCTTTTATCCATGCAAAAGTCCTTAGCCAAACTGATGAGAACCACCACGTTGCTAGAGGTTGCAAGATGACGCCCTAAATGAGTTTTATAACTCCCTTGCTTCAGGGCATGGGCTAGCGAAGAGGTGGAAGAAACCCTCCTGGGATGGTCCTTCCATGCCTGCCCACTTCCAAGTTCTTTATGCCTTTTCTGGAGGCACGGCACTGAGCTGATGATGTCAGCAGGCTCAGGGGATTTAAGAGATATTAAACTATGGATTACCGTGTGTCTTTTTCTAAAGGCTTCTGTGCAAACTGTTTGTAGAAAAGGTTCGCGGGGGGCTGCATTTCAGACAGGTTTCTGACTGCTGCACTTCTCATCTGCTAGCTAATGAGCTGCCACAAGCTCAGGCTCCAAACAGGACCAGGCAGTGCTTTATTTCAGCTGAAAGAAACGAGAAAGCAGCATTTTGGTACCTCTAACTCCAAATCAACAGCAAGGTGTTGATTACCGAGAGAAATAAATTAAGCATTTGGACCTTTATTCAACACCACAGTTACGCATATGCCTACTTTTAGGCTTGTAGCAGCAGCAGCGATATTCCTAAACTGAAAAGGAGGTGAAGGCTTAATTACAGTGCTGAATCAAGGGCTTCCAGCGTGGAGAACTCGAATGCTAAATGTCAGCATGAAGGCAGATTCCTATGGCCGGCTACAAATCGCTAGGATTTATAATCGCTTTATATCCTGGAAACGCTGACAGCTTTAAATATAGCAGCGTGACGGTGATAAATTGTTGGCATTTTTTTCTGGTTAGACTTTTGTAACTAAATTTAAGGTATCCATTTCAGCCTGATCCAATTATGGAAGCATAATCGGAACGGCTCCCCATGCAAGGGGCCACATCTATTTTTGTCCGTGAAGCTTAAGTTTGCATTTCTGAGCTCATGATTTATGTCAGGCTTTAAATTAATAATAAGGAATCTATCCACAGGCAAATATTTGTATTGCAAGAGCCATTCACCATGGACTCAGCAGCCAGCCAAGGCTTCCCGAGCAGCCAAGGTTCAGTTACAGTGACGGCACAGGTCCTATTTCAAACAACACCTGCCTTTGCACAATTATCATCGACTCCTCCTTGCTAAAGAGAGTCTGAAACGAATAACGCATCAACTTAAACTATTGAACCCCGTAAGATTTATTCCTGAGAGAAAAAAAAAAGGCTGTGTTTCAGTTAGATTTCACCCCAACCACACCCCGGCGTCTGCTGCTGGCGGGTGGATTCCCACAAATACCTCCAGTGACAAAATGCAGATGTCCTGCCTTGGTGGGCTCCAGCAGGAGGCTGAGCAGGCAGGGATAGGACCACAGATATAAACTGAAGAGAGGCGCAAAGCTGAGAGGGAGAGGGATAAACCCTCACCACATCGTTACCCACCAGGGTCACAAGCCTGGGGACACAGCAGGTGGGAGATCAAGTCCACATCTCTGTTGTCTTTTTGAGCAGTTCAAGAAACCTGCTGCAGTTAGTCTTGCCTAGAGAAGCTCGTCCTATAGTTAAGGGTTTTCTTTTTGAACTATCCATTGCAGCTTCAGCTCACCTGTGGAAATACGCTTTTTGTTTTCTTTGTCTCAAGTCAGTAATGCTTCCAGTTAAGCAGAACCACCTGAGAAATGCCCAAAGAAAGCTACAGGACTTCTACTCTGACCTGACAGCAAACATGGGTGTTAGGTGTCCAACACTGAGGGATAAAACCTCTTAAGCACTAAATTCTTTAGGGAAATCAAGACAAAACCAAGTTGTATTTCACAGGTGATTACCCAAGAGGGTCAACTCTGAGTCTGGGAAATCAATAACTCAGCATCACAAGTGCTGCATGGCTTCTTTCCCTGAGCTGCTTGGTAGATCCAGACACAGGAGAGGAGCTTTGGAGAAACATGAGCCTTTGCTGGGACATGCGTCGTCACCTTACATTGTGTCTGAACAGATGGCAAAGCTGCTCAAGGCAGGGGCAGAGATCGGAAGATTAAAAGGCACCACTTTCACTGAATTCCATGCATGACCAGTCTGGTTAAATGAGCCACACACAAGGCAAACAACCTCCGCTTCCTCTTGTTGTTGCCCAGAAGTTTGTGTGTCCACCCATGGTACTGAAGAAAGGCCTGAGATACAGAGCTGAAAGGTTCCTTGCCAACCGAGAAGTGTTTGCAGCCTCCTACGGTGCACGCTAGGATCTACATGGCATCGAGTACCGTGCAGCAACGTGGGATACTGCAATGCCTGAGCACAAACCTGCCAGAAACCGGGATGGAAGGGGGTGCTCCCAGCTGAGAGGAGTTGGGAAATACCATAAGGAGTCACATCAACGTGCATGGGGGACCCATAACCTCTGTTCGCAGCATTTCTGAAAGAAGGTCCCTTGTTCGCTTTGTAGATTGGAGAGTGTTTCACCTGCTTGGTTTTGGGGGTAGCACAAGCTCCCCAGCCTGCACAGACTCTGTGTCCTCAGAGACCAACGCTACGTTCACAGGCCTAAGCCGACCTTCACTTCATGTCCACCTGGGCTCAAGGTGACAGTTACAGAAGAGCATGTAGGATGGCACAAAACTCTAGCCTCATGCACCTCAGGATACCATTGGCCTTCTTGACCGTGAGGGCATATTGTCAGCTCATGATCGGCTTGTTGTCCTTCAGGATACCGAGATCCTTCTTTGCAGACCTGCTTCCTGGCAGGTCAACCCCTTATCTGTATTAGTGCAGGCAGTTATTCTTCCTGAGGTGGGGAACCCTACCTTTGCCTTTGTGACACTTCATTAGGTTCCTTTACACCCAACTCTGCAGCCTGTCCAGTTCTCCCTGGACGGCAGCACAGCCTTCCAGTGGATCAGTAGCACCTGGCAGTTTGTGTCATTGGCAAACTTGCTGAGGGTGCACTCTGTTTCCTCATCCAGGTCATTGATGTTGAACAAGACTGGGCCAAATACTGACTCCCGGGAATCCCAGAGGCCACAGGCTTCCAGCTCAACACTGCACTACCAACGACAACCCTCTGAGCTCTTGTATCCAGACAGTTGTCAATCCACATCGCTGCTCTCTCATCTAACCCACCCTTCCTAAACTTACCTACGAGGACGTTATAAGGACACAATGTCATAAGTGAATTCTCAGCACAGATCATCCCAGGGTACCCAAGAGCCTTGTTCCTCTCCACAGTCCTTTTCCACGTCCTGTGAGGAAGTCCCAGGCAGAATAACATGAAGGTCTAAGTGTGGCCATGTACATTTGCTTCAAAGATCACACAAAAACTGTTTGGAGATGCTGTTTATCCACTCCATGGCTTTGCTTATCCTCTAGCTGGCTTCTGGTGGTCAGAGAACCACAGAATCATGGAACGGTTCGCGTTAGAAGCGACCTTGAAAATCATCCAGTTCCAACGCACTGCCATGGGCAGGGACACCTCCCACTGGATCAGGATGATCAAAGCCTCATCCAACCTGGTCTTGAACCCCTCCAGGGATGGGGCAGCCCCCACTGCTCTGGGCAACCTGTGCCAGGGCCTCACCTCCCTCACAGGAAAACATTTCTTCCTAATATCTCAATCTCCCCTCTTTCAGCTTAAAACCATTCCCCCTCATCCTATCCCTGCCCTCCCTGATAAAGAGTCCCAGGCAGCAGCTTTTATCATCACAGCAATTAAGTTCAGCTCGTTTATCCTTAATCCAGTCCTAATCTCATCCCATGGACCCCCAGCAACACGAGAGCACCAAGCCCTTTGTGGACATGGAGAGGGGAAGACATTGGAGACCAGACAAGCTGTGTTTGGAGTTGAGACTGGGAACGTAACTCAGCGCTGGCAACGTGTTGGAGATAATTGCCAGTTTGCAGCCTGAAATGTGCCTGCTTTACACTCGCAGATAAGCAGCCTCTTCCCTTTACCTGCTGGCGCAGGTGTGTGCGAGCGGATACAGCAGCGCAAATCAGCCACTGCATTTTCAATAGCTCTTACCAGCATTCATGCAGCGCCCGTGGAATGGTGTTCCTGATCCTCCTCCCTTCCGTTCTGCAGGCATCTGCCTTATTCAGGGTCTCAATTGCTCCTCAAGGCCTGGAGGAAGATGCCTTTTGTTACTAGAGTGGAAAGATGCTCAGTGCAAACTGGGGACTGATGGGAGGCAGAGAGGAGCAGTGCCCCAGCTTCCATTGCCAGCTGGACTGCATCTCTGTTGGTGTCACCAGGATCTTCTACATCTTAGGCAAATATCTGAATCTCTCAAACCAATTATTTCACAAAGAGCAGTAAGGAAAACCCATGGGACGCAGTTGTGTTGCTGGCAGGATTTGGGGCACGGAGCTGTGGCAGCTTTGCCACACTCAAGCTGCTGAATCCGTCCCCATTCCCTGGCAGTTTGACTTCCTAAATAATTCACCGGGACTTCAGTTGTCCATGACCACACAGGTAGGCACCTCACACAGCCCTGAAACTCTTGTTGCAGCATGCAACCTGCTCTCAGCGGCCTTCAACCTCTCTTTTTGCTGTTAGTGTCTTGCCCAGTGTAAACCTAGATCTGCCGAGAGCCACTTGGGTGCCAGATTTAACTCTCGTGGACCCACTTGAGATGGGTAGGACTCCATTTCATTGTTAACACCCCCATTCCCACCATCACTGGCGGATGGTCTTATCAATAATGAAGTTAGCGATGCTTTGAATTACACCTGCAGGCTCCTCTCCATTGACTTGGGACTGTGGAAGAACTCATCTGCTCTATTTCTGCTTTTTCTTGTGTTTTTTGGTTTTTTCCTGGGAATCATCAGCTTCTTTTCAGTCATTTTCACATGTCCACACGGGAGCAGTTTCTTTGGAAAAAAAAAAGATATAATCCAGAGAGGTACTACCTTTTGTTCCAGACCCTGGCAGCCCAACATGAATCCGAGAGCCACACAGCCTTACCTGTGCGTCTCAGGGGGGTCCGCAGGCTGCAGCAGAGATAAATTAAGTGATGAGTAAGCCTCAAAGCTCTCCCCAGCCTGGCAGCAGGAGCAGAAAGCTGACTTCAACAGAGAAGAATGGCTACGCTGCAGGGATGGTGCGTGATTGGTATCATATCAGGCAATAGAAGGCCAGTTCAGCTTCATTAAGGAAATTTATCTTCTGCTTGGAAGATAAGAAAGGGACTGGACAAAGAGAACAAGGATAGCACCAGCTATGGTTTTGGTCCTCCTGCATGACCTCTGAAGCTCTCTGAACGGAGGAGCAGCTCTGGAGCCGTACAAGGGCCTGGGGCTGGCAATTATAGCCTTGCTGCCAGGCACTGAGAACTCATTAGCTGCTCTCATCTGAGCTTGTTATCGTCAGCAACCATTAGGGTGAGAAAACCGGCGTGTTGAAAGCACTGTATCCCCAGCCTGGGATAGATGCTCCACGAGGAAGGGATCGCCAGCAGTGCCTCCAGTACAGCAGATCCCAGCGCGGCTGGTGACCGTGTTCTCCATGCTCTCACAGGCCACCCCTGAGGAGCACATGCTTGGGATGCCTGGCTGCATGGATTGTACAATCCTAGAATCCCTAGGCTGGAAAAGACCTTTGAGATCATCGAATCCAACTGTACTTGTCCATACTAAATCATATCAGCTCTTCATCTACCCAGCTTTTAAACACCTCCAGGGATGGGGACTCAACCACCTCCTTGAGCAGCTTGTGCCGGTGCCTGAGGACCCTTTTCATGAAAAATGTTTCCTGATATCTAATTTGAACCTCCTCCACACAACTTGAGGCCATTCCGTCTTGTCCTACTGCCTGTCGCTTGGGAGAGGAGACCAGCACCCACCTCACTACCACCTCCTTTCAGAAAGTTATAGACGGCTATAAGGTCTCCCCTCAGCCTCCTCTTCTCTAGGCTAAACAACCCCAGTTCCCACAGCTGTTCCTCATAAGACTTTTTCTCCAGCCACTTCCCCAGCCCCGTGGCCTTTCTCTGGATGCACTCCAGCTCCTCAATGCCCTCCTTGTAGTGAGGGGCCCAAAACTGAACAGGGTGTTTGACATGCAGCCTCACCAGTGCTGACTGGTGCAAGGATGTCCACACAGCCCGTGCTCAGCCCTTTCTGCCTGTGCACATCGCTCAAAGCATGCTCTGACATTTCCTGCACCTGAGAAAATGCGGGAGAGCATTCCAGACCTCATCTGGAATACTGTGTCCAGTTCTGGAGTCCTCCAAGAAAAAAGGCGACGGAGCTGTTGGAACGGGTCCAGAGGAGGGCTACAAGGATGATGGGAGGACTGGAGCACCTTCCCTACGAGGACAGGCTGAGAGAGTTGGGGTTGTTCAGCCTGGAGAGGAGAAGGCTCTGAGGAGACCTTATAGTGACTTTCCAGTACCTGAAGGGGCTACAGGAAAGCTGGAGAGGGGCTGTTCATAAAGGCTTGTGGTGGTAGGACCAGGGGAAATGGGTGTAAACTGGAGAAGGACAGATTTAGACTGGACATTAGGAAGAATTTCTTCCCCATGAGAGTGATGAGACACTGGCATAGGTTTCCCAGGGAAGCTGTGGCTGCCCCATCCCTGGAGGGGTTCAGGGCCAGGTTGGAATGGCCTTGGGCAGCCTGATCCAGTGGGAGGTGTCCCTGCCCATGGCAGGGGGTTGGAACTGGATGATCTTTAAGGTCCCTTCCAACCCAAACCATTCTATGATTCTGTGATTCTATATTTCCAGACATCCTGGGGCACGGATGCTGACCTCCAGAGGCTACTGTGTTTTCTTTTCACTGTGCTGCTTTTACACAGTGCAGGGCAGGCTAACAGTCTGAAAAAGTGTTTCTCGATTCAAAATGCAATCAGGCGATGGGAATGGACCCATTTCCCCGGAATTCAATTTGTAGCTGCACGGTGGTTCCCGAGATGTTTTGCCGAAAACGAATTGGTGAGCTCAGCATTAGACTGTCACAGGCATTAAAGTCACTGCTGCTAAGAGAAGACCCTCCAGACTGATGCCTCCACCTGTTCAAGCTGCTGTTGAAGGGAGTTGCGAGTTACCAGCTCAGAGCCCAATCGCCCAGGCATCGCAGGGAAGCGTGGGGCAGCGTCCCCCTTGGTTGTCCCCAGCTGACCCCAATCAATCCGATATAATCCATTCATCATTCTTCACTGCTTATTAACATCATTAATGCAGCAGAGCCCACGAGTCTTGTGACACCACTTCACCCTCCATCTGCTCACCCCGCAGCGATACGGTTTTCTCTCCGTTTTTCACACCGCCTTCATTCCCACTGCGCTTAGCTGAACATCTTTCCCTAACTCCTTTCTCACCCTGTCTGGTAACAACCCAAAACCCAGTATGGTTCATATCAAGGTCAAAACTGGATGACAGACTTGAAAAAAATGGGCAAACCTTTGCTACAAGACAGCCCGATGCTTGCAGGGACAGATGACAGCAGCAATTTGGTTTTTTTTCCACATAGGACATCAAAATAGAGTTTTTTACTAGATATTCCTCATTCAGGGCAATGCTGGGGATGTTTTCCCTCTCCAGCTTGCCTGAGGGTTCATTAGCAGTAACCAGAGGCAAGCTCGTTTGGTGGCACTGCCCTTATATCTTGAGGGCCCATTGGTAGTGAATAATCACGTTAAACAGCAAAGTGTGAGGCTCTTCTTTCTGTAAGGATGAGCTGACAGCTTCTCACCTCTGCTCAGAGCCAAAACGCAGCAGCGCTGAAAGAAAATGCCTGCAGAAGCTGCCAACTTTGCAAGGCTGATATTAAAAAGCAAAGACAAAGACAACGGAAAGCATGGCAGAGCCCATCGCTCCCTGACCCCAGGACACAGGCAGCCCTGTGGGAGCTGCAGTGTTGAGCCCCGCTTTGATTTTCAAGTACCCCGTTCCTTCTGTCCTCACTGCTAGACTCTGCAATTATTCGTCCTTGGTTTTCCCAGCTCAGAGCAATGCCGCCTTTGCTATAACTTCTCACAAATCTTGTTGTGCAAGAGGCGAAATGAGCCCTGCCAGAACAGACAGTTGTGACAGTTGTGTCCCTGGCTCTGCTCTGGAAATCCAAACCTTCAGGGGCATTTACAAAGATCTGCTTGCTTTTACAATGCCCTCTTCCCCAACCCTTTGGAATGCCTTGTTGGTCAACCCACCCCATAAAATGCAGGCACCGTTCTGAGGTGGTCTGCTGCACAGACCCAGACTGGGCTTAATTTTCAAATTGCAAAGCAAGAAAGCAGAAAGAATCACTGAACCCTTTCCTTTGGGTAGGAGATTTCTCACAGCTATATCGCCTGTTAGAGCTGAATTACCAACCCAAGCCCTGGCAAGAGCATCACAGGACACCCACATCACTGCCAGGTTTACAAGAACTGAAGAAGAGCACAGACCCATGGACCCTTCTAACCAGCTACGGGATCCAAATCCTTCCCCTGAAAAGCCACTGCACTCTCAGAGTGTGCGACTCGGCCTCGAGAGCATTTATCAGACAGCCCCAAGGCTCCGTGATGACTTTTCATCTCTTTTGCACCATGCATGAATAAATGACAACCAGTTCTGCAGGAATGGGGCCAAGGGAGCCCTTCCAGGGGCTGCATCGAATGTGTGAAGAGCAATGCATGACCTTGAAGATCAACTGAAATGATGCCAAGAGAACTCACACATGCTGCCCTCTCTTAACGATAAAGACACATTTTTATAATAAACAACTGCTTCAAAGAAGAGATAACCCACGGAGTCATCTCTATTCCAGGATTCCCGTTATTAACTAATTTCAACTTCAAGAAGATTAGGGTGACATCTTATTTTGGAATGACATCTGCCCCTGAGGCCCAAGTCCTTTCTGACTCCTACAGTGGATAGCAGCAACTGCAGCACTCCAGCAAATCTAACCTCAATAAAATCCCAGTTTCCCTGGCATCTGGACAGTAGGGAAAAAAATAGCAAATACAGAAAGCAAGCAATCAGTGCAGAGTTTATTTTAATAAACTCTTTTGAGTTAAATAATCTCAGCTCTGATTAGCACTGGAGATTGAAAATGTAAATATTTACCAGAACATCTTCAATATCCTCATAGAGTCAAAAGGCCAATTTCTGCATGCAGCGTGTCGGTATAACTTCTTATCGCAGACTCTGCGCTTTCAGTGCACTCAGATGACTGTGAAATTATGCAAGGAGCTTATATATAATTATGCTTATTACAAAGCCAAAGTATTACAGTTTTATTTGCTTTCTGTTCCAAGTCTAGGCCTTCTATGCATTCTTCCTCCTGCGTGAGACTCAGGAATCTCCTGAGCTGTTGTTCCCACTAGCTCGAGGAGCTAGATTTAACAAAAACCAGCAGCATTGTGATGCCTGCAGTAGCTCGGGGCTGTGAGATCTGCTATTAAGTCCCCTGTTGGCTTCAGGATGGCTGCCTTTGTTTCTCCTTCACTTCAGCAACCTTTTGTTCCAGCCCAGCATGTCTGCACACAACCCTGCCAGTCACCTACCCGAGAAGGTCAGCAGAGGTGAGGACCAGCTATTTGTATCCGCGTCACGCACACAAAAAAGTCCTCACCCGCCTCATTTCACCATGAGTTTCAAGCAGACACCTCAGGTTTTTCAGACCTTCATCCAGACAGAGCTGACACATCATCTGGCTTGATCAGTGACGAGGGAACATCTGCCCTGGATTGCTGGTGACACTGGTTCCCAAGAAGCTCTGGATAAGCAGTCATATCAAGAAACCGGTTTCCTGGCTCCTTCACCAGATTAATAGGCACCTCACTCGAGATGGCTTAAAGGTAGTTTCAACTGACAAAGATGCTATGAATGGGCTGGACCCTGTCTTACCCTCAGTAATAGGATTGCATCTCAAATACCTCGCCATGGACACAGAACCTGGTGTGTACATCTGCGTTTGGGGTAGGCTGAGAATCTGCAGTGAAGCAAAAGGGGTAGTCTCTCCTTGCTTACATGTTAGCATTTTCTGCTGTGTCTCCACCTTTCTGCTGTGTCCCCAACTTTCTGCCACCACCTTTCTGCTGTGTCCCCAACTTTCTGCCACCACCTTTCTGCTGTGTCCCCAACTTTCTGCCATGTCTCTACCTTTCTGCCACGTCTCCACCTTTCTACTGTGATCCCATCTCTCTTTCAATCCACAATTCACAGTTTTGGTGCTGTGGAAGATGTAGATCGGGACGCCATGAACACCACCTGCCTTTTGGGCCAGGCCTCCAAACTCACCCTTCAGGGCCATTCGCCCCTGAGTGGAGGTCTTTGAGCTGCTGCCCTTGCTGTTGGGATTGGTTGACTCTGGACCCTGGCGCCAGCCTAGGCAGGCAACACACGTAGTGCAAATGAAGCAAATAGCATCACCACTTTGTGCTTGAACTCCACTCTTCTCTTCCTCCCCTTGTGCTCAAACACCTTGGTCCCCCATTGCAAGATTTGATATCTCCACAGTGGGATTTGATATGTGGTTGATGAAGAAAACTGGGACTCTACTTCGCAAGCCCATCGCTGGCCTAAGGAGGCATGAAAACTGGGCGGTCAGGGAGTTGAATGGGCAAGGCTCTTCCAGTTGGTGAGAAACACCAGTATGGAACCTTCCTGGAAGCAGGGTAAAACCAACCTGATCATGTAAGCACTTGTAATTGCGGTCCTTAATTCATGCAGTGAGCAAAGATTTGGTATTTTGTTTGCGCAGGAGATGCCTCTTTGCTTTGACTTTTCCTGCAGTGGGAGATGTCCTGCCCTGGCAGATGTCCTGCACTGGAATGACAGGTGATGCTCTCCTGGTGCCAATGGTGCAAAGATGGCAATCTGTGTGGGCTGGAGGTTTGAGTCCATATTTCAAGACGGGGGGATTTCCCCTCTGTTTTGCAACAGGCAGCACTCTTGGCCCTTGAGGGACAATGCTTCTGATGTCTGTGGATGGGCAAAGCTGAGGAGCAGATGGGGACTGCTGGTGCAAAGCCCTGTCAGCATGTCTGCCTGGCCTCTCCTGGGAGCAAGCAAGGGCGCTGAGTTTCATGGCTCTTTCAGACACGGCTGATGTTTATACAGTGATTAATCTGCTAGCTGACATGATGTTTGTTAAGCCACAAGTTGCCTGGCAGGCTGTGAGCTGCAGTGCTGTGAGAAGTGGTCCTGCTTGGCCATTTCACTGCTCCACCAGCAAGGGAGTAGGCAGGTCCATGTGGAAAAGAGCACAGGCAACCACTGCTTGAGCTCGGATTTCCAGCCCTCTTGCAAAATGCTGTTACCTCTAACGACACCATTGCCTGCTTCCCATCCCTCCAACAGAGGGGAAACTGGTTTTGGGGGTATGAGGCAGCAAAGATGCATCGGTGGGGGGGACTGAGCAAGACAGAGGTCTTCTCCAGCTGTGTATTGGCACCTCTTGTCAACCCCTTGTTCTTACAAACTGGGAGTAAAAACCAAGTTAGATGTACTGGAAGCAATTCTTAACAAGCCTGCCAAAGCCACTACCTTGATGGGATTTAAGAGGCACAAAATACAGGTAAGAGGCAGCCCTGCCTGTCTTCCTTGTGAAGATCCCATCAAGCCTTCAAGCGCCACCTGCAAAGACCAGGGTTGGCAGAGTTTAAAAGAAAGAGAAGGAATAAAAACCTCTTGCTGACTTCCTTAATGCATCAGAAAAGGTCCCTGCGAGTCTTTTTCCCTTAATAAAAATCTGTTTTGATTTGAGGTTGGCTCATTTCAATGCCAGCAAAACACGCAGCACTCTCCAAAGGGGCCTTGCACTGGAAGTTCACACCGTCACTACTGGAAATGGTGGGTTTGCTGTCAAAAATCTTGAACTGAGAAACAGGCATCTGAGCCAAGTGGGATTTTTGACCTGCTCTGTCGTTGGATCTCTTCCCACTTGAAGTCTTAAGCTGAGTTTCACAGCAAGCCAACCATTTGATTTGGCAGAAGGACTCAGGCTGGACCTGCCTTTTAAGTAATGCAAAGGCTTTAAAAAGAAAATACACAGCTCCACAATACAACAAAACCAGCTGTTCTTAAACTGCAGTCGAGAGGGACAATAATTCTTCTCATGTTGGGAAGAATTAGCAAGCCTTTCCTTCCCACCCAGCCAATCGAAGGAAGGGAAAGGCTCGGCAAAGAGTTGAGCAACGCCAGCGCTCAGAGTAAACAGAGGTGAGCTGGAAAGTTGTCTCTGGACTGAGTTCTTAAACAATGGGACCCAAAGGGAAATGGAAAAGCAAATATTAATGTTTTGCCATTCACACGGCCCCAGAGAAAAGAGAACAATGCCTTCAGTTGGACACCACCTTGACGTCTTCCTCCTCCTCCCTTCTTACTCTGAAATGTCATCTTGGGACCCGTGATCTCTTTGGAAGAAGCAAGCAATTACCGAGTGCTGCCTGCTGCCCAGTGGAGCCCTGCTGCCAGCTTTTCTGATGCCAGAATGAAGGACAACTTAATTATGAATTTATTCCTGACCCTGCAAGTCATGTTCCTCCTCATGAAGGTAAAATCAGAAACAAATGAGAATCTTTTTGACCTTGACTGTAGCCATGAACTCCCATCAGCTGGTGTGAGAGCAGGGCTTGGACAAAGAAACACCACCACCCCCCACCTCTTTTTAAACCTGGCAGAAAGGGTGAGCAAAACGCCAGGGGACTCAACAAACTGGGAACATCTTTGGGGGGAAGTGGAAATGAGTCCTTGGCTTGTTCTGCACTCCTTCTCCAGCAGCGTGCAGCTGACTCAGCCTGGCTCTATCTGACCTGCTGCACTCCAGCTCATCACTCGAGCATTAGTAGGATCAAGGTCCTCTCCTGGACAAGGGGCCCCGACCTCCATGACAGTGGTTCCACTGAAGGGGGAAGATGAGGTCCAGCCTCCAGTGAGGTGGAAGCCATGTGATGAGGGGAGACCCCTCTGGATGTCACCGCAGTGGTGACATCTGCGAAGACCAAACTCTGGGACACTCTTGCGGAGAAAGGTGCCTCTCCTGGCTGTGCCAACAGCACCTGGAAGGATGTATCATTCAGGCAATTGATCAGTGGTTGTAACAGAAATAAAGAGCAGTCTCCTTGGGCTCCTCTCGGGGACTCAGAATGGGGAAAGGAGCCGTCAGGCTCTGCCTGCACAGAGCTATGCAAGCCACGCTGAAATGCAGCTGGGCTCTTATCCTGGCCTGATTGTTCCAGAGGCAAATGAGACCAAGAAGAAGAGGAGAGAGCCCTTGTGTTTGGCTATTTGATATACGGGGTTGTCATGGAAACCACCGAGTAATTAAAGCTTACCTCTCCTCTCTTGTATGCTCTGGTTGTGCAGGAGATAGGCTGCATCGTTTGGGGCTTTTCAGTTATTGCTGCTGTTATAAAAAAGCTATCACAATTTCTCTTGAAATCGGGCTGTTTCAGCGCTGTGACCACATCCCAGAAAATATTCAGCATTGCTAGACGTTTGCTGTCTTCAAACAGGACCATTTACTCCTTGCTGATCGGCAGCCGCAACTGCCCTGCACTCTCCTTTAGTCCCATCTCCTCCACAGCAGCAGCAACAAGGACAACTGCTGCTGGTGTCCCAGGATACAGCGCCAAGCTGGAGGAAAGCCCTACCTGTCTGAAGTTCAATGAACACTTAAGAGCCCAATCGTAACCAGCAGAGCAAGTCACCCCACACCACATCTGCGCTGGGGCCAATAAATTGTTCACCACAGGCACTTACAACACCGAGGTCAACAGCACAGCCCAAATCCAGAAGAGATTTATTGACTTGCCTAAAGGCATCCTGCGGTGAAATCTGTGGTCACCTGCCAAATACTGAAACACTCGTAGAGGTGTCCCAAACTGATGCTGGTGCAGACAGCTCAGCCCCCAGATGGGGAAAGATGCGTGAAGCTCTTCTCTCCAGCCCCCCTGCTACAGCATCATAGAATTGCTAGGCTGGAAAAGATGTTTGAGATCATTGAGTCCAGCCGTAACTGTCCACCACTAAATCATATCTGGATTTCATCTACCAGCCTTTTGAATACCTCCAGGAAAGGTGACTCAACCACTTCCTGGGCGGTCTCTGCCAGTGCCTGAGAACTCTTCCAGTGAAGAATTCTTTTCTAATACCCAGTCTGAACCTCCCCCGGCACAATTTGAGGACATTTCCTCTCGTCCTATCACTTCTTGGGAGAAGAGACCAACACCCACCTCACTACAACCTCCTTTCAGGTAGTTGGACACAGCTGCTCCATGGGCTGGCACTGGGAAGAGTGGACACCAAGGTCTGTTGTGGTTCACCTCTGGCAGGAAAGCTGGGAAACCAGGGCCATGCTATGTTCTTCTGCTCCAGCTAGATCATCCACAAGCCACCTTCCGGCTGTGTGCCCCTGCTTTTGCTGCTCAGCTGAGCCAGACTGTGGCTGTCCTGGTGCACAGCCTGGGTTTGGCAGGGAAACCACTCAGAGGATTTGATTAGCTGCTGTGTGAATTAACTACCTAAGCTGTCTGGGAAATAACCATGGGTGAGAGGTGTCTGGCTCTCAATCCTAGCATTCAAAGCTGGACTTTATAAAACCATGAAGAGACCTGCAATTAGTCAGGGACATCAAGTCTGGGATACATTCTGCAGCCAGAGGGGATGATGTACAGCCATGTGCAGGTATCTGTGCTTCCTCATAACCAGCTGTGCTGGAGCCCATGCAGCCGTTCTTTCTGGTACATAAGGGATCTTTTAAAACAGAGCATGTTTTTTCTTCCTTTTTCCAGATATAGCTGAAAAAATCAGGTTTGGGTTGTTTTTTTTTAATTACACCTCCTAGTGTGGGATGAATCACTGTTTTATCCTTCCATCTCTCACATTCTTTCCCCAGTTGGCTTACAGTAAGTTTTAATAAAATCAGAGGGATATACTGAAAAGTCTCAATAGTGATGGGGTTTTTCTGCATAGCAGCTGGTAAATCATGCTGTACATGGTAACGGAGCAGGTTCATTAAATTGTACCACTTTGATGTTATCTTTCTCGCTGAACTGCAGGAAAGTCTGGGAAAACACGTGATACTTCTAGGGGAAAACACTTGTTTTGTTCATTAGCATGCATTAAAGCCTGGCTGCCTAGGAGCTCGTCATCACAAAGTAAATAAAGCAGCTCTGGTTCCAGATAAAAAGCAAGCAGGAGCGATATCCATCCTAACAAGTGCGGTTAGCTGTGAGCCATCCTCAAGCTCAGGTTTTTGCGGACACCCTCCCATGGCTGAGAGCTGCAGCCCATGGGCAGACAGGCTTCCAACCAGCTTCTGATACAGCTTTGTACAACCCAAGTGAGCTGCAGGTACCTCTTCACACCCTGATCAGAAAAGAGTAAGAGTAGAAGTAACCTAATGGGACGCCAATGGTAAGGAGCAAGGGCGGTGGTGGGAAGGGACCACCTCCTGGCAGGAGAGCAAGCAGGACAAGTGTCAGGGCAAAGCTGAATCGACACGTTACATCTTTAATACAAAGGCACTGGAGAGAAATGCTGCAGACAGAGTGGAAGACAACCCCTCAACCCTCTCCCTCAGCAAAAGAGACCCATAAAATTGTGCTGAGCCATGGAAAGGAGCTCTCTTCCTTCTCTTGGGCAAGCAAGCACTAAGAGTGGAGCCTTTCCTGGTTTGAGAGGAAGGTTACTTTTGGACAGCCAAACCAAGATTTTCCTGGACAACATTCAATGAAAAGCAGCATGTATTTGGGGAAAACCACGGGTTTAATCTCCAGCTGTGGAGACATACCCAGCGTGGCTGTCCCTTTGCAGTCCCTCTTTCTCCACTGTGTGAAGCTTCTCCACCAAGTCCCTCTTTCTCCACCAAGGTCTACACTTGCTGGCAGCAGGTCTCCTGTGCAGCCCTACACAGGAGGAGCAGGGAGCACCCCGAGAAACGGTTTTCAAAGTGGTAAAGCCCAGATGTATGTCCTACAATTAGGAGAAGTGCAATAAAAGGAAGGCAGGCAGGGATGCTGGTGTCCTGACATGCACTGCAAGCGCCACAGGCGGGGAGAAATGTTTTTACAAGAGCCAGGAAATGGCCATGAAGGAACAGTGGGAGGAAGGAAGGTAGCAAGAAGAGGAGCATGGAGAATCAGACCTGGGCTAAAGGCATCCTCACCTGGGGAAGGTGAGGAGATAGGGCTCACCCTGGGGAAGGCTCATGAAAGAAACACCGAGGCGGCACAGACATCACAGCTGGTGGGAAAGGTGAATCGGGGACGATGGACCACTCTTTCCCACTGCACATCCATGCTGGTGTGCAGGGTGAGGATGTAAGGCTGCTGGTGAGCTGATATTTTCCCTACCAAACACTGTGCTCAGCTTTAATGCATCTCCTGTGTTTGCAGCAAACAGAGAGCGCCGCCAGGACGTGCTTTTTCTCTGATGGATATCTTTCGTCGCTGCAAAACACTGCATACTGCTTCAGCAATAAACAAGAAAAATAGGCAGCTAAAGCACTGCTCCCCCCTCTTTATATAAGAATTTGTTTCACAGCCCAATTGCCAGCAGCAGGTGTGGTTACCATCAGGCTTTGATAACCTCACTCTTGGAAAGAGAAAAACAGAAGATGAAAGAACATTACAGGGCTGCACCATCAGATGTTCAGATGCTAAGTTGTGCTGGGACAAGCTTGCCTCCAACAATCTTATTCTGGGAGCCTTTAAGTGGCTCCTCAGCACCCCACGGGAGCCCTGGGGCAGAGGCAGAAGGGTGATGGCCATGCTCACAGTGCAGCTATCCTTCCCCAAGCAGAGCTAATACTGCTCCTTCCCAGAAGGGCTTTGCCCTCGCCCTGCTCCCCTCCTGATCCCTGCAGGACCCTAAAGGTCACAGCACCCTTCCAAGGCACAAGCCTTGCCCATTTGAGCATCCTGTGGGACAGGATGGTGTGTGGTAACATGGCAAAACTATGTATCCAGAGCTGGAAAGTCTCATAAGCTTGGAAGATTTTGTATTAACATAGCAGCAAATGCGGGTGTTGCATCTCACTCTCATGAGTGATGGCTGTAAGCTCACTGCTTTGCCTCTCCAGGAAAAGTTTGGATACAGGCACAGTTTCTCTTGCCCTCTTAATGTGGTACCCAAGAAGACTAGGGCTCATTTAATCCTGCTGTTCTTTCCGTTTGCAAAGCTCCCTAGAGCTCCTCTGCCGGGGGGATGCTGGAAGCCTGCCCCACAGTGTCCCCTCCCAGCCACCAGGTTCCCCAAACCTCTGGCAAAACAAGGGTTTCAGACCCCCCCCAAGTGCTCCATCAGCCCAACAAGCTAAAATAATTGAGCAGGGAGAGAAAGAGATGGCATAGAGTCTGGGAAATCCAACCTACACCAATACCTTCAGATATAAATGTCCTACGTACGTCTCCACGTATGCATGGATGGTGGCTCCAGCCCAACATCCACCTGCTGAATACAGCAAGAAGTGAAAGAATGAATCTATGATGAATTATTCACACGTATGATTACATTGGTACAGATAAGGCCTCTCCTCCTCACTGGCAATAAGAACGATAAAACTGCAGCACAGGAACCAATGATTCACTTACATATCTGGACACACACACCCAGGCAGATATTGAATAAGAATAAAATTGATAGTTTTGAATCACTGATAGTTTTGAATAGTGAGATAAAACAGTGAGTGGGAACCTGTGATTTAAATAATTTCTTCTAACAATAAGGCAAGAAATACACTGCCTATCCTCTGAGTGTACTCCAACACAGACTAATGTATATCTTAAATGGAAAAACCTATCGCACTCTCTTCCTCCCCAAAAATCTGCTTTGCAGTTTCAGCTTCTGCGTCTATGGAAGTTACTACAAACTATTGCCTTGTCTCATTTTTTTTTAATATGGTGATCTATTTTAATAGTCTGCTATCCCCCCAAAATCCTAATTCATCATCTCTTCTTTCCCATATTCATTGTTTTGCTTTCCTTGCTGATGGAAGGAAAAAAGCCTGGATGCAGACCTGCTTAATTCAGCCTCAATTGTGAAAAGTGCAAGCACACAGAATTACAGTTTTAGTGTGGAACTCGCCTTGGGATTTGCACTCACCAGGTGCTGAGCTTCTTTTCTAACATGCTTGAGGAATTGAATAAATGCTTTAGTGTGGATGTCCACCTCTCCTGGGCACAAGTCCGCCTAAGCTGAGGGAGTCAGGCAGTTATTTTTCTTTCACTGTGGGCATGGAAAGTAATTTTTCAAGTATCTTTTCTTCCCCTATGTCTTTCTGGAGCCGCTTCCCTCCCAAGCCTTGCAGATCCTGGTGGCCTGAGCCTCTGAACAATTCCGTGCTAACAAAGCTCAAGCAATATCACGGCCACTTTGTGTGTGCAGGTCTGGTAGCAGCCCACTCAGCGCCACCGGAGGCAATCAATGCCAGCATCAGCCCCAAGGACGTGAGCGATGCCTCAGACACAGCCCGCTGCCACCAGTGCCACCCTGCCTGGTGTTTGCTCCAGGCTTCTGCTTGGGCCCTTTCTGCAGAGAGTTCAGATGTCTGCAGAGATGGTTAAAATTGCATCATGGTGCTTTTCTGTCCCCATGGGGTTGAATCCAACCCATCAGCAAGTTTGCAGATGACACCAACCTGAGTGGTGTAGTTGCCACACTGGAAGGCTGAGATGTCGTCCAGAGGGACCTGGACAGACTGGAGAAGTGGACCTCTGAGAACCTCATGAGGTTCAACACGGCCAGGCGTAAGGTCCTGCACCTGGGTCGGAGCAATCCTCATTTTCAGTACATGACGGGGGATGACATGATGGAGAGCAGCCCTGCAGAGAAGGCCTTGGGGGTGCTGGTCGATGAGAAGCTCGACATGAGCCGGCAATGTGCGCTCACAGCCCAGAAGGCCAACCGTGTCCTGGGCTACATCCAAAGCAGCGTGGCCAGCAGGGCGAGGGAGGGGATTCTGCCCCTCTGGTCCTCTCCTGTAAGACCTCATCTGGCATACTGTGTCCAGTGCTGGAATCCTCACCATAAGAAGGATATGGAGCTGTTGGAATGGGCTCAGAGGAGGGCTATAAAGATGACTGGAAGGCCAGAGCACCTTCCATACGAGGACAGGCTCTCAGCCTGTCAGAGTTGGGGTTGTTCAGCCTGGAGAAGAGAAGGCTCAGAGGAGATCTTACAGCGACCTTCCAGTACCTGAAGGGGGCTACAAGAAAGCTGGGGAGGGACTGTTCATAAAGGCTTTTGGTGATAGGACAAGGGGGAACAGGTATAAACTGGAGAGGGGTAGGTTTAGACTGGACATAAGGAAGGATTTCTTCACCATGAGAGTAGTGAGACACTGGCCCAGGTTGCCCAGAGCAGTGGTGGCTGCCCCATCCCTGGAGGGGCTCAAGGCCAGGTTGGATGTGCCTTGGGCAGCCTGATCCAGTGGGAGGTGTCCCTGCCCATGGCAGGGGGGATGGAACTAGATAATCTTTAAGGTCCCTTCCAACCCAAACTATCCTATGATTCTATGATCTTCTGTCACCTTCACCTGTAACGATGTCCCTGGGGGCAGCTCCTCTCTCTTCCAAACCCCCTTTTAGGGTCACATCAGAAGTGTGAGCCCTCCCTGGCACAGAGACCTTGCAATGACGTAAGTGAAATGAGCTTTTGGAAACCTCTGCAGCTTTCCAAAGCCCGGCCAGAACAGATGACAAGGTGATGGGTTTTTAATGCTTTGAAAATGAGCGAGTGGAGTTCAGGACTTGGCTGGGCGACAGTCATTCGTGCTGGTGAGCAGGTTGCAGTAAAAGCACTTTTAAAGAGAAATATGATTCTTCGGGTATTTCCCTGCTGGTGTTCCTGCCATTCCCTGTTATTTCCTGATTGCAGCAGCTGAGTCACAGCTGGCTTCAGAGGGCTGAGAGAGCTCAGGAGGGAAACAAACTGGTCCCGGTGTCTCTGGTGACCTCTACATAAAGTCATTGTTGGAGTTTCGTACATGGAATGAGCAGATGGAATTTGTCAAAGACTTGAAAGTTAGGCTGAGACCGGTGGGAATTAACAGCGAAGACACTCAGAATGGGATGAGAAGTGAAGGGAAAGGTCAGGGAAAAGGTAGTGTGTTTCCCTCTTATTTAAAAAGGTGTATAAAAATGAGGATTGATGTGTTTTTCACAAAAACTTGAAGCACCTATCCTTAATTTTGCCCAGTTTTTGAACGTAGCTGGTGGGTGACAATTTGGGAGAGAATGGGATTTGTTTTTCTAGAAGCTCCAAGCTCTACAGTTAAACCCTTATCAAATGCGAAGTTCAGGTTTCTCAAGTTTACAAGCTTTAGGGTTAAACAAAAGCGACCAACGCTGCTACCTGAACTTCCACCAACAGAGCAGAAGCAAAGGCAAAGTCAGAAAAGCAATTCTTAAACCCAGCAATCGCTAAAATCATGATTTTCTGACCACTAGCCTGCGGTGGTGGAAGAGGTTGGAGTGATGGATGCAGCTTTGAAGAACGAACTGTAATGGGAAAAACCCCAGTGCTCTGAACCCAGCAGCCGGAGCGGAGTGAGGCTGCCACTGCTCCGTGCCCCAGACCCAGCCAACCCATTCCTGGGCTAAGCATCCCATAAATCATGTGCAATCCCAACCTACCCTTTCCCTGCACTCCATAATGTGTCCCATACCCCTTTGGCAGTGAGTCCCAGATGTTATTGACTCATTTGATAGGTGTCACATCAAACGATGGGACAGCCCTGGGAGGGAGGGCTTTTGTCGCATCACCTAACGCAGACCCATGTCTCCTTCAGAGGGAAGGCAGGCAAAGATTCAGAAGGAGGAAGGGACGTCTCTGTATTATTTTTCTTCCCAGACTAGGCTCGGTGCCAACAGCGCTGCTGGTATAAATAATGCAGTGTGATGACAGGGACATTTTTAAAGGAGAACAAATCACCAGACTACTTTTTAGAGCTTCTTTCCTCAAGTCTAAGCGATGCTAATGAGGGAGGTCAATCCGTTTCCATTTCTCCCTGCTAAACAAGCTGGGACATTTATCTCTTTTGACAAGAAGGTTCCTAGAGCAGACTTTCATCTCGCAGCTCGCATGGCTGGTGTGTCCCTTTCTGGGAAGGACAAAGCTTCCAGAGGCTGTGATGGGACAATACCCTGGGGGATGCGCACACTGCTTCCCCACCACCTTTGCTGCCTGCAACAAACAGCTCGAGCACAGCTGCTGTTGGATCCTGTGCCCGAGATGCTGCTTTCAAGGTCACGTTGTGGTGTGCTGGGGACATCCTGTACCACAGCAGCCAGGCTCCACCACGCCAATCAGTGATGGAGCTGGTTGCCCGCAGGCAGGACTCAGAGTGCAGCAGAGCAAAGAGGGAGTGCTGGCAATGTCTTCGTGGAGGGACTAACATCTTGGCAAGCAGCCTGTCAGAGAGGGTGACTCAGAGTGACATCATCGTTCCAGCCCTGATCTCATCTCCCAGTCATCTCATATCCCAGTGATCCATGAGGGAAACACTCCCATTTCCAGAAGACCCAGGCCACGCCACACACCAGACTAAAACTCAAAATATGTTCCCCCCTGCAGCCAAATCCTTGAAGTTTGGGAGACAGTCCCCAGAGAGCCAGCTTTCTTGGGAAAGTGCTGCATTTCCTTCCTGTTGTGGCAGCTGGAAATGGCTCAGGATCTCACATTCCCATGGCAGCAAACCTGGGCTCCATTCTCCTCCACTACAAGTAATTCAGATGAGTCCTTTTGGATCTGTTCCTCTGCCCTTTCTCAAGGGGGAAGGTGCTGCCTTCTCCAGACACAGTGGGAGCTCCCAAGGAGGAATCAAACGAAGTTGACCAGGGTAAAGCTCAGCTCAAACAACAAGTGGCTCCTCCGTGGTGCAGCTCGTCATGGAAGTAATCGGTGGATGCTGAAATGTCCATTGGGCTGAAGGGCAGTTGTAAACAGTTGGAGGAGCAAGAGTGCTTTGGAGATGTATCCACCATTCCTACCACCATCTTCTCTGTCAGTATTATGTATTTTGGCCACCAGAATACCCACCAAAAGGGCTAAAGTCTTTCAAATCTGGAAAAGCAGCTTGTGAGCCCAGTGGTGGCCTGAGTCCCAGGCACCCAACGAGAGGCAGAAGTAAGGGCAGAGCCACTACGGCACTTGCTGCACCAGGTGTCCCCAGGGAAGTGTTTACAGAAAAAAAGGCTAAAAATAAAAAAATACAATGTGTGCCATGGCAGTACAGGTGGGAAAACATGTCAGGAAACATTTTCAGGAGAGGCGTATCAGGGTGATGGACATATTCTGCCTTTAGGAACACTTGCTGTGGCCATATGGGCAGGGACTTCTCCTGCTGCCAAGTAGAGACCATGTAAAATGAGCTTCATCACCCGTGTAAAGCTTCATTACAAAATATCAGTCACTTTTATTCATCCATGCTGAGTCCTATTACATTTGTCAGGTGAGGTAGGAGCCTGGAAAATGAGAGCTGTGCCCTGCCAGGCACCACAGCTTCCCTTCACGTCACCAAAGCCTTTCCTCCATGATTAATAAACCTCTTGCTGGTGGGAATAGCTCTGGGCAAGCAGCTGGGGTCCGTACCTGGTTCCCAGCCCCTCAGCTGCTTACGGTCATGATTCATCTTGAGTTTTTTTGCCTTATTTAACAGGATAAAGGTGTTTCATGGGATTCAGCAGTGGTTTTCTTAGCCTGGAAAAAAAAAAACCCTGTGGACTGATTCATGTTCACGCTCAGTGCAAATTCTTGGCCAAGCCATGTTGAAGATGTCATTGTATGCCCTCCTGCAGGGGCAGCAACACTGAAACACCAAACACCCCAAGACCCTGGCTCGATTTCTTAGAAATCATGAAAGTTCAGTTACTCTTCATGGTTCTTGCCTTTCCATTCAATAACTAGCCCCAAAAGCATATCATTTAAAAAAAAATAAGTAAGGTTCTTTTGTATAAGGAAATCAGAAATTCACAATTAATCACCTCTCCCAGGATTTAAACAATATAACATGCTGTAAGAAATAAAACAAAAGATAGCAATGACACTATCTATGTTTCAAAAGACCTGGCTTCGTGCTTTATTGTCATAGATTGCTGGTTGATAACAAACCTCTAAGAAGTATTCATCTTTGAAAAACAGCAACAAAACAAAACAAAAAAGCCTGAAACAACTCTCAGTTCTCCGGAGCATTCCCATTTGGTGAATGGGCTCCCTGTGCCTGACACTAATTAATTAATCTCCTCAATCTAAATTGCTTCTTCTGCATCCCCAATCTACAGGAAAACTTAAACAAGACTTGAATGCATAAGAGGGGCCGCTGAATTCATTTAATGTGTCATTTAGTAGAAGCGAATCTCTGTCTTGGTTTATTTTCTGTCTTCTGTCTCCCAGACTGCACTTGGCTGCCAGGAATGCAGCACCATCTGGGTTATCTATTTTTAACCCCTTTGGGATCAGGGATGTGCACTGGAAATGGGTCTAAAGGAGTAGGACGGCAGCAGGAGCAGCAGAGATGCAGCCTGAGGCACGTGGGTGATGTTCCCCCTGCTGGACTCTTGCTGGGGTGAGGGAAGCCACACACAAACCACCGAATCAGAGACTGGTTGAGGTCAAAACAGTTCTATAGAGGTGATCTGGTCCAACACCCGTGCTCAAGCAGGGCCACCTCAAGCCAGTTGCCCAGGTGGCTTTTGCATATCTCCAAGGATGGTGACGCCACAACCTCCGTGTGCCAGCGCTTGGACACCCTCACAGTGAGAAAGCACTTTCTGGTGCTCGGACAGAACCGTCCGTGCTTCATTGTGTCCCCGTGGCCTCTGATCCTGTCCCCGGGCACCACTCAAAAGATCCTGGCTCCATCCTCTTTGCACCCTCCCTTCAGATATTTATATGTATTGGTAAGAGCCCCCGAGCCTTGTCGTCTCTGAGCAGTCCCAGCTCCCTCGGCCTTTCCTCGTAGGAGAGATACTCCAGTGCATTGGCTGAACTCTCTCCCGTGCTTCTCTTGCATTGGAGACCCCAGAACTGGAGCAGGCGCTCCAGGGGTAGCCTCACCAGTGCTGAGGAGAGGGGAAGGATTGCCTCCCTCGACGCGCTGGCAATTCTTTATCTAAGGTGCCTCAGGATGCCGTTAGCTCTCTTTGAGGCAAGGGCATGTTTCTGGCTTTTATTCAACTTAGCGCCCACCAGGATGCTCAGGTCTTTTACTGCAGAACTGCTTTCTGTCTGAGTGACTCCCCAGCACACCTGGTGCCTGGGGCTGCTCCTCCACAGGTGCAGGACTTTGCACTTCTCCTTGTTGAACTCCATGAGGTTCCCACCAGCCCATTTCTCCAGCTTGTTGAGGTCTCTCTGGACGACAGCACAGCCCTGGCGTATCAGCTGCTTCTCCCAGTTTGGTGCCGTCTACGAATTTGCTGGGGTTACGCTCTGCCCCATCAGCTGGATCATTAATGAAGATATTCATCTGGAATACTGTGTCCAGGTCTGGAATCCTCAGCATAAGAAGGAGCTGTTGGAATGGGTCCAGAGGAGGGCTACAAAGATGAACCGAGGGCTGGAGGACCTTCACTTGGAGGACAGGCTGAGAGAGTTGGGGTTGTTCAGCCTGGAGAAGGCTCTGAGGAGATATTATTGTGACCTTCCAGTACCTGAAGGGGCTCCAGGAAAGCTGGAGAGGGGCTGTTCACAAAGGCTTCTGGGATAGGATGAGTGGGAACGGGTATAAACTGGAGAGGGGCAGATTTAGACTGGATGTAAGGAAGAATTTCTTCCCCATGAGAGTGATGAGACACTGGCACAGGTTACCCAGGGAAGCTGTGGCTGCCCCATCCCTGGAGGGGTTCAAGGCCAGGTTGGATGGGGCTTTGAACAGTCTGATCCAGTGGGAGGTGTCCCTGCCCATGGCAGAGGGGTGGCATTGGGTGATCTTTAAGGTCCCTTCCAACCCAAACTATTCTATGATTCTGTGATCAGAATCAGAACAAGGATTGACCCCTAAAATGAAGCTATGATGTGAGCCAGGCAAGCACACGGTGGCGGGGGCCTCTGGGGGTGCCCCGGGCCGCGGATGGGCAGCGGGGGGAGCCGGGGGGGGGGGGGCCCCGCCGCCACCAGCGCCGTCCGGCGGCCCACGGCTGCCCCCTAGCGGCGCCTCAGCTCCAGAGCAGCGCTGCGGCCACCGCGGGCGAACCCCCTCCTCACCGCGGGGGCGCGGGTGGGACCGGGGAATGGGCCTCAGCCGAGAGAGGGGAGGTTTCGATCAGGTATTAGGAAGGAATGTTTGGCTGTGAGGGAGGGGAGGCCCTGGAACAGGGTGCCCAGAGAAGCCGTGGATGCTTGACTCAGCTGCTGCCTCTGTAGCAGGCACAGCAAGGCGCCAGCACTGTGACTGCCACGTTGGTGACCACCATCTGCCTGGCAGTGGAGGGCGTCTCAAAGGAGACTTTGGGTTTTTATTTTGTGCACCAGCTTTTTGTTTTTACTAAGTGAATGCCTGAGTAAAAGCATTCAGGAGGCAAACTGCGTATTAAATGGGTAAAGCATGGAAATCACAGAATCACAGAATCACCAGGTTGGAAAGGACCCATTGGATCATCGAGTCCAACCATTCCTAACACTCCCTAAACCATGTCCCTCAGCACTTCATCCACCCGTTCCTTAAACACCTCCAGGGAAGGCGACTCGACCCCCTCCCTGGGCAGCTGTTCCAGTGCCCAATGACTCTTTCTGTGAAGAATTTTTTTCTGATATCCAACCTGAACCTCCCCTGACGGAGCTTCAGGCCATTCCCTCTTGTCCTGTCCCCTGTCACTCGGGAGAAGAGCCCAGCTCCCTCCTCTCCACAACCTCCTTTCAGGCAGTTGTAGAGAGCAATAAGGTCTCCCCTCAGCCTCCTCTTCTCCAGGCTAAACACCCCCAGCTCTCTCAGCCGCTCCTCGTAAGACTTCCTGAGGCAATGATGTCTGCTTGGATTAGATTCGAAGCCTGATGGAAGGGGTGGGAAGGGGCAGTGCTTTGCCACACCGCAGTCCCTAGAGCCACCAGGTGCGAGGGGCTACTTTTGGGCCCCATGATCCAAAAGCAAAGCTTGTTTCCAGACCGTCACCAGGTGACCCCAGAAAACTGATTTCTGCAATAGCTACTCTGCAATAGCTACTCTCAGCGTCTCTGGGAGATCCTTTTGGCCCTGACCCCTTGGACTGGTTTTGGCTCTGCTGCCAAGCAGTGCAGGGAGGTGCTTCTGTGTAACAGATTGTTTGTTATCAAATAGGGCTCCTTTGCAGCAATGAGAAGACACAGGAGATACTGCTTGACTCAGCTGCTACCTCTGTAGCAGGGACAGCAAGATGCCAGCACTGTGACTGCCACGTTGGTGACCACCATCTGCCTGGCAACTGGAGGGCATCTCAAAGGAGACCCCATGCAAGGGAGGTGTTGATTGCATGGGAGGCTGGCAAGGAACACTCACAGCCTAGAAGGGCAACCATATCCTGGGATGCATCAACAGAAGCGTGGCCAGCAGGGCAAGGAAGGTGATTCTGCCCCTCTGTTCTGCTCTCATGAGACCTCATCTGGAGTATTGTGTCTATTTCTGGAATCCCCAACACAACAAGGATATGGAACTGTTGGAATGGTTCCAGAGAAGGGCTACGACGATGATCTGAGAGCTGGAGCAGCTCTGCTATGAGGACAGGTTGAGAGAGTTGGGATTGTTGTTGTTCAGCCTGGAGAAGACTCCAGGGAGACCTTATAGTGACCTTCCATTACCTGAAGGCACCATGGGAAAGCTGGGGAGGGACTTCTTACAAGGGCATGGAGTGACAGGATGAGGGGGAATGGTTTTGAATTGAAAGAGGGGAGATTTAGATTAGATATTAGGAAGAAATGTTTTCCTGCAAGGGTGGTGAGGTCCTGGCACAGGTTCCACAGAGAAGTTGTGGATGCATCCTCCCTGGAAGTGTTCAAGACCAGGTTGGATGGGGCTTGGAGCAACCTGATCCAGTGGGAGGTGTCCCTGCCCATGGCAAGGGGGTTGGAACTGGATGGGCTTTGAGGTCCCTTCCAACCCAAACCATTCTGTGATGCTACGATTCAATGATGTGCAAGCCCTTCACTTGCCAGTAAGCACAAGCATGTACCCTAGGGGATGTCATCCTCCATAGGAAACAACGTATTGCTGTGGGAAAAGCAATTGGACACCATGCATTTAAAGGAGGTTGCCTGGGGGGTAGGTTATCCTTACAAGATCGTATATTTTAGATGACCTCAGGAAGGGAAAAGCAGATAACAAATGCCACATGCTGGCAGCAGCTGTCTTACAGCCAGGCTCCACACCGACCCCTGCACAGCTGGAGCCTGAGCCTGGAGGGAGGTTGGTTTCATGGCTGAGCACTGCTCCAGGATGGAGGTGATCTGGATTAATCTCTATCACGAAGACCCCCTGCGTCAGCCTAGGCTACATCTTCCTGTGTTGACAGGCTCCCACTTGTGAAGCTCAAGCGGGGAAGATGCTTTCTTGTTCTACTGATGGCAGATCCCCTGCCTGACCCTCACCCTGGCCCCTGGCTCTCCGGGATGCTGTAAGATGCTGTAAGAGCTCCTGCCCAGCTCTTAGTCTGCTTCTGCAGCCAGCTAGAGGAACTTAAGTTAGTACTTATAAAAGGCCAAAAGAGGGCAGCTTTTAGCTCAGATTCCTTCCGAAGCCCAGCAAACACAGGTACTGGTTGGAACAAGACTGGCATCCAGGATTAGGACAACAGCAGTGCCAGCCCTTGGCATCCGTGGCTCTGAGCAGCAGGGTTCCTCTGCGCTCCCAGCCTCTGCCTCCTGAATCTCACAAGCATCAGCACAGACCTCCCGCAGTTTGACCGAAAAGCTCCGAACCGAACTTCCTCCCAGATCATATCCCCTACTGTGACCTTTCCAAAGTTGATCTGTTCTTTCAGCTCATCTCTTTATTCTCCTGCCTTCCTTCCCTATGGAGGGTGAGGAGTTGCCCAGTGGCTAATAAGCATCACTTGGGCTGTAACTCCAGCCTGGTGACGTGAACACGCAGCTCCAGCTCCATTTCTACACTTTGTTACATGGATCGGATCCTACTTGATTGAATTACAGCTTTGCCTCTTGGATTGGCAGGTGGGTAATGCTCAGCGAGATGTGAAATCGCATCGGTGGGGTAGCAATGTCCCTTCACCACCGTGCCTGGAAGATGCTAAGCGGATCAGGCCCCAGATGCACACCTTGCCATGACCAGGGCAATAATTGATGCTGTAGTTACAGCTCTGCCTGTCGGAGGAAGGAAGCCAGCAGGGAACAGGCATGATTGTAGCTTTAAAACTGGGGTGTCCTCATCCCCGCGCTGCCCACAGTGCCTGGGGGACAGCAGGGAGCTCGCAGTCCCCTGCCAGCCCTGGAGTAGCCTCATCGTACCAGGCTTGAGGCTTTGTTTTATTTAAGCTTTTGCTAGAGGGAGAGTTTGGGGCTGGCTGGAGGGGAAGGCTGGCGTGCCTTAGTCAGGTGTGGATTAGTAGCTGAGCTCTGACCTCCTACATGACCCTGGTGTATTTATTTTTTTCTCTAAATCAGGCTCCTGCTGACTAAAGTAGCTGTAAACAACTGTACACCAGCTAAACACAGGTAAATCACTTCCAAGTAGGATTTTTCCCTCTGGCCATGGAGCAGCTCCTTTGAAAAAGGATAGGCAGCAAATAAAGTGCTCTGACATTTTGGGGCACTAAGCAGAAATTTGTGGTGCAAGTCACCCGAGGAGGTAATATGAGATGCTGGTGCGCTGCTGGAGAGCCTCGGGTGATTCACGAGCCCTGAGTCTCCACCAGCCCCGCACTTTCACTCTCGTGCTTCAGATTTTATATGTTTATCTATCACTCTTTGCCCTGCTTGCAGCTCAGTAGGCTCCAAGATTTACTGTCCTGGGAATGGGTGCTCGGAAATGGTTTTACTGAGCCTCCTGATTATCACTGGCAGCAAAGCTAATCCACTTTTTCTTTTTTTTTTTTCCTTGAGATAAAGTGTCACAGAAAAATTATAAGGCAAATTCTGCAGCTCTGACTCAAACCAGCTTGCAGCCTTGGGCAGGAATTACACCAGTGTAGGGAGTGCATGAGACCGAGCAATATTCGGGACAGGAATGAGGGAGGAACAACGTGTCTGCAGGGAAACCTGAACCACATCACACCCGTGTGTGCTTAATCCCCTTGGATTCAGCCTCTCTCCTTCTATGTGCAACTGTGTTACATTTTTCCTCTGAGTTTGCAGGCTGCCACGTTATTGGGCAGCTCCAAAAAGAGTTCTTCCACCTTAAATTTCCTCCCCATCCCCACTGATGGATCACAGGGGTCTTCAGTGTGTACCCCAGCACTGGACACCCTGCCAGGGGTGGGTCCAGGTGGGTGGGGGTAGTTTCCCACCCCCAATATTCACTTGGCTGCGTTGTGCTTTGTGTCCATAACCAATGCAGTGTCCTGGGGTAACGAAACCAGCTGGGTTTCAGCCTCTCTCCTCCAGCCCCAGGATGCTCTCTGAGCACAAAAGAAGGCATTCAGAGCAGTTACGTACGCAGCTGGAAGCCGAGGGAGGGGCAAGGGGTTATTCCCCTCCAGGCACTGCTTATGCCAAGGGTGTTGGGGATCTACTATCTCGGCTCATCCAGGTGGGAAGAAAGGGTTGCTCCCCCCTTGCCCTCAGCCCAGAAGACATCTCTCTCACCCCTAGATGTGTCCTTGGTGAAGCAGAGATGAGAGGATGGAGTACCTGTTCCCAAGTAAAATCTTTTTTTGACTCTGGGATCCCCATGGGTGACTGATCCACCTCCAGTCTGGGTTTCCCCAGGGCTTTTTTTCCCCCTTCTTCAAGAAGGGCCAGCTCCGCTTTACCCAGCAGCCACCACCCTGGGGGCCTGGAGGTGCTCAGGGATGAAGGAACATCAAAGTGCCTCTGCCAGTAAAGCCCCTGTCACCCTTCCGAGGGCAGCGGGCACTTGATGCGCATGGAGTCAGCGTTTGAAAATAATGTCTGTCATCCCAGTAAATCTCCGGGATAAAGGCAGAGAGCTCCCTTCTTTTGTCTCTTCTTTTTCCTCCTGCTGAATTTCTTGGACTGGGAGGAAAACTGTAACAGGCAGAGTTAGAGCTGTGACACAAGTATAGCACAGAAAGAGTGATTTTATTGTGAAAATCCCAGCCTGACCTGATAGAAAACCCTTGTCCTCGGCTTACTTCAACCTGCAAGCCTGTGCTTGGTCTGTGTGAGTTTGCAGAAGACATTTCCAGGCAGTTTCACACCAGGGAGATTTCTCTTTAACCCACAAAAATCGGCAAGCTGTGGCATTCTGCCCCAGGATGCTGAGAAGGCTGAAAGCTTGCAAAGCTTCCGAGTGTGTTTGCACGAATTAATGGAGGGGGAAAAAAACACGGAAAGTTGTAATATACGTCTGCCCTAGTCTTGTACCCTTGCAACTCCCTCCACTCCTGGCTGCTTACAGAGATGTGATGCTGGGCCAGATGGAATTTGAGCTTTTTCCACATCAACTCCTTTAGAGGCAGAATTTGTTCTTCCTCAGTTTGTGGCTGTTTTAGCATTTCCTGAGGATGAGGCTGTAAAGTCGGCTTTAAGCTGGTCCTTGAAGGACTTTGTTTGGCCTGAAGAGGCATCTGAGGTCATGAAATGGAGCTGAGCTGCTGTGCTGCAGATGAAAGGATTATTTCTCTCTTCTGCATTAGGAGCTCTGTGGATTCAGTTATTTCTCTACTATGATGCAGCTTTTACCCATTCCTCCATCCCCGTCTCCATCCCTCCTTCTACACATGCCTCTGTGCCTCCCTCCATACATCCACCAGAGCTCCTGGAGGCATCTCAGGAGCATGTTCCTCTGATCCACAAGACCTTCATCCCTGAGAGCCTGGCTGAAGAGGGCAGGTATGGAGGGTGCTGCCTGTGGGGGACAGACCCCAGCACAGGGTTGAGCACAGATGGGTGAGACAAAGCACAGCAAAAACACTCCAGCAAGTTTGTCTCTAGAAACCACTCAATCAACTGGCAGTAGAGGTGTGAATTGAGCATTTAGGGAGATAATTTCCTGTGAAATGTTCAGTATCTGTCTCTCACTATTCCCCTGTGCCCTTTTGTTGTCCCTCATTAAACTTTTCAGTGGGGGCACCCAGCTGTACCACATTGTTTCAGTAGCCACACCAGATAAAGCACTGCCTTTTCTGGGAGGAAGAAGTCCCATTAAATGCAAATGTTCTCCTCCCTCTGAGAAGACTGATGATCAGAAGACTCCTATGGGACTTGCAGGCTATTCAGCCCTTAAGGATCCTGCTTTACCTGGCTGCCTGGATAAGGAAGTGAGTGGGTTGAAAGGTCCTTTCAAAGGAAATGAAAGGATGCCAAGGAAGAGAGTGGATGAAGGTGCAAATGAGAGTGGCACAAGGCAAGGATTCTGACCACGACAGGTGCGGTCCCCCAAAAGCCTCCCGAAGGGCTTTCCCCTACCATCCCAAGCAGGGTTGAGACTTTCCTACACCATATTAGTCAGTGCTGCATCTTCCAGCTCACGCAGGCCCTGGGCTCCTCCACGAATCCCATGGCAGGAGAGGAGAGCAGCTCTCTAAGCTGGCCGGAGATGCCGGTCCCATGTCTTGTCCCACCACCAGCAGCTATTTGAGAGGTGGCTGCTGCAATTCTGGCTCTCAGTGCAGCCTTCACGCTGTTCCCACATCCCAGGCATCAGTCATGTGAATGCTATTAATTAGCCTCAGCCATCCCCAAGAACAAGGGCAGCCCTAATTGCAGTCCTGCCTGTTAACTTTGTTTGGGCTGGTGTCTCTGCTTCTAATGCAGAAACAAAAAAGGAGCAGACTAAGACAAGTGATGCTACTAAGAAGGAAGGGACAGAGAGGAGCCTGCACACTCCAGGAGTTGGGATGCTCGCTGCAAATCAATTTCTCCCTCCTCAAGTCACCAGCTTTGCCAGAAACCGCTGGCAAACCCTGCTGCTCCAAGGTTTCACTTTGCCCGGGGTGATAAAGGGCTAATTGGATGCAGATTAAAAGTGACTATTAGGGATAATCTGGAGTGGGCCATGGAAGCTCAGGGAGCACCCTTCCATTGTCTCCGGTCAGGGCGCCTGTGGATGCATGTGGGCTCCGGTCCTTTGCATTTCACCAAAAAAAACTATATGAAAACCGATAATTTGAAGCACAAGATGATCTGGGGGAAGGGAGAGAGGATGGGGAAGCTGGGAAGAAATAATTGCCATGTCTGAAAACAGTTACTATGGCAGCAACAGTCTTGTTGCTGCTGGAGAGAAATGTTGGGGACCAGCGAGCAGTGCCTTTGTCAGATGCTCGTAGACACACATTTAGATGCTAATGCTGGCTTTAACCTTGGCTGCTTAACCTTGATATGATGGAAAAGGGGGGAGAAAAAGCAGAGGAGGCTCATGGAAAAGATGGGTTTCCTTTCCCTAAATATGCCACAGGATGGACTTGGCAGACTCCTCTCAGCTGCGATTAACACTGTTATTTCTGCGCTTAATATTCATTGGAGGTCTTAACAGCTTATTTATGGGTAGCTGGCATTAGCTGCAGCATAATTCACCACTGCAAGGCTCCTGTTTATCTCCGTCCCCCTGGGATCATCTGATATAAGGCCGTTTTTTAGAACATCCCCTAGGTTTGATCATCTTGTCTATCTAATCTCGCCTTTATTTATAGCTCCCAATCAACGCTGGGGCGAAAAAAAGGAGGGGTGCAGAGGCGGGAAGTCTCTCCTCTGGACTTGGGTTGTTGGGGGAAAGAAATGTTGAAGGCCTGTGTAGAAAAGGAAGCTTTTCAACTTGGGGCTGAAAGCTGCCTTCAGCAGTGGGAGTGAACGAGGAGGGAGGGAGAGGGGTGGAAGGGATGGAGGGGAGAGGGGAAATTTCCTGGGAAGTGCTGCCACAGCACTGAGGGCTGAAATAGCTCCTCCTGCTCCGGCCCTGGCATTCCTGGGACTGAGCACGAGCTTGCGGCACAAAGGTAAATTCCTGATCCACAAACCTATTGCGCGCAGATTAGCCATTAATTCTGGGAGCAGCCTGGATGTCATTTACCTTGGGATTATCCTTCACAGCAGCCTTTAAGAAAGCTTTTGCTGGAGCAATTCAAGCAGAAGACATGAGAGCGGTGCCAGAGCTGCTGGTGACGCCGCTCAGGGATATGACCCTTTTCTTCTGTTTCTGTCATTTTTGTCTTTAATGCTCCAGCTCCCGGAGTCAGGTGATCGCTCACAGCTTTCTCCACTTGCTCCTGGAAGCTCATTACCTTCACATGGTTGCGGAGAAAGACCTGAACTCACGCCAGCTCTAAGACCAACTGATCAGGACAACCGCGCTGCACAAAATAGTTTCATTTTCCAGCCCCTGCGACACCCGTGGTTTGCTTTTTGAACCGCTGTGCAGAGCGCGGAGGCGATGCCACCTCACGTGTGCCAAGGAGCGTTTCTCCTCGCTCAGGGGGACGGAGCTCCCTGCGCTTTTCGTACTGTCATTACATGGTGATTTCCATCAAAACTGGGCCTGGTGTCACCTCCAGAGACTGTCACAGTGAGCTACAAGTATTTTTAATGATGTTTTATGTTAGCAGGTAGTCTTATCTCCATGCAAAGCCACAACACGCATCCTTGGGATGAAATATGAATATGATAAATGATCCCACTCCAGCCTGACAACCCTCACTGCACGCCGCGTGGTGAAAGCATCTTAAATTAAAAGCAGTATCTGTCTTCTGCAGTACACTTCTTTCTCCGGGGCTTTCTAGTTAAGCTGTCGGATACAGTTGATATTTATTTTACAAATGTTGTAAAAGAGGAGATGGGTAATATTGCAGGAGAACCCTCCTGCTGCTCTTCGGCTCAGGAGCAACATCAGAAATAAATGGAACGGCAAAAAGCAGGGAGGCCTTCCCCAAAGTATGCAGTGGCGGTGGTTTCCCTGTCCCCACGCTGGCTACAAGAGGCCTAGAAGGGGCTACAAGGAGGAGTAGCCGGGCCAGCGGCACATGGCTGGGGGCACTGAGCCATGCTGGGCTCCGAGGGGGCGGTATAATTTAGGTAGTATGAGATGCAAAAAGCATTAACAACAGCAATGAATGTTAATGCCTGCCCTGGGTTCAGCGCAGGGCAGGTGTTCACCTCCCAGCATCTCTCTGCTTTGGGGATGGAGACGCCCCATGTCCAAGCTCCAGACAGCATGGTGGAGACTCCCCAGCTTGCAGTGCCAGTACGGGCTCTGCCTTTCCAGGAGCAGAGCATTTCTCTCCCACTTTTCAGGCTCAGCTTGGTGCCAGTCATCCCTGCGGAGCTGCGCCTGAACCCGTTTGCACTATTCCACCGCCAGTTCCCTCAGCCCTGGGCTATACATGGTGCAGCAGAAGGTCCTTCGTTGTGTCTCAACTGCGTGCAGTGAGGAACACCTCCGCTTTGTGCTGGTTTTAGGTTTTTTTTTTTAAATGATTTCTGTGGCCAATGACAATGAAAACGTAAGGACAACCAAGCTTAAACTGCAGGTGGGCACAGGAGGGACTTGCTCCTAGAGGATTCCTGTGCCGGGGCTGTCTCTGGGCAATGGGGCACAGCAGGGCAAAGACCCCGGTGAGGCTGGCAGGGCAGGGATGGGCAGAGATGTGCAGGCAGGGCAGGGGCGGGTGGCAGTGCAGGCAGGGACGAGCGTAAGTGCAGGCAGGAACAGGATGGATGGTGGTGCAGGCAGGGCAGGAACAGGCACCGATGCAGGGACGGGCAGTGTGGACATGGGTGCAGGCATGGCAGGGACATGCAGGGCAGGGACACGCAGCGCAGGGGCAGGCAGGGTAGGGGCAGGGGGTGAGGTAGGCACCGCTGTAAGGACAGGCAGGGCAGGGAGAGCCAAGGAAGGGACAGGGAGGGCAGGGACAGGCAGCACAGGAGCAGGGGGTGCAGGGGCAGGGGGTGCAGGGAGAGCCAGGGCAGGGCCGGCTGGCGCAGGCAGTGGGGCAGGCAGGGCAGGGGAAGGCAGAGCAGGGGCAGTGATAGGCAGAGCAGGGGCAGGAGCAGGCAGGGCAGGAGCAAGCAGAGCTCGGGCAGGCAGGGCAGGGGCAGCCAGGGCAGGCAGAGCAGGGCAGGGGCAGGCAGGGCAGGAGCAAGCAGAGCAGGGGCAGGAAGAGCCGGGGCAGGGGAAGGCAGAGCCGGGTCAGCGCTCGGCAGCGCAGGGGCGCGGTGCGGGCAGGGGCAGGGGCAGGGGCAGGCAGGGCAGGGTCAGCGCTCGGCAGCGCAGGGCGCGGTGCGGGCAGGGGCAGGGGCAGGGGCAGGCAGAGCCGGGGCAGGGGCAGGCAGGGCAGGGGCAGGCAGAGCCGGGTCGGCGCTCGGCAGCGCAGGGCGCGGTGCGGGCAGGGGCAGGGGCAGGGGCAGGGGCAGGGGCAGGCAGAGCCGGGTCGGCGCTCGGCAGCGCAGGGCGCGGTGCGGGCAGGGCGGGCGGAGCCGGCAGAAGGCGGCGGCGCGGCCCCTCCTCCGGGGCGGGACGGGCGGGCGCTCCCCCGGCTCTGCCCGCTCGGCGCAGCCCGGCACAGCCCCGCAGAGCCCGGCACGGCCCTCGGCAGCCCGGGTCCCCCCCAGCCGAGCCCCCTCGGGCCGGCGTCGCGGGGATGGGCGCGGGGCTGTGAGGGCGGCGTGACCATGGGGAACATCTCCTCCAACATCTCCGCCTTCCAGTCCCTGCACATCGTCATGCTGGGCCTGGACTCGGCGGGGAAGACCACGGTGCTCTACCGGCTGAAGTTCAACGAGTTCGTCAACACGGTGCCCACCATCGGGTTCAACACGGAGAAGATCCGTCTGAGCAACGGGACGGCCAAGGGCATCAGCTGCCACTTCTGGGACGTGGGCGGACAGGAGAAGCTGCGCCCGCTCTGGAAGTCCTACAGCCGCTGCACCGATGGCATCATCTACGTGGTGGACTCGGTGGACGTGGACCGGCTGGAGGAGGCTAAAACGGAGCTGCACAAGGTGACCAAGTTCGCCGAGAACCAGGGCACCCCGCTGCTGGTCATCGCCAACAAGCAGGACCTGCCCAGGTCGCTGCCGGTGGCCGAGATCGAGAAGCAGCTGGCGCTCCACGAGCTGACCCCCTCCACCACCTACCACATCCAGCCCGCCTGCGCCATCATCGGCGAGGGGCTCACCGAGGGCATGGACAAGCTCTACGAGATGATCCTCAAGCGGAGGAAGTCCCTCAAGCAGAAGAAGAAGCGGTAGAAGCCCCGCGGAGGCGGGCACGGGGGAGCAGACAAAGGAACCGAGGGGGGGAGAGAGAACCAAAGCCACCCTTTTTTTTTGGTTTGAAACGTTCTTATAATTATTTTTGTTTCCCCCTTCTTTTCTTTTTTTTTTTAAGAAAAAAAATGTCGTTTCCCCCTTTTTTTTTCCGAATGAAAAGACAATAGTGGTGATAACAAAGCCGCTCCTGCCAGCCAAGCCCAGACCCCGGCTGCGGGCGAGAGCCGGGGTCTCCCTTTTCCCACCGCCCCTTTCCGTGGGCTCCCGAGGTCGGATCTGGATCTCCTGCCCCTCCCCGGGCCGGGCTGGAGACCTGTGACCGGGGTGAGACCCCCCTCCATCCATCCTTTGGGACCCCCCAGCTTTTGTGTGCCGGCGGCGAACAGGGCAGGACCCTGTGGAAGCGCATTTGGGAGAAGCCCCGAATGCTTCTGGATCTTTAACCTTGTGGATTTTTTCTTTTTTGGGGTGGGAGGGGCGGGAAACGGGTGTAGGAGGGATGCGGTGGGGAGGGATGGATGCTGTGGGTGAAGGTCAGCGGGAAGGGGGCTTCCAGCTGCGCCCCGATGCTTCCCCGCATCCCTGCATCCCTGCATCCTTCCCCGCGTTCGTCGGTGGAAGGGGGTGATGGAGCGAGGAGAGCGGCACAAAATGTGTGTGTGGGTGATGGGGAAGGGGACAAACCTCCCTTCCCCCCCCGAGGTGGTGTTTTAGGACACGGATGGGCGCAGAGCAAGGACAGGGTTGGGGGGTTCCAAGGCTGCTTGGCAGGTGCTCAGCTTTAAGCTGTTTGCTAAAAAAAAAAAGAAACCCACAAAGGAAATTTTGGGTGAACGCTGCTGGAAATGTTGGGGGGTGCCCAGGAGCCCCCCCTTCTCTTAACAGTTGGACTGGGTGATCTTAAAGGTCTTTTCCAACCTATGACTGTGTCATCAAAAGCAAAGCCCTGAGCAGGTCTTCGTTGTGCCCAGGCAGAGGATGCTCCAAGGTGCTAATTTGCTCCATCCAGGGTGACCCAAACTAGGGATTTCTTCATAAAAACAAACAAAAAGCAAGCTTTGGGGTACTGCCACCGGTGCAGGAGGTCAGGGCAGCGCTTGCTAAATGTGGGGGTCTGTGGGGTCGTGGCAGGGCAGGATGGACAGACGGCTGTCAGCACAGAGCTTGCAACATCTCTGGTGGAAAGGGAAAATGGCAGAGTGTGGAGAGACATTGAGGGGGAGGGCAACTGGGGAGGATGTTATTTTTTTATATGGATTTAAACCCTTTTCAAAGCAGAGAGCCTCTTGCTACCAGCAGTGTGGGCTGCCTCTGCCTGCTGAGCGCCCGGGGCCTGAGCAGTGGTCCTGCGTGTGGATGTTTTGGAACTAGATGGGACTGGGGACCAAAAGCCATTTGTTCTCTCTGTTTCGGCCAGGGACGCAGCTTTCTGGAGGAGAAAACCGGGATCCCGGCTTTCCGTGCTGGCCACAAAGCAGAAGCAGGCAGCCCTTGGGGGCCAAGTATCCTGAGTTTTGAGCCACACGGTCTGGTGGGTGTTTCTGGTGATTTTACACCAGTTGCCTCTTCCCAGAGCAGCCAAGGAGAAACCACCAAGCAGACAAAAGAAAAATGCCCTTTGGGTTGCAGGGAGTTGATTCTCCCCTCGCAGTGATGAGCGCGGCACCTTCCAAATAGCATTTGGTTTTTTGTTTTGGTTTTTTTTTTTTCATTAGGAAACAAATGTTACAGCCAAGTAATATTTCTCTTCTTGCGGGATTTGAGCTCCCAACACGAGTCCTGACTTGTGCGCTGAGCGAGTGGGCTGGTCCCATCAGTTCAGGTGGCTCTGTTCCCGCTTCCTTGGGTTTTCTTTGTTTTGTCTTCACCTCCAACACTTTGGTACTTGCTGTGGAGAGAGAGAGAGAGAGAGAGGAATTATTTATTTTTGATGCCACAGAAGCCACGTGCATTAACCCTTTTTTGAAGGGCCACCCATTTCAGAGGCAAAATATAAAGCTATGTTTTCCCCATCAGCTCAAAAGCAATCGGCTTTTAAAAATGACCCGTGCAGGCTATTTGTTGTGGGTTTTGCCTGCTTGCTGTCAAGATGTAGGTCTTGGTTTGGCAAAGGCTGGCATGGAAAGCCTGGTGGCATGGATTTATGGAGCTCGGTCCTTCCTGGGGGTTCATTACACCCAGCTCAGCTGAGCATCCCCTGTGAGAAATGGCTGGTTTTCAGCAGAAGGAGCCCTTAGGCGTGTGCTGAACTGGCAGCGCGTGCTTGGAGGTTCGGCTGAGCCAGGTGGGACGTCGTGGCGGTGCCGTTCCCACCAACTCTGCTTTCTGCAATAATTAAAAAGACTTTTCCAATTAGTAGCTAATGGCTTCCGTGGTATTTCTGTAACGTTTCACAACCGTATGCTGATTTTTCCTGTGTAAAGACGTGCGTCGCCTACAGTGGGGTAGGAGAAGAGATGCCTCAGCAAAACAGTGGTTAAGGGAAACCGCTGGGCTTTTTACAAGGCTGCGCGTCTTCTTGAAATATGTTTGAATGACTCTTTTTTTAGCAGCTGTTGCAAGGTACCGGTCTCATTTCCCCAGGTACCTTCGCTGTGTTCCCATCAGTGTTGGATATCCCGCTGCCAGCGTCCTACCCTTGCCATTGTCCATCAGTCTGTGTTCCTCCTGTCTTTTCTTCTTTTTTTTTTTTTTTTTAAAAGATTCAGACATAATGCTGTGAACTGAAATAAATTATTTATACAATGAAAGGGCCTGATAAAAAAAAAAAAAGAGATGTGTTCTGCTTATTTCTCGATATCCGTACTGCATCTTACAGTCGGTTCTTGTTGCGTGGTATGGAGGAGGTTGCTCCTGCCTCCCCCAGGGAGAGGAGATGCGGGCACAGGGACAGAGGAGTGACCTGCTGAGGATCACTCCGCACCCAGCGTCACACTGGCACGGGTCTGTCTTGCGGGTGCCCTGCGCAGCGTGTCCCTCTAGGACATGGGGAACATGGTCATTTTGCACTTAATGAAATCTAAGCTCTTTTCCAGGTTGCTTATTTTATCTGCGTCGCTGCTTAGAAAGGGCAGAATCACGTTTGGTGTGGATATTTTCTTCCTTCACCTCTTTTTATTTTAAATCTGTGTGAGGGAGGCGATGGCCCTGTGCACAGCACTTTGAGGAGGGAGTGGGAAAGTCTCGGTTTTGCTCGATGTGGCTTTTTTTCAGGGCAGCTTTTCTCAGCCTGTGGCAGAAAGCCAGGTCTGCAGGGGTTAAAGCACCAAGCAGGCAGTTGAGAACAGGATGCTGCAGAGCTGGAGGCTGCCTCTGCTCCTGGGTGGCAGCTGACACAGGAAACACAGGGTGACATTTGGGAGAGGAGAGCTGGAGCTGGGTGGTAAATGACTGTTTCTTTCTTTCTGAAACGATGGCACGGCAGCTGGAGAGGAAATGATGAGCCCGGTTGGTGAAAGCAAGGCTTGACAGGGCTTGTGAACACTTCTGCTCGAGGTTCGCACCAGGCTCCTCTCTGCTTCCCAGGTGGCCTCCCTGGTTTCCCAGGTGAAAGGACATGCTGTCTGCTCTGCAGGATCAGGGCCATGGGTCTCTGAAGGGCTGCAGGACCTGGAAATGAACATCAAGGCTGGTGATGCAATTACTGAGCTCCCATCAAGGCTTTTGGTGCACGTCCAGAAATCTCTTGGAGCAGTGTTGGATGGTGACACTCAAGGATCAAGTTGCCGAGTGCTCAGGTGCCTCGTGACTGCGCAGAGGTTCTCTGAAAGGTGCCGTTCCCCACCATCTCCTTTCTCGCTCAGAGCATCGCTGATGGGTTCCTGTCTGCAATGTCAGTGGTGTGGTGGGTCGCGTGGTCCATTCTGGCTCTCTTGAAGGTGCTTTTGACCATTGGCACCTCCAGGCAGCATGCAGGACATCATGTCTTTCTCCTCGCCTGTGTTTTGTGGATCTGAAAGCCCAGGAGTGGATGCTGCAGTGCTTGCACCCTCGTTAGTGTGGAGGGACGTGTCCTCACTGATCCCGCCTTGCAGGAGCTAATTTAGGGGGGTTTTCCTGCTGGCATGGAGCCGTGCACATGGGTGTTGTGTGCCTGCATGGGCTTATCTGCGCCCCGGGAAGGGCAGACGCGGGTCACTTGGGCACACAGGGTGTCCTGCTGTGTCCTGCACGGAACTAGTGGGGCTTTCCTCCTGATTTAGTGGAGGAACCATCCCTCTCCCTGTGATGGATGAAAAGGAAGACCCAGAAGGGTTTGGGCAATGGGTTTTTGTGACTTTCCGTATGTGTGTGTTTGTAACTGTGTGACGGGAAGACGTTGCAGCAGGAGCTCGCTGACCTTGTGATGCCCTGAAGCTGTGTGCCGCCCGTGATTTACCGTGCCGGAACATCTCCTTGAGCGGAACATCTCCTTGTTCAGTGGGACAGCGAGTTATGCCAGAGCCGTGGTCCCCAGCCTGGTGTTTGGGGACCCTTGTGACCTATGGAGCCCAGGACACCAGGCGGTCCGTAAGGATGCTGCTCCGACGTGGGATTAGTGGGGAGAAAAAGCAGTGAGGAAGCAGCTGGGCTGTGAGCTGTACCAGGTCTCCGCAGGCGTGAGCCAGGAGCGAGTGAGTAGGACCTGCAATATTTCACATGGCAGAAAAGGAAAGAAGAGAATGGATCACGGCTGAGGTCCAGCTGGGAACAGCAAGAGATGGAGTTGGGACAGAAACAAGCAGAGATGAGCAACCAGCAAGTCCCCCCACTGCTTCTCTGCAGGTCCCTGATATACCTTCTCTGGCGGCCACCGAGGGAGGACCGCTACTCCACGGGCTCTCAAGGACAAGGGTGCTTCAAGCACCCCTCTGATGGCTTGCGGTGTTCCACACTGCCATGCACACAGCTTCAATACATCTCCTTCACCCCAAGAGCTCTGTGGACCCTCTTCTGCGGTTTCTCCCTCTGCCTCGCCTCTTGGTGTCTCAGCTACACGGGTCCTTCTCCCTCTATTTCCCTTGTTTGCTGCCTTAAAGCTAAATCCTTCTACTTTATTTCAAATGGGATTTGCTTCCCAAGCAAGTATCTTTAAAAGGATCATCTTGGTTAATGTAATTCTTAGGGTGCTGAATCCTTGAAGCTCGATGGGATGTAGAGATCTACTTCTGTCCACAGCATGAGGTACTTCTAGTCAAAGTTTGGGTGGGGTGAGGGTGATCATCTCTTTAAAACGGACGATAAACCACTACAAGAAGGAAAAGAAAAATCCCACACTGATTCAGACTTAAACCTCTTCTGCTCTGCTTTCGTTCAGTCGGCTCCATCCCAGAGCGCCTTTGATGTGAATTACCCCAAATCATGTGCAGTTTTTGTCTGAGCAGCAAAAAGCTGCTGCTGCGAGTCAGGTCTGCGGGACACGAGGCACTTTACACGCGTATCATGGGGAAAAACGTAGCACTTGCCTGTTAGATCAAAATTGAGACATTTCAGTGCAAGCATATGGTTATTGAGGATAGTTCGTGAGGACTAGGGAATAGGGAGAGCCCAGCCTGGGAATATTTGCTCTAATAAACCATTCTGTTTATTTCAGCTTAGCTTGTGATTGCTTCCCTCAGATATTCGAGTGAAATTTAAGGGAGGGAAGCTTGCAGAAAAGAGCAACGCTCCAGCAATCACATGAAAATACTGCTAGAAGGTGAGTTATGAAGCCTATAAATTCCCCAGGTGTTCGCGCTGGAGCTGTACCCGGCTGACAGGTGACCAGAAATGATCACACACGCCTAATGACCCCCTCGTCCTCCCTCTATGACAGCCGTGACAAATAACTTATGGCTTGCGAAAATGCAGCAGCACAAGGGGAGTTTGTGAGAAGAGCTCCTAAGCCCATGGCCAAGGGGCACTGGGGGAGAGGGACAACAGCCTGCTGGCAGGCTCTAGGGAATGGGAGGCAGCGATCGTCTCACCCAGGTCTTCATCAACCCACAGATTATATTGTTATTATTTTTATTATTATTTCTCATTATTATTATTGATTTTTATTATTGATTTCTATTTTTTTATTATTGATTTCTATTTTTTTTGGTGCCCAAATTTTGCAGCTGGAGTGGGCTGCTCTTAGCTTGCAAAGTTTCTTGTTATTCCCCAGTGCTGGGACTGGAGCATTCCCAAAAGTTGTTGTCCAGGGAGACTGGTGCACCCGAAGCTCCTGATCCCACCTGGCATTGCTTTCAAGTCTGTATTTCGCTGCTGGAAAGAGAGAAGGACGCAAAGGTGGATCTCAATACAATTCATCAGTCTCTGCCACCAGCTCCTGCCAAACCCCCGGTCACATCACTTCAGATGCCCCCAGGCTTCCTTTCCACAGGTGTAAAAGAAGGTTGGCAGCATTTTTCTTGGTCTCAAGGCTAAAAAAAAGAAGTTGGTTGTGGTGTTGTGATACTCGGGTCCCCACACTGAAGATGCTAAACCTGCAGGGTTGTCCTTTAGGTGATGAGGAAAGGGGTTGAATGGTGCTCGAGGGGGTGGAGATGGCTGCAGGTCCAGGAACTCCTGCTTCTGCTGTGGGTGGAGGAGCTACATCAGGGCTGGGTACCTCCATTCAGCATCCAGCAGCTCCACACCAGCTCCACACAGCTGACTTTATGAGCTGTGGCTCTCTCAAACCCTTGAGCTGCATCCTCCAAGTTATGGCTGCAAGAGGGAAGTTCATAACCCATTTTTTGACCCCAGATCTCACACCTGTGGGCTCCCCTGCAGATACAGGGATGGAAACGGAGCCCTGCAGGCGGAGGAGAGGGCGCAGAGCCTCCCGTCACCGCCGTAGCACTGTGCCAGCAGCGCACAGGCCATGTCTCCGGGGTTGGGGGCAGCTCAGGACGCTGCAGAGGCGCTCACGCAGAGGTGAAAGACCAGCATGGCAAGGGGAAACGGGAACACAGGGCAATTGTTGTTCTTGTTAATGTTTAAACAGCTCTCAGAAAGCCCCCTCCCTTGGTGCTTGCCCTCTAACAAGGGGACCCTTTCAACTCCTTGGCAGCTTCCCCACCCTTTGGCTTCTGCTGCCTGTTCGAAATGTCCAAAGGCAGGAGGGGGAATGGCAATGCTGCAGCTTTGCAACGTTTCCTTGTCCACCGCATCCTCCCAGGATGGACCACGCTCCTTCTCGGCCAGCCTTAGAAACCTCCTGATTACTTAGAAGAAGGGATCTGTTAGAGCTCGTTGCTGCCAAGATGACAACAGGTTGTGGGGGAAAAAAGTTACCCCAAAAATGACAACCCACCACTCGTACATCATTCCTGGAGTGTGTGCCCAGTTGTTCCCCATTCAACCTAGCTAGCGGCAGCCACATCTCCAGAAGAAATGACCTTTAGCCATTATAGCGTCTGGTGGCCCCAGAGATGCAGGGACACCCTGCTGATATCTCCTCTTTTTGTGGGACTTCCAGCAGCCTTGGCACATCTCACACTGGAAACGGGGCAAAGACGGTTGAAAATCGTTCCCTGCCAGTTTTGCCTGCAGCTTTTGGCACCGAAGCCAGACGTCTTCCCACCCAGTCCAGCCTCTCCTAAGGTGCCGCTCGTCTTCATCTTTTCATCACAAATAGTCCTACAACGCTCCATCTCTCATCAGCTGCAAAACTTTGTGCAGCACAAATAACCCATCAGGGGCTCCATCCTCCTCCTCCTCCTTCTCCTTCCTCTGCAAAACCCAATTAGAGAAAAGCAGGCGGCGCTGGGGTAGAACTGTTTATTAAACCTCCGCATCAGTATCTCTTTTCGGCTCGGCTGCTCTGTGTCCCCAGTGACTGCTGGGGTGTAACGGGTGGAAACCAAAGTGTGATTGCAGGCGAGGAAGTCCTGGTGTGACAATGTGTTTGAGGAGAGCGGTGGAGCATGAGGAGGCCATAAAACCCGTTGGGAGTTCACTGAAGGGGCGGGTTTGGGAAAAGCGAGGAATTTTATCGCTGTGGCTTGGGAGTTTATGACCTCTGAGGATGAGCCTGTACTGCCTGATTTTAAGGGTCAGCCTGGGAAAAGGGGGGTTTGGGGTCTATGAGCATCGTCTTCATCCCCCAACTCCTCTCCACGCCAGCCTTGCTGCAGGGCTGGAAACGAGGGACCTCTTGAAGCAGCAGCCGCACAGACAGATGCAGGCTGCTGCTCTCCGCTCCGCTTTACGAGCTGCGAACACCAAGGCTGGGTGTTTATCGTGGAGTTGCCCACGGGAGACCTGGGTGCCCAACGCTCCTTTATTTTTAGCTAGATAACAGAGAGAGTGACGCAGAAAGACGGGAGGGAGAAGAGGGGGGCTGTGTCTGCTGAGACCACGGCAATGATCAAGCTCCTATCCCTAATTACTTGCAAATGAGTCCTGGATGTGTTTTTATACGTGTGTATATATATAAATGTATATGTATATATGTGTTTATATTCAATCTATGGTCTATTTTATATATATATATATAATTGCACACAAGGAAAGTATACTGCAAATATTTCATTAGCTCCTGTGTCACCAGGACCTTGTTTTCCCCGGGGTTTCAGCCCCACCAGGCAGCCACGTACCAGTGTCCCGGCAGGGCTGGCACGGAAGCCCAAGTGTATGTTAGGAGAGAGAAACACTGGGCTGCCTACAAACACGAGCGGGAGTTGGAAGAGCTGAAGGACTTGCTTCACAGCTTCTGAAAGCTACTTTCTCCCCTGGCAGTCCAGCTTGTTGTCTACCAGCTCATGGGACCGAGGTCTGGCGTGGAGTGCACCAACTCAAATCCCTTCAAGAAGCCTTCTTGCCTGCTGGCTCTGCCCGCCCTTCTTAAAGATGATGTTTCTTCTGGTGATTGGGAGCCTTTTACTTTGCAGCCCACAACTTTTTTCCCAGCCGCTTTGTGCCCAGTGGCCCCCGTGCCAGAGTCACCACTGAGCTCAAGCAGCTTTCCTTCCTGCTGCTCATGGGTGTGTTTATAGAGGAGATCGCAGCTCCCTAGGCCACCATCCTCTGGGACAGGGAAGAATCTCTCCATGTCACCACTCTATTGGGTCCTCTTTCTGCTCTGACGATAGGAGGAAACCCAGAGTATCCTCCAGACTTGGGCTGAGGGTACATTGGAAAGCTGGAGGTGATTTGGATGGGCTGGGAAGGTCTTTGGACTTTGCCTGAGCAGATAGGAACGGACCCAAATTTCCACTAAACCCTGAACTGGAAGTGCTGCAGTGGAGCTGCCCGCAGAGGCAGCACGGCTGTGGCCATCCAGATCCCTTCATTGCCTGCTCCCCGACGGTCTCAGCCTTGCGAGGTCATGTCTTGGTAATCGATAAACCGGGGTGAGAGAGGCCTCTTGCAAAATGTTGGCATCTGTAATGGAGCTGCTTGGAAACCATCCAGTGCTGCTCCTCTCTTGCCATCCAAAAGTGAGAATGCATCAAAAAAAGAGCCATTTCATGGAAATGCTGATGGCAAAACGCCGCTATGGAGGTGAAAATGAAGCAAGCCGCAGTGACCTTGAGCATTTGGATAATGCTGAAACGACATTTCCAGAATGGATCATATTTGCTTTGAGATGGCTCTTTACTGGAAATTTTTTATGGCACGTTCTGTGATTAAGTGTATAATAATGAAAACTGCCTTGAAATCCGAGCAAGGCAGAAGGGGAGCTTGTGCTCCACAGAACCACTTCTCCCCCAATGCAGCACCTCTGGCATCCTCCGGCCGGGGTGATGCTCCCCGAGAGCATCCCACCCCAACACACGAGTCCTCTAGGCTCCCTGGGAGGTTCTTCCAGCTTCTCCACGTTTTTCTTGCTGAGTATCCAGAAACCTCTGGTATCAGTAGTGCAGCAATCTCAGGAGACTCTCGGGAGCTGAAATGTCAGCAGAAGAAGTCCTATCCCTTTTATCCGTGCTCCTAATCTGCTTTCCCATTGGAGCTTCTTTTATCAAGAACTATGCAGAAAATTGTTGGGTTTCTGATGATCTGAACTCCTTCACTCAAGACAGGACTCGGCTTGCAAAGAATGTGAATAATTTATGTGTAGATAATAATGAGAGGGAGAGCACGAGGAAAAAGGGGTTTGTCTTTCATTCCCCTCAGTGCTGCTTCCAAGGCATTGCCCTACCCAGAATAGCTATTCCTGATTATCCCAGGTGGTCCAATTTATGTGGGGACCTTCCTCCAGCTCTGTAATCAGAACCCTCCTTTTTGCTTTCATAGAATTATAGAATCCCAGGTTTGGTTTGGAAGGAACCTTAAAGCTCATCCAGTTCCACCCCCCTGCCACGGGCAGGGACACCTCCCACTGGATCAGGGTGATCAAAGCCTCATCCAACCTGGTCTTGAACACCTCCAGGGATGGAGCATCCATGACTTCTCTGGGCAACCTGGACCAGGGCCTCACCACCCTCACAGCAAAACATTCCTTCCTAATATCTAATCAAAATCTCCCCTCTTTCAGCTGAAAACCGTTATCCCTTGTCCTGCCCCCGCACTCCCTGATGAAGAGCCCCTCCCCAGCTTTCCTGGAGCCCCTTTTGAGTACTGGAAGTTGCTTTAAGCTCTCCCTGAAGCATTTTCTTCTCCAGGCTGAACAACCCCAACTCTCTCAACCCGTCCTCGTACAGGAGATGCTCCAGCCCTCAGATCATCTTTGTGTCCTCCTCTGGAATTGCTCTAACAGATCCGTATCCTTCCTGTGCCGAGGGCTCCAGAACTGAATGCAGGGTGAGCAGAGGGGCAGAGTCACCTCCCTCACCCTGCTGGTTACCTGCTGCTTTAATGAAATCCACTGTGAATACAATTGCTAAAGGGGCTTTTTCCCCCCACATTCATGCTGACCCTATATTATTTTGCATCCTTGCCTATCCCAGGCTAGTTTTTCTCTGTAGGCAGGTCCTTGGGAACGTCCATCTCCAGCCCTGCAAACGCAACGACTCAGTCTCCATCATCCTGGCAGAAGCCAGAAGCCCTGACACTCTTTATTTCTTGGGAAGGCTTAGCCAGGGCAGATATAAAGCTTGTGAAGAAGTGTCGTGGCAGAAGAACAGCTTTGATAAACAGATTCAATATATGAAATGTCAGGAGATTTCGGACTGCAGGCGCGCGCCTGGGAGCCTCACAGTGTGTGGTGCAACTCTAAGAGAACAGACTCAGTTCTTAGTTTTGTATAATAACCTGCAATGCTTAAATGGGGCAAAGGCACTAAAATAATTGAAGATTTGCAGCTCAGCTATTCTTTGCAGCAGGGGGAAATGCTGAAAAGAAAGAGGGAGGTGTTTGGAAGTGGGAAACAGAGACTCCAGTGCCTCTTGCCTCTTGATGTGAGCTCCTAGGACATTGCTAAGGGCAGTCCATGAAAAGTCTGCTCCTGCTGTCAAAACATAGCTGAAGGCAAGGGAGACCAGCAGAGGTTAGAGCTGAAAAGGTAAATCCGATTAAAAAGATGCCCTTTTTGGTTAAAGGAATATTGGCAGCTTCAAGGCTGATTCAGAAAATAATGCAGCGAAAATTCTAAACAGCTCAGGCTTTTTTCCCCCCTCTCCCTGTCTCTAAAGGGACTGATCTGTTTCTTTTCAAAGCAAAGAGAGGTTAAACCTAAACCTGAATCCCTCACTCTGTCCCCACTGCGTCTTTCTTTTCTTGTCCGGTTTTGACTTTGATGTTGATTAGGTCACTCGGAAAAACAAACCAACCCACACGGATATTTTCTCTCCTCCCCATCTTCAACGTCTGTCCTTCGCAGAGGTGGGGACAGGCTGGGAGTGAGGATGTTTGTTGTCCCTGCTTGAAACTGTCTCTTTAGCCAAGCCCCGCATCAAAGGCATAAAGGGCTGAGGGTTGTGTCTTGGCTGAGTGTAACAGGACGGAGAGGGAGCTTTGTGGGGATGGTGCCTGGCTCAGCTGATCATAGAATCGTAGAATTACAGAATGGTTTGGGTTGGAAGGGACCTCAAAGATCATCCCACATCTCCTACCATGGGCAGGGACATCTCCCACTGGACCAGGTTACTCCAAGCCCGATCCAACCTGGCCTTGAACCCCTCCAGGGATGGGGCAGCCACCACTGCTCTGGGCAACCTGGGCCAGAGCTTCACCACCCTCACAGGAAAACATCCCATTATCTCATCTCAATCTCCCCTCTTTCAGCTTAAAACCATTCTCCCTCACCCTCTCCCTGCACTCCCTGATCCAGAGCCCCTCCCCAGCTTTCCTGGAGCCCCTTTCGGTACTCAAAGCTGCTCTAAGCTCTCTCCAGAGCCTTCTCCTCTCCAGGCTGAACAGCCCCAACTCTCTCAGCCTGTCCGCGTATCCCAGCCCTTGCTCGGGCAAGCTGGTGTAGGGCAGTCGGCAGCAAAGGTGCAGGATGGGTACAGACAGCATGCCTGTAGATAACGTGCCTTTAATTACTATTAATTACTTCTTCATGTTTTCCTCTGCTCTGCTTAAGACAACGGCGTTAATTGCTCACAAACAAGCTCTGGACACGTACAAGCTGCAACAGAGACAGCGAGTCATTTAAATCTTGTCCCCTGCAGGTTTGGCCCCTTGTTACCCTCTTTTTGACCTGCCACAAATTTCTGATGATTTGCTCCGGGGTTTCTCTGTTATTCTGGATGATTTTCAGGTTGACCCGATGGCTGAGGCTCTTGTTGTGGAGTGCTCTCACATCCTGGGGGATTATCAAGGCATGGAAGATGATTTACAGCAGCTCGAGGGGGACAATTCAAACTCCGGCTCTTGAGGACAGGAGGGAAGGAAGTCCCTTCCTTGCCCCAGTGCTTCTCTTTCAGCTCAATTGGATGTGGCTCTCACAGTCACCAGGAGAAAGGGGAAGAAAAAGCAGGGATTTTAACCCCAGGTTCCTTGCAGAGCCTGCCCAGGCTGCCGTGAAGTCCATGAGCCAGGCCGGATGCAGCAATTTCTGCAAGGCAGGAATGGTGTGGGATAGAGTGGAAAATTCACTTTTAAGTCTGGAGTGGTCAGGTTAAGCCTAACTTCTGTGAAGGGGACCGGCAAGTCCTAACTCTGGAAGAATTAAAAAGAAATCTACACAAAACCCAAACCAAAACATTGGCGGAATCTCAAACCGACACGGGTTCCACGCAACGATATCAATCACAACCACATTTTTGCTGGTTGTCAGTTCTTAATGCGGGAGGACAAAAATGCGAACTTGAATACACGTGAGTGAAAGCAGGAAAATCCACAGTTACAGCACCGAGAACCACATCAGCAGAAACATCATAAAATCCATGTGGCAGCCGTTCCCGAAATTACAAAGGAGGAAGATATAGAGGACTTGGTTAAATCTTCTTGATTCCAATAGAGCTTTTTTGGCTTCGCTGAAATTCCTGTGCCACCCTGTGGTAAGTGAGGTCCCGGATACCTCTCCACAGCCAATTGTCCGCAGGACAACTCTCCACAGGGCCGACTCTAAGCAAGGACGACTCTACCCTAAGCCTAACTCTAACTGTAGAGGCTCTCCACGGAGAGTTGTCCCTTATTGTAAGTACGTTTACATCCCCTCTGGAGGCTGACTGTGCCAGGGGACTGGAAATCGCATCCCTGACCATCCCGTAGCCCCTCCATCACCCGTCATCACTCCCGGCTCTGTGTAGGGGTGTGAGTGTGCACATGTGCGTGTGTCACACCTGCTTCACAGCCCGTACGCAGTCACAACTCTCAGTTGATGCTGCACTCATAACATTGACTCAATCACCCCCCATTATAAACAAAGCCAGCAAAGACTCCTTCCTAGGAAAGAAAAGAGGGGGGAGGTGTGTTTCCCTGAGCCTATATCGGCTCCAAAACATGTCAGGAGGTAATTAATCACTTCAGGGTATTTGCTGATATGTAATTACGTGCAGTGAAAGGTCTGGCACCACCATTTGCTATCAGTTATCGCTGTGCATCAGGCAGGCAGGCCGGGTCATCCCATAATGTGGCTGCCAGTTATTTCAAAGGTTAGCGTTTCAGGTAAAATCTAAAACCTCAGATTTCATTCCCAGCATTTCAAGCGTTTCATGTCGCGTTCCTGTCCCGAAAACCTCCAGCAAGATCCTTTCCTTCCCAACTGCACTGGAGATCGATTCGTGGAGCAAATATTTCCAGCGTCGTTTGGTAAAATGCAACATCTTTATGGGCAGATGCAGACTGGGGGGTTTCTCTCAGGGCTGTGCTGGTGTTTTATGGCACAAATGCCGTTGTCTGTGTTTCACGTGGCTTTGCAGAACCTGTCCCGTGCTTTTGCAGGACTTCCCTTCCCTTACGAGTGATAGCAGCTCACCCACGTGATTGCCACCGCTGGTGATTTCGTTGGGAGCTTTGTGGTATTTTATAGTTTTGCAAAAACTCCACATCCTGGGGGTGAGTTTTCACGCCGAGGAGCCCCACCTTCCCTCCCACGTGTCAGAAGGAAAAGGGAACTTGCAGGGTCAGACCAAAGATGAGAAGAAACTGGTACTTAACATTGAACAAAAAAGTAACTCGTGAGCTTTACGCCACTTTGGGTATTTTGCAAGAGCCTGAATCAGGGGTTTATCTTTTTGTTTATTTTTAAATCTGAGGATTTAAGGAGCCCCTTCTACTCACACATTCTTGGTGCAGCCACAGCTCTGTTTTCCAGAAAAAAAAATGAACTTCCAGGCTTTCCTGCAAGCCACAGCACGGTCCCCAGTCTGCACCCACGGGCTGAGCGGTGATGCAGAGACTCTGCACTTTGCCAGCTGCTCTCTCTCATCGGAGGTGGCAAGTCCCTTCTGGCCCCTGGGAAACCATGTCCTTGTGGATTTGACTGTCCTGCTACATGACACGGGTGATTTTAACCCTCTCTGGGAGTCTTTAACTCGTTTAACTCTGCCTGCTGGAAGTGATTTTGTCTCTTTTAAGAGTCAGTTACGTAGAAGGTGCTTGCAAATCCTTCCTAGCGTCACGCATGAGTAAAGCTTGGGAAGTCATCTGGGGAAAACAGAGGGTGACTGAAGGGACCAAACCCCAGAAGGCTGTGTTTTTCCACCCTCGAATCAAACAACAAGCCACCAGCAGAGCTGGAGATAAAATCCGGCTCTCCCAAAGGTCTGATCTTGGCCCTATCCTGAAGCACCTCACTGCAAAGGGACGCAGCCAAAGACTGTGGCTGTAATAATTCACCTGTAATCACTGTCCTGAAGATGGGATGGAGAGTTATGAAAATCCAAAAGCATCAATACTGCAAAACCAAACACGACATCACATGCTCTCCTTCTCCTTTTCAGAGGAAAAAACAGGAGTGCAAGCCCTTAAACAACACAGAGTGTGGGAGGCTGTTTGGAAATCCATGTTAAAAGAGGGTCTGGTAAGGTCCGTCCCAACCAACTACAAGCACGGGCTGCTCAATTATAGCATCAGAGACATCAGACACAGGTTTGGCCCCAGAGCTTTGTCTTGGGTAGAAGTGTGCAGCAACAAAGCCAGGATGAAACGCAGCAAAAGCCTCGGGCTCCTGTGCCCCCGGCAGCTCATCAGTTTATCTCACTGGTTGCAAACTTTGCAGTGGGGTGTTCAGGAGCAGTTGGGGGCTCTGCCACCCCACCGTTCCTCCCCTTGCAGACCTGAATTAAACCTCCAGAGAACGTTTCACTCTCTCATCTCAGAGACTTAACTCATAGCAAAGTGCAAATCTCAGAAACAACGCACAGAGATGAGCTTCCCTCCTTGCTCATCCTCAACCCATCAGCCACCACCTCTGTCCTCCACACTGGGATCATTGGTGGGAGGGAGAATCAGGAGCAGGAGGGGCTGATTCATCCCTGGCTTGTCCTCAGGCTGAGCCCTTCTCAGGAACGTGCCTCAGCTCACGGAGCCGGACAGTGGGACACCGCGGAGGGATAATCCCTGCTGCTGCTGCATGGGATGCAGGGATCAGGGGTGACGTGGTGCAGGGGTGGCCAGTGCCTCCCCAAGGGAGGGTCAGCAGCACCCAGCTGGAGGCGACCTCAACTCCGAGGAGGCTGGGTCTGGTCCGGTTCCAAACCGGCTCCTTTTCACGACATGGGGGATGAGCTGTGGCTGAAAGGAGTGTGTCGGAAGTGTGGCTTGTTCACCCCGATCTTTTGGATAGGGTGGGAGAAGGAGCCTGTGCCGGTGAGAGCTGCTGGCGAGCAGGACCACTCTTAGCCGTTGGGGGTATCATCCAGCCCCTTGTTGTCTGAGTAGTACTTGATATGGTGTGATCCTCACATTCAGCATTGCTGGACCTGTTTTCATCCTGCACAGGGTCTGCAAACAGAAAGAGAAGACACGAAGAGACTGATAAAATGAAGATTACTGTCTTGGTGTCAGGGGAACGGCCTCTCCCTAACCTCATCACACCTGTCAGCCCCAGGGAGGACCAGAACCTGCTTCAGGAAGGGAGGGAGGCAAGTTTTTGAGGTAGGCTGGGAGCAGGATGTCTCCAGGACAGGGTCAGACCCCGCTGTTGCTTTCTCTGCTGTGTGGAGTAGCAGCTCCATGATAGAGCATCCTCCCTGGAGAACCACGTCACCCTCCCTAGAGAACCACGTCACCCTCCAGCCTCCCGGCCTTAGCCCAGGGTAAGAGACTGGGGCAAAGAAAGCGTAGGACTGGATGTCAGCATGGATGGATACAGCGGAGGGACTCTGCTGATCTCATCTGGAGTGGCCCAGGGAAGGAGAGAGCCCTTCCAGGTGGCCCCTGCAGAGGAATGCGAGCTATGCAGGGACCAGAGGTCACTGCAATCAGGCAGCGAAGGGCGGCTGTAAAAAGGCAAAGATAAAGCAAATAAATCAGGCTGTGAGGAGAGGAGGAGGGCACAAGTGCACAGAACTGCCGGAGGATGGTACAAGGCAGAGCCCCTCCACCTCCAGGCAAAGCAGGGGGGGATGCGGTGGTGAACCTGGAACACAGGGCAGCCTGGGGGGGATGCAGAGCACGGGCAGCACCGGAGCAGAGATGCTGGGGAGACCTGTGAGCCAGAGTAAAGGGAGAAAAAGCATCCACGGTGGGAGGAAGCCTTCTCTTTTTCCTCTGGTAGTATAAGCAAAAAAAAAAAAAACAAACCCAAATCCTACCCTAAAAAAGGAAAAACAGAGGGATAAAGTATTATAGAAGCAGCGGATTAGGCACAGGTGGAAAAGCCCTCAGAATACTGCTTTTCTCCAAGATTTTGTTGTATTTTATTTTATATTATTCTCATAATAGGAGATGGCAGTCTGCGTTCACTGGAGAAGTGGAAGACACAACCCTCTCCTTAGAGAAAGTTACAAATCGCTATGAAGTATTTAAAAACCTGTCATTTTTTTTTCTGTTTACATAGGAGACCTCCCTTGGGCTCAAATCTGCATTGTGAAAGCGTTCATTCCTGCGGCTCCGGCTCGGTTCATGAAACTACAAAACAGTGGCTCTAGGGAGATGGATGGATGTCTTGGCAACATAAGTGGTGACTTGCACCCCTTTCTCGAGCCCTCCAGGTGCAGAAAGTTAGCCAGACACATGTTTTGGGGACATAAGTAATCAGGTAACCACACTTGCTTGCCCACAGTGCAGAATAATCCCTCGATAAAGAAGATGGTGATGTTCGGTGTGAGCAGGAAAGCTATAATAAACCCACATCAGATGCTCTGCATCTCATCCCACCTGGTATGGTCAGAGCTGATGCACCCTGGAGGAGATGATGCTAACAGAAACCCAGCTTCCACAGCGAAACAGAGATCCCAGCTCCCACTGAAAATGAGAAACAAAGCATTAGCCTGTTCATCTATAGCGAAGCAGATGGGAAATGTGACCCTTGGTGCCTCCAGAAATAAGGGGTGAAATGTGTAGGTTGGTGGCTTTTGGCTTGATTTCTTAAGACGCAAGGCTTGTGCAATGGGGACCTCACGTGCCCCCAGCGAGTCCAGCGTCCCAGTCTGGAGGAACTTTTGAACTCCATGGCCAGTCTCCCCCAGATTTGGCAGAGGAGCTGAAATCTCACCAACACAAAGCGCCTACGAGCCTTGTGAAAATAGGTGACTCGCAGGGGAAGGAAAAAAAAACCACTATAAATATCCTGACTGAGGGAAGAAGTCATCACTCACTCAGCTCTTATTATACATCAGAGAAAGCTGTTATGAAGAGCCCTGCCACAAGAAAGGCCCAAGCATGAATCAGTCCTTATGAGATATCAAAGAATCCAACTACGGTGGTGAAATCCAAAAGGACATAGGCATCCTTGGTCCCTCTGCTCCAGACCATCTATTCGTGCTCTTTGCATGGCTTTTGACCATGCAGTAGGCACCACGTCCCTTTGGGAAAGATCTGGGGGGGCAAAGAGCCATCTGTTTGAAAAGAGATAACATCTCCCTTTGAAGATGCTGCCTACAAACTGGCTTCTGCCTCTAAAAGGCTGAATGGTGCCAACTACCCGAGACTCTCTGCCACCCACAGCCTTTACTGTACTCCTTAATAGATCATAGAATCATGGAATAACAGGATCATAGAAAGATTGGAGTTGGAAGGGACCTTAAAGATCATCCAGTCCCACCCCCTGCCATGTGCAGGGACACCTCCCACTGGATCAGGGGCTCCAAGCCCCATCCAACCTGGCCTGGAACCCCTCCAGGGATGGGGCAGCCCCCACTGCTCTGAGCAATGTGTTCCAGGGTCTCATCACCCACACAGGAAAATTTTTCACCCTAATATCTCATCTCAACCTCCCCCCTTTCAGCTTAAAACTGTTCCCCCTCATCCTATCCCTGGCCTCCCTGATAAGGACCCCCTCCCCAGCTTCCCTATAGGCCCCAAAAGATCAGGAAAAAATGGGTTTTATGATGCATAAAATAGAAAAGAGAAAAATTAGCACCGCAAACAAATCTCTCTTCCTCCATGGGCTCCCGCTGTGTCTCTTCGTCTTCATCCCCTTGCCTGGATTCAAGCAAGCTATGGACTGGGATCTGTGGGTAAGGGTTAGGGTCAGGGTTAGGGTTAGGGTCCCAGCTGGGCCAATGACTGTAAAGAGGAGTGCAATTCCCTCTGCAAAACCCATTCCCACAGACCAGGCTGCCTCCCAGCTTTCGTAAGCTGTTAAATAAACCACTCTGAAGGCTGTGCTCTGGTTTTGTGACAATTTGGCAGGCTAAAGGAAACTCTTACAACATTTTTTCAGTGAATACAGTCAAACCAAGTGAGAAGCGTTGTGGCAGAAATGGCACATGATGGAGAGGAGGCATCTGATGAAGTTTGAAGGCTGTGAGGATGAAACCAGTCCCCCACTATCCAGCATCACGCAGAAGGCTGGGTACCGGGTACTGAGATAAAGTAGATGCCTTGAATAACCGAAATAGCCCAGATAACCCTTAGTCGGGGGTATGGCCTATCCATCCATCATCGAACTGGAGCCATGGAGCCGGCTATGACCTAATCCAAGTCTTCACATACCGCAGGAGCAACTCTGCGTTGCATATCCCAGGGTTGCTCAATGCATCCTCGAGGTCTCTGAATCTGCCACAGAGCCATCGGTGTACGAGAGGGTGGTGGGGTCTGAGGCTGTTGTCTCTGACTCGTGCTGGAAGGCTCTGCTGAAGCAATCGAGTCCAGCCCGCAGGCAGTGGCAGTAGGCTTTTGGTGGGTAAGGCTGAAACGGCTTCAGACCAGCGTTGCACACAGGCAGGAGTGCCAGGAGGAGGGGTCGGCAGTGACCAGGCGGACAGTGGGTCATGGGGAAGCGTCTACGGCATTGCAAATTCTCCCGTGTCCGTGCTCAAGAGCGTAGCAGCCACCAAGCCCATGGGATGCTGCTCTTTAAAATTTATGGGGTCAGGCACAGGCTGTGGAGAGGGTCTTGATGATTTTTTTCCTACCTGGTGAGTTGACATCTTGGCAAGATGAACCTGCAAAAGACAGGAAGCTTAGTAAGTTATTTTTCAGTCTCTCCCCATTCCTCAAGCATTGATGCCCAGTCTTTCGCTAGAAGTGATAGTGAGGGCTTTTCCAGGTCTCGCCTGTTCTTCAGCTCCTCCTCATTTTTTATCTGTTCACTCACTTCCCCAAAGTCCTGTGAGTGCTCAGCCAACTCATCTCTAAAGTATGAGCTCTCCTTCACCAGCAGCTCAAACTATTCCCCGGCATAATCTTGGTGGCTAACAGCTAAAGCCAAAGCCGCAGCCCCACATCTCCTCACCTCAGGAATTCCTGAGAGCCCTGGGAAAGGAGGGCAGCACTGCTAACACGGCAGGGGAGATGGATGAAAGGGAAAAATGGATCAGAACCACGTTCGCTTGTTTTGGGCTCTGTTGCACCTGAGAAGCATTTCTTGCCATGAGGGGTCACAGCACGCAGCAGGGACCCACAGGAGGCTACGGGAGAGAGAAAGAATTGTATAATGGTTTGGACCTTAAAGATGATCCAGTTCCAAATCCCCTGCTATGGGCAGGGACACCTCCCACTGCTCCCACACCACGCTGCTCAAGGCTCATCCAACTTGGCCTCAAACACCTCCAGGGAGGAGGCACCCACAACTTCTCTGGGCAACCTGTGTCAGGACCTCACCACCCTTACAGGAAAACATTTCTTCCTAATAACTAATCCAAATCTCTCCTCTTTCTGCTTAAAACCACCCTTCCTCGTCCTATCACTCCATGCTCTCGTTAAACGTCCCTTCCCAGCTTCCCTGTAGGCATTTCCAAATTTCATTGTGCACCATCCTTCAGGTGGTGGAGTCCTCAGAGTCTCTGCTTCTGAGAGCTGTGGGAGATCTCAGCAGCTCTGCTCCGCCAAGGAGGATCAGCTGTACTCGGGCGCTGTGCCCTGCACGGCATGCACATTGCCTTGTTGTTTTGGGAGGCACTTGCCTTGCTAACAGCAGGCCACAGCACCTTGTTTCCTCTCCTAGATTACTCATTCTTCCCAAATTTCCTTCTTTTGTATCGGGATCCCCTCTGTTTCCTGCTACAGGCTTCATTTTCTCTGCACTATAAGCACTTGGGTGTATTTGCACTGTTAGAGCGACCAGCTCATCTGTTCGGCTATTTTTATTCCTCCTGCCATAGCATCTTGAGAATTGTTTGGTTTTTTTTTCCAGAGTAATCTCTGGAGGTCAGAAAGGGAAAGAAATTATCTCAGATACAGCCAGATGGATTGAAGGCAATTTCCTACACAACAGGACCCCATAATCATGCCGAAGTCTTTAATACTGACACTTCAGTTAGAAGAAAATTCAGATCAGAGACAAGTTCTTTAAGCAGCGCCTTCAGCTTCACTTCAGATGTTCATATCAGGTCTGGGTGCCAAAGGTTCCAGTCCACTGGGAGAACTGGGGGGGAGCTCAGTCCATTGTGCCACTGAGGACTAAAGAGGTTTGGTTTATGTCCAAGGCTAGTAAGCCTCAGCTGAGCATCCCCTAAAAATGACTCTTGCTGCCAACACGCCCGGATCTGGCACCTAGAAACATGGAATGATCAAGGCTCTGCAAATGTGGATTTGTTTGGAAAAAAGATAATCAAAATACTTCCAGGCTCAGCTCATTCTCCATGACGACATTGGTATCTGAGGGATCAGGTTGCCTCTTGCTGCTTCTCGAAGGCATGATGGCCATGCTGTAGCAAACCCAGCCTCGCCCACCGGCGTGGTATGTGTGGAGCATCCTTTGTATGTGGCTGCTCTGCAGGCAGGCACACGCAGATGCTGGCCTGGAAAGCACTGGCTGTGATGTTTAGGAAATACCGCTCCAAGACTAAACTTTGCCAGTTTCTTTATCTTGGCTCCCACCACCAGGGTCAGCGCAAGCTGGCACTCCTCTGGCCCCAGCAAGCCCTGACACCTTGGCTTATGCTTCACATGGGTGCCACCAGGATGTCTGCACCTGGTGGGTAATTGCACGTGGAGCAAGTCTAAACTGGAGCATCCTCCTGAATCACCTCCGTGGATGCGTGTGATGTGAAGCTCTATTGAGCCAAATGCAAAAACGTATTCTCTTCATTACATTAAACCAAAACCGTTTATGCCCGAGTGAGAACAACTCCTGTAATCTTGAATACTACATCTGGATCAGCTGCTCTGCAGACAAGGTGTGGAAGACACAGGCAGAAAACATGTGGGGTTTCTTTGGACCAGAACCGTGGTTTTGGTGTATCATTTTTGGATGCCGCGTAACACTTGAAGATCATTTATGGGGCACATCTGAAGGTCTGAGACATGCCAGGCTTTCAAAATGTTGTATTTTTCCTTAGAGTTCTGGGGCTTCTGGAAGACAGCATATTCTAAAGCTTTTTTTAAACACCGTGAGGTTTAAAACTGAGTTTTTTGTCCCCAGTGTGAGCAGTCCGAGGCTGGTGGTTCTGCTGAATACCTCTTGCATGCATTGGTCAATGACACTCAGCCACCGTGTGACCTGTCCTCCTGGGTTTGTCAGTGCTGCTGACGCTTCCAGAGATGATGCCACGTTCTGCACCACCTGCAGCCTTTTGCTGGGTCACATCACCACCGGTTCCCAGTGAACAACTTCTCCTCTGTCAGTGGTCCCAGCGAACAACTGCTCCCTTACCAGTGGTCTCGCCAACTTTGAGGGCACCGGTGTCTCCTCGGACTCTCTCTCCTCACACACAGAGCACATCAGAGTCAGGTCTGAACTTGTACCAGCCTCAGGTTTGCTTCCGGCAGTGAAGTAGATAGCTGTCATCTCCCTCTGCTTCGTACACAATGCAGTATCCTTCACAACACTGTGGTGCAAAACTCCCTGAGGCTGCTGTGCTGCAAGCAGAGCTGGAAGCCAGCTTGGCCCCAGGCCCGGCCAGGGAGAGGAGGTCACTGTGAGTGCTTCCCTTTGGCCCTGCTAAAGCCATACTTTTACAGTTATCATTCCCAGGCCCTACAAAACTTGCTGGCTTGGCTGCCCCTCCTGGCTCTCCCTCACTTTGCTTGGACTGGAGCCGCTCCTGGCATGCAAGATGAAGGATACGCCTAGGTGGAAAACATCTCCACGGGCAACCCTGTTTAAGTGCTAAAATAAATGTCAGTGCGGGCATCTCACTCTTTCTTTGATGCAGTGAGGCTTTTGACCACAGCCATCATCAGCTTCCACACTCTTGGTTGTCAACAAGGGTGGTCTAAACTCCCTTGGTGCCCACCACTCAGAGATCCACCCAGCTTCTCTAGGGCCCTTTCCATCATGCTGTCACCATGAGGGGCTCATGATGAATATCTTCTTTCCATCAGGCCCGTACCCTACATTTGGGCTCATTCCGAAGCCTTCTGGAACCACACCATGGTTCATCTCTGAGCTCTCACACGTGCACCACTATGTATGTCATTGGCACATTGCATGGCAAACCCAATGAAACATCTGGCCATGGCTGCCTGTTCATCCTCCTCTGGTCTCTTCCCTGTCGAGGCATCATCTAAACTACCACGCAGCCCTGCTGTTGACTTCGTTAGCCTTTGATCTTTTATTCACAGGCTGGACAGATTCTCTCCGTTACGAATTACAGGCTTCTAAGTGGATCGAGAGCCGATCTTACACCTTCCTCTGTAATTTAGCTTTAATTAATGCCCATTTATTATTAAATGTTATCAGCTGCGCTTAGGCTTAACGTCAGCTGGTTATTATCCAGAGACCAGCACAGACTGTTTTCATCTCCTTTATTACCCATTTCAATAATATTCCCCCTCCCCTGTTGACAGATGCACACAAAACGTGCACGTCAGCATAAAAGATCGCGGTTAAGGAACAATGGGTCTTTCAAAGCTACCGAAGTCAAGGGAAACTCTTCCCATGTCTCTAGGTCAGTACCGAAGACGACGTCAACAAAGCAAAATGCCCCTTTATTTCTACAGGAGACATGCAGCTTACCTTTTTATTTTTGCTGAGGCACGAAGTCTGTAATTGAGAGTGGAAATCGGTGAGGAGCTATTTTGAAAGAATTGGGGCATTTTCATGTTCTTTTCTATTTTCCATTTTCTCATTTCTGGCTTTAAGAGAAAAGAACAGAAAAAGAAACCTTTCCTTCCTCTTCTCTTTTATCACATACCCCCCAAAAATAGCAGCAGTGAAAGTACCTCTAAACAAACCCAAGAAAACAGCAATGCAATTATTCAGGAGAGGGCTTCAGAGGCTGGTTGAGAAAATGGAGAGCTGAAGAAGAACACTTTGCCTCCAGCCTGCATCCATTTTCCGTTCCATAAAACCACTTGACGAGGTCTACCGAGAGTTCTCCACAAAAAACAGAGGCTTCAAAACCAAAGCAAGTATGCACCGGGTTATTTCTCCTGCCCCTCTTTGACCTCCCCTGCAAGTGGAGCATCTTGAAAGCTTTCCTTTCGGATCCATGGGAGTGATGGTGGCACCAAAAGGAGCCTGAGATGATGCCCGGTTGCCTGTGGCTGCCATGCAGGAATTAGGGACTGCTTTCACCCCTCCTCATGTCCCGGTCATATCTGCTCTCATCAGACACCTGAAGGCTCGTCAAGAGCCCCTAATGGGTTTGTGATTGGCTTGGTCTTTACCCACTGAAGAGAAACTCAGCCTCTTTCAACTCCATTGCCGCAGCCAAGACAATGCAAACAGGACACGGCCCACCAGCCTTGCTCCTGACTCCCAGAGCTGGATTGTCGGTAGCAGAGCTGCAAGGTTTTTGGCCATTTGCTCCTATGTCCTCATGAGGCCAGAGGATCTGGGCTGAAGCATCTGGAAAGCAGTTCAACAGGATCAGCTCTCTCCTGCAGTAGGATCTGGCCCACAGCTGCCACTGGCTACTCTCTGAAGCCACGGCTTCTGTTAAAAGAAGTCAATTCCAGGCTTTAAAAGAAGGCAGCTGTTAATCTAGGAGGAAAAGCCCCCTTTGATGGGCAGTGCTCAGCAAGCAGGGAGCTTTTGGCTTCCCCACACCGTCTCCCCCTCGGGCACTGCACTGGCCAGCTTGGCCAAGAACATCGAGTGTGCGGAGGACTGATAAAACGCAATGCGTCTGAGATCCCGCTGGGCTGGGGTGCAGTGTGCACCACCGAAACACAAGCAAGCACCTCTACTATGTACGGTGACAGCTCACGAGGTAAAGCAACGGTGGCAAAGGCAAGAGGAAGAAGAGAAACACGGGAATGCCCCTTTCTCTCTCGTGACGGACAGAAAACGACTTTGAGAAAGGTCAGAAATTGGTCAGAGGCACAGAAACATCCCTAAGGAGAGGTGCTGCATCTGACTTCCAGGTCAAAGAGCCGTGACAGCTGCTTTGGCTCGACTTTCCCCCTGTCATTAGGGAATATTTAACTTCAGTATTTCTTGATAATTGTTGCTAAATTGCAGTTCTTGCCCCTTTTAGTACTTCGCTCTGAGTCAGCTTGCAGATCTGCCCTGCGTGAAGTTCTCACATTGCAAAGTCGGCTTCTGGTTTTGGTGAGTAAAGAAATGAACACTTCAAAGTTTGCAGTGTCAGGACTCCAGACCCCCCCTCGCTCCCACCCGCGCAGCCCTTGCCTCGGGTGCGCAGGGGGACACGGACTCTCCCTAACGCTTTGCAAGCCATGGGCAGGGTTTGTCTCTGTGTGTTCAGCGTGCAGTCCTGGGAGACAGGCAGCAACAGTTCAACCACTTCCCACTTAAATCTACTGCGACAGTCAGCAAATCCCTACAATTTCTGACAGTGAAGCGATCTTCTGAACACCCGGCAAAGCCCTCATGGTGAAGGCAGAGGAGGTAACTCATGCACTGCAGACACCGGGATGGGATGAGCTGCTGGTTGGGCCTGGGGGAAACCTAAGTACTGCCTCAAAACACCTTGTCCTCCCTACAAGCCTGCTTTCTTCCGACCTGCAGACCCCTTAGATGTTTTGCACAGGAGACACAGACCTCCTCTGAAGGGACTTGGCTATACGACTGCAGCATAACTTGCACGGATTTGCATTTCTTTGTTGTCTTTCTTTCTCCAACCCTTGGGATTTGAGACCACCAACTCTCCCCTAGTCCAGAGACATGCGATAGCAGATGTCCTCAGAGAGGCAGCTTTGATGCTGGACCAAGATTTCAACCCGTGCAGACAGGTGAAGTGCAGCTGGTGGCTGTGACCATTGGACAGCAAGGTGTCCTGCACCAGAGCCCCAGAAATGTTGGCGTCTGTTAAATTTGTGGCTTATTAGTTAAATTACACTAAACCTCTGTGATGCTACGCTGCAGAAGGATTAACGCAGCTGTGATTCAAAGCAAGGTGAGCTGGATCAAACCAGCACCAGTAATTCTGAGTGAGACCAGGTAGGAGTCACAAAGAAGAGCGTGTCTCAAGGACAGGGCGTGTCCCAGGCACGCGCGTCTGCCTTATGGCAAATGGAAAGGAGGGAGGCATTTCTGTTGACAGCAGCAAATCATCTCATCCCCACCACAGCATGAGAACTGCCCTGGGACAATTAACACTGAGTTGAGTGCATCATCCATCCAGGGGCTCTTCCTCAGCAAAGACTTCATTTGGTTTAATTACTCTCATTTGGAAGTTAATTCAGATCCGCTTTCCTGAGGGTGCCTGCCTAGAGCAGCCCTCAAGGAACTTAAAAGCAACTGAAACTGTTTTCAGTTGCACATCAGCTCCCTCAGGCTTGACAAAAACAGGGTAAACCTGTCAACAAAACACTTTCAAAGATGCTTTCCTCACTTGCACTTTACTCAGGCTTTCAGCAGTCAACTTCCAAGCCCTCAAGGTTGGAAAAAAACTTGCCCAAGGAAGTCACAGCCCGTACGGGAACCTGGGGCAGTTCATCAGGAGGGTAATGAGTGGAGGAGGACGTCCCTGCGTATGCACATCCCAGCCAGCAGGTCCCCCGTACCATGGAACAGTGCAGCTGATGAAGAAGCAAGGTGGAGTGATGTCCATGGTTAATGCTGTCCCTGGGAGGAGAGATGAAACTGAAATTTATCTCTGCGCCGGAGCTGAGCTGGTACAGAGCTACAAGGTGTACACCCGCACGATGGCTGTGCTCCAGCGAGGTCCCTGTCAGAAGACACCCAGGTGACCTCGCTACTTAATGTGCTGTGACCAGAGTGCTGTTACGGCAGGAGTTAATAGGAGGCTCCTGCAGAGCACCGCAATGAAACATCTCTCTCCAGCCGTCTCCGTCAGCCGCTTCCCCTGTGGATACACAGCCTGTACACAAAGCACATCACAGGCAAAGATGTCACCGGCAGGAGCGGGGTGGAAGCATCACTCAGCATTGCTCTGGTCAACAGGCCACTCTAGGGTCAGTCAAAGACGGGGTCATGTTCACCTTCTGCGTAAGGAACAGCGAGGAAATGCTCGGCACCGTGCTGATTTTCCAAGCCAGTGCCTTGCTCCAGTCTGTGCACGGAATCACAAGGCAGGAACCAGAAATACTGGATGCTGCCAGTCCCGAGGGCTGTGTTTTAGCCAGGATCAGCGATGTAGCGTGGCTGATGGTCCAGCATGTTATCATCCATAGCAGCCACACGGGCAAACTGGGCTGTGGCCACGCCAGTTTATTTGGGGAGCTGTGACTGCTGTGAGCTCTTGCTGTCCCAGGTATAAATTCATCAGGTTTCAGCCACTTCTAAAGCCAGATCCTGAAATAAAGCATCACATGGCCTCGTGTGTGACCCAGAAACAATCAGAGCAGGGTTTGGATCACAGCTTTTAAATCCCAGCTTTCCTCCTGCCACCAGCCCTTGTCACCAGCTGATAACCAGAACCAAAGGGCTTGATATGGTCCTGGTTTTCATTGCCCTGGACAGATACCGTATCCTGCAGGAAACAGATGGCCAGTGTGGATCTGGGCATCACCTCAGCTTGTTCAAAGCACTCCTGGCTGCCGTGCCCAAGTCCTCTCTTGGCATGAATGGCCGTGTCATGGCCATTCCTTTGCAAAGCAGCGATTTTGCATTGGCATTCTGTGGCTCATTTTTCCTGTTTAGGCCAAGGGAGAGGAGAGACGGATCAGTGATCTGCATTTGCTGACCCTCTGTGCAACAAGCACGTGCATTCCCAGACCAAATTGGTGGTGTTGGTGCCACGGCACAGCTGGAGCATGGGGATCAGCACCACTGGGAAGCGGGCTGTGGGGAGCTGGGAACGTGCCTCCGGGTGCTGCCTTGCTGTCTGCAAAACCTTCTCCCACGCTCCTTGGGAAACAGCATGCCCGAGGTGTGATTTCTCACATCGCCAGCCTCCACCCCGGGCGGGAATAGGCACATACGGCAGCCGTTGTTTGAGGAGGGGTGGTTGAAGGCTGCCACTGATGGAAGCTCCTTGCTAGGCGAGCAGTCCCATCCTAATCCCTGCCAGGACCCGCTGCTCCTGGCAGCAGGACTGCTTGGCGTGTGGCACGGTGCCCACCTGGGAGCAGAGAAACCCTCTAGCACAGCTCCTCCTCGAAGGAGATAGCCAAGATTAGAGCCTCCTGGCAAACTGGGCTTACGTGCCCGTAGCGCTGATACCCAACAGCTGGGCGCAGGAACGGGCGCTGCCGCCGCCGCGCAGCCCACGGTGCGGCATCTCCCGGTGCCGCAGTGCAGCAGGGGCTGGGAGGTGGCCCGAGCACGAAGGAAACCCAGCGCCAAGTCCTTCAGGCTGGGGAATGGAAGGGTTTGGGGCATCCTCCTGTGAAGCTGTAATTCATGCTAGTCTTTTGTCCTCACTCCATTTGCTAGTTAATTGCTTCTGGCAACCAGCAGCAAGAGCGTAAAGCATCAGCTTTACAGGGCCTTGTGGCTGTGAGAGCGCAGCTGGTGTGCGGACAGCCTGCAACACCAACCGCCCTCTGCAAACCGTGATTCTCCTCCTTCTCATCAGTACCACCTCTTCCTAGAGCCTTCCTCGGTGTGCTTTCCGAAGGGGTCACAAATCCATCCGGGCTTGGGATATGGCGACAGCAGCCTTTTCCCATATCAGAGGCAGGGCAATAAAGCCAAAAAAGCAACAAATGAAGAACAAACCCCAGCTATTGTGACACAAAGGCAAGCGAGCATGAAGATCTGTCTTCAAACCGTTCAGATGGCTCCTCTTTTCCAAGGCAGGTGTTGTTTTATATTCTGCTCCCTCCACCTCCCAGCTCCTGCCCTAGTGCAGGGAGAGCTCCTGAAATAGCTACTTCCAGCCACTTTATTTTGGATGCAAATCATTGGTATTCTGCAAGAAGAGCTCTCACTTGGAGAGCTATCCTGCCAGACCTGTTCCAGCTGATTTCCTCACAGAGCTGAAGTCCTTCCTATAAAAACCTTCAGCTGCAAACTAAGCGCTCAGCAAGGGTTCAGCTCCTTTTTTCTTTATCATTCCAGACCCGTTTCCTCCTCGTTTTGTTTCCTTTTATTTCCCTTCCTTCGCAGCTGCATTACTGCAGAGCGTTATTAATAGCATTTATGGCTAAATATTATCTGGCATGCAGGTAATTTAATGTGCACTTGCTGGTCCGGTTTGAAAAGCAAATATCTTCTCTCTCCACTCTGTGTTTGGCGCAGCTACCTCAATTACCCGTGACATACCACGCACAGGGTAAATATTTGGTCCTGGCTCCGAAGCTTGAAGGGTCCCCTCCTGCTCTCTGTGTGCAGGTTGGGATCTCGGCAGCGTTAGGGGATATCCCTTCCCATGCCAGCATTAAGGGGTTCATAGAATGGTTTGGGTTGGAAGGAACCTTAAAGCTCATCCAGTTCCAACCCCCCTGCCATGTGCAGAGACACTTCCCACTGGACTGGGTTGCTCAAAGCCTCATCCAACCTGGCCTGGAACATCTCCAGGGATGGGGCATTCATAAACTGGGTCAATGCTGAGGACCAATACAGCAGGAGATGGGGGAGAAAGAGGAGAAATGAAGAAATGTAGCTCTGAAAGAGATAGAAATCACAGAACAGGAGTAATCTAGTTTAGGAGGCCACCGGTCCAAACTCTTGCTCAAAGCAGGTCCAGCCAGATCCAGTTGTGCAGGGCTGTGACCAGGTGAGGTCTGCGTATCTCCAAGGATGAACTCGGAGGGAAGATGCTTCATTTCAGGGAGGATTTTCTCCATCGTACTTAACTCAGCAAAAAGCAGGAGACATTGAGAGCATCCCAGGAGGAAAGGATGTGTATTAAAACTAAGATGGAAGATGGAAAAATGACTTCTCCAACAGTGATTATGCAGCTCAGTGATTGAATGGGGGAGACAGCTGAGGTTAAGTTCATGCCATGGATCCTGTGGCAGCAGCACTACCAGGACAACCTTTTATGGGCTTTTGCTAAACAATGAGTGAGGGAAACTTGAGTTCTCTCTGCTCTAATGACCCGGCCAAAATGGCCATTTTCAGTCATCACTGAGGGAAAATGCTGCTTTGCAAAGGGCACAAGGGATTTGGCTCCCTGTCCTTCCTTAAAGCCGGGTTGTGTGTGCAGTACAGTAGTAACAGACCTCGCTGCAAGAAGCAGCCCAGTAGGAAATAGGAATTTGCAAAGAATAGAGCAGGAATGTTTCAGAGAGCTGTATTCCACTGATCAGTCCTCACGAGAACCATGCTTTGTAGCACAGGAGGTACTGTTGTGATCTGATCACCTCCTGGTGAAAGGAGAAGCTTTAATTAACTGCTGTGTTCATGCCAATAGGTAGGAGAGGCACGGCTGTATAGGCTACTCCCCGCTTTTGTGTCCATAGGCCAAGACAAACGGATCTTGCTTCACCGTCCTGCAGGTTACCCAGCTCCGAAAGCCTGATGATAACCCATGGTGCAAGGACCGTGGTGGAAGGAGAGGAGCCTTCCCTTCATTGCCAGGTCTCCCTGGCAACTCCTCTGTGAAGGAACACAGTGCCCAAGCGTACGCTGAGAAACCATCCAAATCTCTGATCTCTGAATGCAGCCTAGCAAGAGCTCTGCCCTGGGACAGGAAACTGATATAATCTGTCAACAAGAACCATACACACAAAGGCAAATGCGAGGTAATTCTCTTTAGCATCTCGCGGCTTCCTTTTTCACTGACTGCCGTGATCTGTTTTATTAAGGTTGGCTGTGTGTCCTAGAGGGAAAATTCTTTTTCCTGGCTCCACTGGCAGGTCAAACCCCTGTGCGCTCTTCTCCCCTCTTCCTATCAGTTCCAGGCTGTGATATTTGGGGTCACCAGCAGGTCCAGGGAGGTTATTCTCCCTCTGTACTTAGCACTGGTGAGACCGCACCTCGAATACTGTGTTCAGTTCTGGGCCCCTCACCACAAGAAGGATGTTGAGGCTCTGGAGTGTGTCCAGAGAAGAGCAACAAAGCTGGCGAGGGGCTGGAGAACAAGTCTGACGAGGAGCGGCTGAGAGAGCTGGGGTTGTTTAGCCTGGAGAAGAGGAGGCTGAGGGGAGACCTTATTGCTCTGTACAACTGCCTGAAAGGAGGTTGTGGAGAGGAGGGAGCTGGGCTCTTCTCCCAAGTGACAGGGGACAGGACAAGGGGGAATGGCCTGAAGCTCCGTCAGGGGAGGTTCAGGTTGGATATCAGAAAAAAATTCTTCACAGTAAGAGTCATTGGGCACTGGAACAGCTGCCCAGGGAGGTGGTCGAGTCGCCTTCCCTGGAGGTGTTTAAGGAACGGGTGGATGAAGTGCTGAGGGACATGGTTTAGGGAGTGTTAGGAATGGTTGGACTCGATGATCCAATGGGTCCTTTCCAACCTGGTGATTCTGTGATTCTGTGATTTATGGAATACCTCGCACGGCAAGGCCTTGGTCCTCTTCAGACCCTGGAGTGAGAACAAACAGTGCGTTTTCTGCTCTGCACCAGTGGACCCTCCGCACAGTGCTCAGGCCCTGAGCAGACTTGAGTGCAGCTACGAGCAGTCAGTAGAGGATCAGCCATCCCAAAAGCTCCCTGAAAGACACACAGAGGAGGACCAGAGGAAGATTTGGGCCACTTAGGAGCGACGCCGCTCCAGACAGCTGATCTGCAATGCAGTGCAATCAAAGAGTGACTCCGTGGCAGCCTGAACTCTCTTGATGAGCCAGTGCAGAGTGCTGCGTGGGCAGTTTTCCCTTTAATAGAGGGCACTCCCTTGGAACAAGCGTTTGGCACCAGATGAGTGAGGAATGAGATGGCTCTAATCCCGTAATTTAATTAGAGCTGCGTAGAGCTGCCTAACGAAAAGATCATTTCCTGACCAGGCTGCGGTGCTGGGTGTCTGGCTGGCAAGGTGGACCCTCTTGGTCCTGCCCTGCCTCAGAAAGACAGCACAGCGCTTTTCCACCCCTGCTCCGCCTTACTTTTCCTTCTCATGGATTTTAGCCAAAGGAGCACGGGCTGGCAGTCCCCCCAGGCTGCACACCCTCATATTTGTGAACACAGGGCTGCCCGGTGCTGTCTGGAAAGGAGGGGAAGGCCAGAAGCTCTGCTTTTGTCCCGCAGGGGCAGGAGGTGCAGTGAAAACCTAAGCTGCAGGTCTCTTTCCATGTGAGGGAAGTTTCAGATCTCCTTCCATTTTGTCACTGAGCAAAAATATTGACCCAGACAGGACTCTGCTGAAGGACTGGGGTGGTCACAACCCATCCATGACAAAAGGGTCCTGGCACCCTCCTCTCACACCATCCTATGAGTAGAGGGTTCATCCTGGGTTTTCAAGATCTCCCCAGCTGTGTAGGGAACGCTGAACAGCCCCTCACATCATGGAATGGAGAAGCCCATGTATGTACTCCCATATACACGGAAAGGCAAGCTGCGATGGCATGGTAGGGTATGGGCACCACTTTGGAGCACAATCAGCCGCTCTCCCAACTGGCCTTGGTGCTCAGTGTCCCCTTATGTGGCCCATATGTGCTCGTGATGGAGCAAAAGGAATCACAGAATCACAGAATCACAGAATCACAAGGTTGGAAAGGACCCATTGGATCATCAAGTCCAACCATTCCTAACACTCCCTAAACCATGTCCCTAAGCACTTCATCCACCCGTTCCTTAAACACCTCCAGGGAAGGTGACTCGACCCCCTCCCTGGGCAGCTGTTCCAGTGCCCCATGACTCTTACTGTGAAGAATTTTTTCCTGATATCCAACCTGAACCTCCCCTGACGGAGCTTCAGGCCATTCCCTCTTGTCCTGTCCCCTGTCCCTTGGGAGAAGAGCCCAGCTCCCTCCTCTCCACAACCTCCTTTCAGGTAGTTGTAGAGAGTAATAAGGTCTCCCCTCAGCCTCCTCTTCTCCAGGCTAAACACCCCCAGCTCTCTCAGCCGCTCCTCGTCAGACTTGTTCTCCAGCCCCTCACCAGCTTTGTTGCTCTTCTCTGGAGACGCTCCAGAGCCTCAACATCCTTCTTGTGGTGAGGGGCCCAGAACTGAACACAGTACTCGAGATGCGGTCTCACCAGTGCTGAGTACAGAGGGAGAATCACCTCCCTGGACCTGCTGGTGACCCCATTTCTGATCCAAGCCAAGATTCCATTGGCCTTCTTGGCCACCTGGGCACACTGCTGGCTCATGTTCAGTCGCTGTCAACCAGCACCCCCAGGTCCTTCTCTTCCGTGCAGCTCTCCAGCCACTCTTCCCCCAGTCTGTAGCGCTGCATAGGAGCTGGGCGTTAGGGAGCAGCAACCTGAGAGACCAGGCTGGGATGGTGGGAATGCATAACCCCATCCCTCCAAAGAGGAGAGGAGTCTGGGCTGACGCCTCATCTCTGTCTCAAGGAAACCACGCAGGCTAAGCTCGGCCTGAAATGCGAGTGGGATTGACTCAGCGCGAGGTTTTGGTCTGAGCCTTCCTGGTTTGACCCTGAGCAGAGCATGCCTGGGCTGTGGCTCTCAGCAGCCTCTCGGGGCTCAGCCCGCCGCAAAGCTCTGCTGGTGCAAACAAATTCCTGCACAGCAGCAACGCACCAGACCCGCCAACAGCAACATGCCGAATTAACAATAATTGGATCCCCGCCACGTATCTGCCAGGCCTAGACTTGCACCCACCCCAGTAATTGCTGCCCCATTATGTTTTCCGGATGCTCCAAGGTGAAAGGGAGCTTTGTACAAGAGCCCCGGGCAAATGTGGGATGCAGCAAGCTGGCAAGCAGTTGCTCCTGTGTAAAGTCCTAATGCTGAGAGAAAGGGAGGGCTGAGGTATCCCATTCTGCTCCTCGATGCCTTGGCAAGAACTCCCGACACCAAGGGAGGAAGAGGAGAAGGCAGTTCTGGCACATCACTAAGTGTCCTGGCCGTACCCTACAGGACCGCCCTCGGGCGATGTCAGCAGCCCAGTGATCCCCCAAACCGGGGAAGGGACCGCTGGCTCCAATAAACGCAGGTACAACGAACCATCTCGTTACCATGGCAAGAGCCTCCCAGAACAGTGGTAGAGCGCTGCCCAGAGCTGTGTCTCAGTGGTCCTGCTGCCCGAGAGCCCTCCCTGCCCCAGCTGGTCAACACGCAAGCCCCGTGGAAGGTCGTCTGCAGGCAGCTTCCTACAGCAGCTCCAGCTGAAGGAAATCCCCAGCACTGGGGAATTTCCTACCTCTCCTCACAAGCTGAAGGCTGCTGGAAGGCTGCACCAAGACCAAAGACCTTGTGTTTTGTCACTGGCCACCCAAACCATTTTCTGAGCCTGTTGCATTCTTCACCGTGAGAATGGTGAGGCGCTGGAACAAGTTGCCCAGGGAAGCTGTGCACACCCCATCCCTGGAGGTGTTCAAAGCCAGGCTGGATGGCATCTCGGGCAGCCTGAGCCAGTGGGAGGGGTCCCTGCCCATGGCCCGGGGGTTGGACAAGATAGTCTATAAGGTCTGAGGACAGGGCCTCACCACCCTCACAGGAAAACATTTCTTCCTAAGTTCTTGTCTAAATCTCCCCTCTTTCAGCTTAAAACCATTCCCCCTCATCCCGTCCCTGCACTCCCTGCTAAAAAGTCCCTCCTCAGCTTTCCCAGAGCCCCTTTCAGTGCTGGAAGCTGCTCTAAGGTCTCCCTGCAGCCTTCTCTTCTCCAGGCTGAACAACCCCAACTCTCTCAGCCAGTCCTCACATGGGAGGTTCTCCAGCCCTCGGATCATCTTCATGGCCTCTTCTGGACTCACTTTCTACTCCTACTCTGCCTCAGGTTGTGCAGGAATCTCCAGTGACTCTGTCATTTGGAAACCAAGGCGAGCCGGGTCTCTAAACAGCATAAAAGGCTGAGGTGACTTGAGTACTTAGTGGACTTTGATATTCACTTCTGAGTTCTCCCATGACGGAAACTGGGATGTGACATACCTCCCTTCATGCCTGGCTGGGCAGTGGGTTGGTCCTGCAGGGCAGCAATCGCTGCAGCGGGCGTGAGGTGCACCTGAGCTCTCAGTCCCTCAGCACCCACACCCGGGGAAGGCGATTCCTGCGGGCAAGCCACACCTTCTGAGCCTGCAGCACCTAATTATAAGGGAAGCTGAGGAGAAAAAGCAGAAGAAAAAACAAAACCACCAGTAAAGCAAAATAAATTTCTGAGCAATGACTGGTTTACCACAACTGCATTTCCATTGAGTCTCCAACAACTTTGGAACAATCCCACTCCTATGTCATCTTATATAGTTTCTGGAGCTAAACAACTGCTTTTTGGAGGGATACGGCACCTATCTTCCCCCAGCAGGAAACCAGAACACTGGATATCTTTTTTTTTCCTTTCTGTGGGAGGGACAGTCCGGTGGTTTCTGGCAGGGATGGGGAGGTATTTACAGCCGCTCCTGCACACATCTGCAAAGCCTTCCTAGTCCAAGGGGAAGCCAGACCCGCAGGCTGGCAGGGATGACTGCCAGGAAGGGAACTCACAAGCCTGTAAGATGCAGCAGGAGAATTTAGAAGATAAAATGTGAGATCAGAGGAAGACAGAAGGGAGAGAGGAAAAGTTACAGCTATGGATAGAGTAGCAAAACACGAACGCCACAGGAGAAAAACAGAGGCAGTGAACGGAGCGTGTCAGAACCAAGTAAATCAGACAGTGACATGTTCATTAGCCTGGCTTTCCCAGTGGAAAGGTGTTTACATCAGGAGTGTTTTCTTCTGGCATAAATCAGGGACAGGACAAAGCATTCATCCACATCCCGTGTCTACAGTCGGTGCTCCTGACCAGCACCCCCAGCAGATAGAGACAACACGGACCGCTGAGGAGGCTGCATGGGCAGCTGCGGTCCGGCTCTGTCACCTGCCACGGCTTTTCTGCAGGACGCTTTCTACCCTCTAAGGGAGGGAAAAAGGGCAGTCAGCCAGCCCACCTCACCAGGTGCCAGACAGAAAAACAACAACCCTGTTTTGACAAGAAACATCCAAAGGTTTCCAAGCTCCTCTGAAAGATTTTGATGGGGGACGTGAGAGGATATTATTCCATTTTACTCTTCAGTAGCATGGCCAACCAGATATCCACCTTCCTCCTCCACGGTGTCTGACCTCAGGATAGGCAGTGGCTGAATCTGCTCACTCAGGATGACTAAAGCAGACAGCCCCAGCTTTGATCTGGCTTTTCCCAGCTCAGGATTTCAGCCACACCGTGTTCTCTCTCCAAGGAAAGGATCTGGCAAATGGTTTCCTTACCCCAAATCAAGGGCAGTCACTGCAGTAACTACAACATTCCTCTGCAGAGAAGTTTATATTTTTATCTTGAACGAAGCCATTCCACACTGGGAATTTACACCACATTACTTCACAAAGGCACTGGGAAGATGAAACGTTACATCAGCATCACATCTATGGGGGCAGAGAGGAACTGAAGTAGCCCTAAATTGAGGTGCCCAGCAGCAGCTCTCTCATCAGCAGGCACAAGGAAATAGGAACCTTGATTTTCAGTATTCCCTTTGTACTAAAACACCCTCCCTGAGCAGCTGAAAATGCCCTTTAATTAATGATGCTAACACTGGGAAAGAGGCCAGGCAATGTACTGGATCTGCGCGGAGGATATGGAGAATTCAGCTCCTGAATCTCTACTTCGTAAAAATGACAGTCCTGGGTGAGTTACTTTAAGTTAGAAATGAACGAGCTTTGGCATAAAGACAAGATGGTAAATAAAACCCTGTGTGTTTGTCCATTGACCAAGAAAACATCTAGCAACATCTTGGCATGATTGATGGAGCCACTGACCAGAGACAGGAAGCATTAAGGACAATAGTTACCAATATACACTCAGCTTGGATACCAGCTTGGTCTGATGGGTTTACCACAGACTCAAACCCTTCTGTCTGTGTGGCAGACCTTCAAAACAAGACAGTGGTGGCTATATTTCATACTGTGCATAAACATGACACTTGGGAAGTGAAGCTTATCAAATATCAGGCTCAGTGGTGATTAGGCTGAGCTGCTCTTCAGCTACCAGGGCCTGGAATAGAACCGTAAAATCACTTTCTGTTGGCTGCTGGAGGTTCTGAAGAGGGGAAAAGCTTTTGAGCCCCGTGTTTTCTCAGGTCGCACCTCTATGAGCCGTGTCTCACTTCTGCCAAGACAGACAAGACTGGAGAGGGCTGCTCACGGCTGTGAGCAACCTCCACTTACCACTTGGGGCTGGACTGGTCCCTCTGGGGAACTGGAGAGTGGTAGAGAGGACAACACTGCCCTAAAGCATTCCCTTTGCACGTACAGGGAGCAGAAGAGTCTGTGTACATCTGGTCTAAGCAGTGTACACTAAATTCAGGCAGGTCAAGACCAGCCCTTAATAGCCAGCAAGCTCCTTCTCAGTAGCTTTCTTTGGAAAAGGAAGTCAGGAGGAGCTTACGTCAAACTCAGCTAGAAATGTCCACAGGCATGACTGAAGGAAGAGGTCCTTGGCTTGTGACAGGAGGCCAAGTGACTCAATTGTGGTGGGTGAAGGCAACAAAAGAGAAGGGGATGTGGTTAGGGAATAGGGCATGAGTCACCAAAGAGGCACATATGTTGATAACAGCTGGATAAACTCAAGGCAGAGACAGAAGGTCTGCTCAGGAGAAAATCCAAGCTGTACTGGAAGCCAAAACCTGGAGACAGCAATGCCAAGGGCTAGTGCGACAGAGATCTGCAAGTGCCCGGCACAGGCTTTTCCTGCTTTGCAGCTCCGCAGGGGCTGCAGGATAAACATCTTACAGCAGACAAGGTGTGACCATGGTGTTGTCTATGTTCTTGTGTCTCAGGTACTGCATTTTCAGCAGTCATCTGAAGCTGAAGTCAGCCCTGTTCAGAGATCAGTCAAGTCCTCTCCATTATAGTCCCATGACCTCATGTCACCATGAGGGATAGACACTCCTCTCCCATCTCACAAGGCACAAACCCTTTGTGCTCGGCTTTGGAGGCTCAGTTTCCTACAAGCATGCTCTTCAGTGAGAGGCATGAGCAGGGCTAAGCTGTGAGACAGTACAAGTTGACTTGAAATCTGCTGCTGTCACCTCTCCCCTATCTCCCTCAAAAACTCAACTATGCTTGAAATCAGAGAATCCGAGAATCAGAGCATGGTTTGGGTTGGAAGGGACCTTAAAGATCTAGTTACAACCCCCCCGCCACAGGCAGGGACCTCCGAGAAGCTTGAGATCCCACTGAAGAAAATGATGATGAGGAAAGGTTCATTAGAGTTCATTGGTCAGTGCTGAAAGCCCCAGGAGAAGAAGTGGTGTGGAGACAAGAGGAGGTACACAGATGCTTCAGTCTCCACCCACCCCTACTAAACTCACCTCATAGCTCACTGTGAATGTGTTATCATTATCTGCAAAGGTACAAATGAACCACCTTCACCCGGTGTGAATAAGATATAGGGTGCAAGCAACTGGCCTTCCCAAAGCACTGCATAGCTCCTTGGGTGCATCAGAGCACAGATCTGCAATGACTTTTTTGCTCTGTCCATACTCCACTCGCAGCTTTCCTCATTTGCTCCAGCAACCAGAAGTTAACACCTCCTGCCAGAGGATTTTTGCAGTGTGGAAAGCCGGAAATGAGCTATAGGTCTCAAAATCACCTATTGTGTCTCAAAACACATCGGTCCTGCAGCTGCTGAGGAATCTCAGGTAGGGATACGATCCGGTGTGTTCACCAAAGAGACCAAGAAACCAAGACTGTAAATATAATTACCAAGCCCCTGGGATGTTAAGGGCATTGCTTATCCCTCTTTGTTTTGTTATGCCCACAGGCCTGAGAAGCCACAGAGGAGCGAATGCTGGGGGGAAGACTCCTGTTGGGTCCTTTGCAATGCATTAGTCACCACTGTGTGGAGTATGTCCAGCCGGCAGCCGGCGCTCAGCACAGGATCATGCCGCTCTCTCCCAATCCTTGCTCTTCCATAGGCACCATCCAGCTCCCAGCTCCCCCTGCCCATGTCTGAAACGTCCCCGAGACCGTAACCCCGTAGGCCCGGGTGATGGCTCAGCTCCAGCCTGCCCAGTCGGTGGGATCCGCCTTCCTTTCCTGCCTCCCCAGCAAATATTTAATAGCAGAGGCTCCTTGCCTTGGCTACTTGGAAACTTGAGAGCATCTCTGCTGACTAACAGGGAGTGTGTCACAGTCACAAGACGGCTTCTTGGCGTCCATCACCACTGTGGCACTTCCCCTTTGGGGGGGCGGAAATGGGGGAGAGGCAGCACCAGCGTGGCACAGGGGAAGCCTGGGTCATGATAGGGGAAGCCTGGGTCGTGGTGGGGGAAGAGGTGCCTACCTGGAAGCAGCAGCGTTTTTCTTCCGTGACCTTGCAGTCTCGCCTGGACCCCAATGCCGCACACGGCTCTAACCCCACGATGGATCCATTGGTGTTTGGCAGCAACTTATCGAAGGCTCGGGGCACCGCAGCACAGGGGATGTGCTTGCTGTTGATCCCAGTGTCAGGAAAAGGAGTCCTCGTGTGAAGGGGTGAGGCAGGCAGCAGGTAGGAAAATGGATGGAGACCCTGTTTGACAGAGAAACTGGGGTGACTGGTGACATCCTGAGCAAAGAGATGCCACAACACACCCACCCAGCTTGGCCAGGGATGCACGGGGACACCCATCAGCTTCTCTGCAGGGAGACGTCACTTTACAATCCAAACCATTCTATATCTCAATAATCAAGTCACTCAGAACGGAGCTGTTAAGGAATGCACCACTCACTCCAGGACAGGCAGCTGGAAGAGAGCAAAGTCCCACATGCTTGTCCCAAAGCTACCTACAAAAGCTGTTGGTGGTGGTTTGGAGGGTGTGAGAGCCTGAGCTCGAGGCTTGAACACTTGTACAGAGAAGCAACACTGATGATATCTCCTCACGATCCCATGGTAGGGAGAAAGGCACCCATAGCTGGGAGATGGGCTTAAAAGCACCCACATTCAGGGAAGAGCTCAGGAAACTCACCTTTCCCCCACTGCCTGTGCCTTGGAGTGCAGTCTGACCATGTCTGTACAGCAGTGTCACGCCAAGCATTGAATTCAGACACTTCCATTGCCTGAAGGTTTCTTTCTAGTCCTATGTCTCTAGATGCCAGGACCTGAAGGAATAAACACAAGATCTCACAAAACTCATAACCTGTCGACTGTCTGATCACTTTGTCCATCCTGAGCAGATCACACCACTGTCTTCCTTGCCTTACCTTAATAGAGGAACAGAGCAATCTGCTGGAAGCAGAGGACCATTTAGCCATGTATCTTGAAGGACAGCAATCATCCACGTGCTTCCAGAAGAAGATGCTAATAAACCTTCCCCTAAAATCTGTGACAGAGCAGGAGCCAGGTTTGGATGTGCAAAGTTCCTCATCTCCCTGACCCTCCCAGAGCCACAGGAGTGAAGAGCTCACAGCTCTACCCATTGCTATCGCCTCTGTGGGCATCACCTCTCGTTCAGCCTCACACAGAGCTGCTGCTGCTACTCCCCCTGCATTGCTCAGCCGTGGCCGCTACACAGCCAGCCAGGATCTCTGCTCCAAGACCCCTCGCACGACCACGTGAAGCTGTGATGCTCCCACCATCCACCATCCATCCAAGCCAACTGCCTGCTTGATGCCTTCCTGAAACCTCCGTTCGGTTTGGGCGAAGGAGGCTTGACTGCTCTGACGAATAATCGCATTAAACAGTACACAGTGGAGATTAAATTACTTTTTATCAAGCCTATATTTGCCAATGTGTGCTGTAAATGAATATTTCATTATGTTAACAGCCTTGGTGGAAAAAAGGAGATTTACGTTTCCGCCTTTGAACTGAGTACAATAAATGGTGCCTGCGTGTTGCAAAAAATAGATCCTCCCTCCAACTGCTCAAAAGCAGCAGGAACCACAATTCCGCTTTGCAGGCCCTCAGCAAGGGTTGGTTTAGTTTTACTAGGAAAAACCATCCTTTATAGATTCATTAGCCAGTGCCTGCCTATAGGGGTTTCACAAAGACATCAAGGATGCCTTTGTTCACCAGAGTTAACCCTGGTTGCTTGCTGGAGGTGAGGGATGAGAGCTAAGCACAAATAGCTCTGAAGATGTGCCAAGGACTAATGCTGGTTAGGATGTCTTGTTCCAGCGTGGATCAGCCTCCCTTGAAACCCAAGATGTGCTCTGTATGTTCTGCGAGGTCCGAAGAGCTCACTGCTTCGCTACAGAGAGTCATCTGCACTCAGAGCTTGGCATCGGGAGCCAACCCTCTGCCAGAGCACATCCCAGGCTGGGTTCAGGAAATCCCACGGGCCAGAGGGACTTGCAAAGCTGTTCCCGAGCAGGCAGCCAGCTGAGAGTGAGCTTCTTACCCTGCTCCTATCTGCTCCCTCCCAAAGGCAGAGAGTACTGCCGCAGAGCAGCTCCAAGCCTAAACCTCCCACAGCGAGCGATTCCGCCGGTGCAGCAACAGCGAGGCGTCAGACCACAAAGGTGCTTGCTTGCTTCTGGCACCGGGAGCGCACACATTAAGAGTTATGTGAGTTAATTACTCCACAAAAGCCACATAGGATCATTTCCTAGCCTAGATAGCCTTAATAATGCTCCTGTGTGGCAAGCTGGGAATGCAGCTAACAGAAGATTTACAGGTTTAGAGAGGCTGAAACTGGAGCCAGCTAATATTGTTAGAGGAGATATACCTGCACGCAGACAAGTGCTCACACGTATCTATAGATGTCACACTAACAAGGTGAAGCCATCAGGATGCAATCTTCTCTTTCTTGCCAGTTTTCAGCCTGACTTAGGCAGGCCTTTACGCTAAGGCAATGTTTTTCTGGGTGTTTTTTAGCTGCGCACAAGTCCAGCACTTTCATGGCAACGTTAATGTCCTCGCTGGAAGGATGGGAAAGAGAGAACTGAGTTCCCAGCCCACATCTCTTCCATACTCAGCCCACGCTCACTGTCCTGTAGCGCAGTGTCCTTACGTCTCTGCAGAGGGGGCAGATGAGGGGCAGGCTCGTACCCACAGCCAGTTCTCTATTTTCACAAGCCCACCCTTTAGCATCCCCTTATAGAACAGGCTCTCCACTGCCTGCTCCTCCACACCTCTTCCACTGGCAGTCTGCTCTTCCTGCGCTATAAGCAATGTGCTGGCCAAGGTCTAATCAAAGCCTCGTATGGAGGCAGCAATATTTCCCTCTCTGCTAAACACATCTCCTAGGATTGCTCCAGCAATATCCGCTCGTACCTATAGGCATCCTGCAATTAGTTACTACCCTGCTTCCTCTTCCTCTGGTAGTTCACGTGGATGAGAATGTAGCGAATGGGAGAAGTTTTATTAATAGATCCAAACATGCTACCTGAGTTATCATATCTCACACCGCTTCTTCTAACAGACCCCAAGGCCACTCCATCCTTCCTGTGTGAGATTCAGGTCCTCTTCCACATTGGCTATACTCTCAACTGTCTCATCTGCAGAAGTGATCCATACGCTCCTCCATGTGCGCTCAGCTCATTAAGAAAGATATTATTGAAGAAACCTTCCAAAAAGAGCAGTGCTGGTCACCTCAGAACCAACATCCTGTTGACTCTCTTTCACTCTGTTTCTCACCCACCTGAAATTTCTGTAGTAATGCCCAGGCTTGCTTACCTCATTAGTGAAAGAAAAAATCACTTATCAATAAAAAGTGATAAGTTGTTTTGGCTTCATCTATTTAAGCTTGCAATACCACTTAAATGTTCAGCTGAGCTGTTCACACGAGTACTCACTTCGAATGTTGTCATAGCTTACCTCGATTAAAATCAGTCCTTCCATCTAAGGAGTCCTGCCAGCAGGTCAGAGGAGCTGGATACAGGGAGTTGGGTCTGGAATGGGACATCTGTCCACGGCAGAGTCTGTGGACGTGGGCGGAAGCACCTCTGTGTACCTGAATGTGTAGGAGTCAGCAATGCTTCTTCATTTGGGGAAGAAAATTCTACGTTAATGAGCTCTCTGCTTTCAAAAGATGAGCATGCAGCTGGGTCTATAAATGGAAAGGGAATGAATGGCTCCCATTCCTTTGGCAAAAATGCCTGGTGATGCATTCTTGTGTGAAGAACATCTCTGGCAGAGCCAGCATCACCTGGTCCAAATTAGAACAGGTCAAAAACTTGTCTAAAAGTCAACCCAAATCTGGCTCTGGCTAGTGATATCAGTGATAAGCGATAACGTGGACTACTCTTTCCAGGTAAATTAGCCCTTGTCTTGCAAAGATGGGAGAGTCAAGCCTTCAGGGAGCAAAGAAGCAGGATCTTGACTGCTTAGAAGTCAACAGCACCCCTGATTTCAACAAAACTAGAATTCCTCACTAAAATAATGACATCTCATGAAGGAGCATTTAATCATGGGTACATATTGCGAAGCCCATAGGCACAATAGAAAATAATAAGCTGTTCAGGCTGAGAGTTATAGAGTTGCTAGACTTGCCGGGCACAAGTCTTCCCCCTCAACTGTGTGAGCACACACGGCCACTGCAGACACCCCTTGGACAGGAGGCAGGGCCAGAAGCACCACTGGTCATTGCAGGACTGGAGCTTTCGCACAAGAACAAGCAAATGCAAGACCTTCTGCGTTGTCAGTAAGAGAGAATTTCCCAGGAATGCTTCACTGGTAATGGATACTGTCAAACCACCGTCACCCCAACAGCACCCGTGTATCTCAGAAGATACTGGGTCCTTCCCAGGCATCACCTACTGCTCTTCACTGATCACTCTCAGCTTTCTGGGACATGTATGACTGCTGTGTTCCCTGTAAGGCAATGCATGTGAAGGCTCAAGAACAGTTTCTGCCTCACACATCCCACAGACTAACAGCGCATCCACGTCCTACCGCGGTGATTCAGTTACACTCACTACCCTCTGAAGGTGCAATAACTTGGTTGGCTTCCAAGCTCTGCCTATCTGTGTCTTGATGTCAGACAATACTGGAAATAATTTCTGGAGACGGGGAAGGAGTTGCCCTGGGCAAACTTTGGTGCATTAAATGTCTGATGAAGCCACATGAGAGTCAGAAGCCAAATCAATTAGAATTCAAGGGTTGATGTCTGTCTAAGCTTTATGGGAAGTTCCACCAGTCTGCACTAGGAAAAGAGCGTGTCTTCTCAGGATGTGGAACAGAGCCCCCAAAGCCAACATTTGAGGTATCTCAGAGATGAAGCAACTTCCTCTGCTTTGTACAAGGGTTTTCAAGATGAACAGCCATAATTCAAAATACACTTGGACCAGGAGGTTTTCCTATACCCTCAGTGCACTTCATACAGGTAGGAGTAAGATCCAGGAGGGCAATTCCACCGATGCAATGCCAGCGCTGGCAGCTTTTCCCTGGGTCTTGAACCAAGTTGGCGACTCAGAGCACAGAGACAGCAGAGGTAATATATTACAAGCCAGCTGTCTCGTCTGGCATGGACTTTTGTAAGTGTTGAAAAACGCACTCCCTCTCCATTCCCTTCTAGCACACAGCTCCAGCATGGAAGGAAATCTATAGGCTCCGCATCTTTGGCTGCCAAGGGCCTGTCCCCTCTCACATGTCTGCTCTTGCAGCACATGTACGCACTCAGGGAAGGCACAGCAACAAGTGTGACAGCTCTGAACCATACCTGCTGGGGAACACAGCTTTCGGCCATGCTCTGGGGGCACTCTCTTCCATTGCAGTGCTGGAACCTAAAAGGAAAACCCAACTTCCCTTATAAATTTGCATTAAAAGAGTATCCACAAAGATACTTGGTATTAATTCAGCCGATCTGCCAGCTGTGGTTTTGGAAGCAGGTAAGGTTGCAGTGGGTTTGCTGCCAGAACTTTCCTGTAATTCCTACTTGACTCCACAGCTTCAGGAGGTTGGACAGGTTCCTCTGCCATGATGGGAATGCTAAGCAAGAGATTCACTGTGTCTCTTTGCAACCAGGAGTCCCTCAAGTGAATTATTAGCGTCTGTCTGCAAAGGGAGAACTGGAGACCATGGGACCCAGTTGCTGCAAGTCTCTGGCGAAGGGGTAGGTGACAGGCGGGAGCAGGCAGTCACCATGCTCTGTGTTTTCACACGGGAGCCCTGCACTCACTCTGAGCCTGTTGGGAAACTCCAAAGCTATGTTTACTTGTCTGGAAAGCTTCATTAATTGCAGCTTGGGCTTACCTGAAACCATAGCTTAGGCTTGCAAGAGCCCGAGGGATGGTGAATACCAGAGGTGTCTGCAAGTGAAGCCCAAGCTGTTCTCCTTGGGAGGCATTGAGACCTGGCAGTGGGACTCCCACGCAGCCTTACAGGAGCAATGAAGAACCCGAGGCAGGTGGCTTGGACACCTACCTCAAACCCCCAGCATCGCACAAAGCGGCTCTGACCTCCCAGGGATGCGTGGCTTTCTCCCATTTCCAGAAAAGCTGTTGCTATGGCAATGAAAATGGTTTGCATTTTTAAATGCTTCCTCAAGGACATCCATTAAAGAGGCTCAAGATTGGGACAACAGAGGGATGCGACTCAACACGATGGCCCCAGCGTGGGATGAGCAGCTTTAGAGCAAGCCCAGGTGTCCATCTATTTAACGCATGGACACGCTGGAGTACATGTGCCTCCCCTTCACGCTCCCTCTGCGGAGACGGCTGCTGCACGTGCATCACGGCAAAGAAGATCCAGAGAGGAAAGCTCTGTTACTGGCAGCTTGTCACAGTCAGGGGAAAAAACAAGCGCACAGTCTCACAAAAATAAAAGATTTTTTTTCTCCAGAAGGTACTAAAATTGAATCCTCTGTTCTCATTTAAACGGACAAGGACATTCAGGCAGCACTCGCCAAGTTTCCTTTCCAAAAAAGACTTAGAGAAAGTCCTCTGAGGGATAATTAACTGGCTAACAGACAGGAAACGAGGATAAAAATAAGTGGAATATTTCCGCCATAGAAGAAGATTATCTGCGAGATCTATTCTTGTGATTGCACGGCTCATTACGGAGTTACTCACAAGACAGCCACTCGAGTGTGCATTTGGATGCCCAGCCATCTCCACGGAAGGGAGAGCTCCTCGGTCCAGCTTGTTGTCTGCCGGGAAGGGATTCATCTGAGCTGCTGCTTGGATGGTGACCTGGAGGAGTCACCTGCTCCCATCCCACCTCTGCCTCAGTTTCCACATCCGACCTGTGGGACAAAAGCAGCATTCATGCAACGGCAGGTGGAAACCTCCCGGTGGAAGGGGAACAAAATCACCTGGGGGGGCACCTGAAGTGGTCTGGGAGGGGTTTGCAGGAGTAGAACCTCCTACCCAGCAGTCCAGAAAATGAGATAATTGCTTTGGGGTCCCAGTGTTTGAGTTTTCAAGGAGTTTTTGCTGGCTCTGTGCCTTAAGGAGAGAAGGACCCAGTTCACAGAAGATGCGTGGCTGGAAGCTATAAAGAAAGGCAGCATGGATTTCAAGTGGCTCCTACCAGCAAAGAGCAGCGGGGACAGAGAAGCGATTTTTTTGAAGGCTGCAAGTATTAATAACACGCCTGCAAAGCACAGGCACCGGCGTGCCCCTATTACAACACCGAGTGAAATTGCCTTCCTAGCCTTTGGCTTGGCATCATCTATTCCCAGCCAACGGAGCCGTGTAGGAATTGCATTACAGGTTCTTAATGACAGACGGCTGAGCGAGGCCAGAGGCAGGAGGGAGTGCTCTCAGGGTGGGTCCCTCCGCCTATCCAGCTATTCTGGGGCGAAAAGGCTGCGTTTGGGATAACTGCAACCTGATTTTCCCTCCCGAAAAGCAAAATTCATTCTGTCATCTCTGCAAGACAGAGAGAGCAGCAAAGCTCTCCCTACGCAAAGGACAGAAAGCGCAAGGGAAAACATTATCAGAAGAGTGTTAGGAATGGTTGGACTCGATGATCCAATGGGTCCTTTCCAACCTTGTGATTCTGTGATTCTGTGACTTGGCTCCATGAAATGTATGCACTGGAGGGATGAGGAGAGCAAAGAGGTACTGAACCCCCCCAACTTGATGTAGGCAAGAGCTGGGGCTCCATGTCCTACACGTAGCTCAGAGAAATACTGCACCTGAGTGCCTCTTCCTTTGCAAGGAAGGACTCCCTAACACGTTGCTCGGATGGTCACCGCAGTCCCTCTGGGACCACCATCCCAGAACCTGACACCGCTTTTACGCGCTGAGTTCGCAGGGATCTCCTGGGGAACATGACCAAGTGAAGCACCTCTCTGCTGCCCCCGTAACCAGAGCTTGACCCTGAGAAGAAGCCCTCACCTTCTCTGGATGCTGCCAGAACAGTTGAGGCGCTGCGTCTCTGCATGCCAGACTGGTTTGGCAGCCCTTCCTCCTCCCTTCTGTTTGCTTAGTGGGTGATGTAGTGGCTGTCTGCATTAAAACCGCCTGGAGCCAGAGCGTGAGGAAAGAAAGAAACAGCCCCTGGCACCCATTAAATTATTCGAATAAAACCAAAGGTAGTCCTGCTGCCTTCCCTGGAGCGGTCTGGGCCCATAGCCACCCGGCTCCTCTCTGGCTTGGCTCAACAGCTCTGCCCTTCGCCCCAGCCTGGAGTGACCAAGTCAACAAACGCAGGTTACACACATCTCCCGGAAACTCAAAGACACCTTCCATCTTCTGCTCTTTTTTTTTTCCCCACTATGCACCAGCAGACAGACTATTTTCCAACAGCACCGTTTACCTTTGCCGGGGTCTGCCAAGAGTCCCACCAGAAGGTGGTCAGTCCCTTGCAGAGAAGGACACAAACACAGACATCGCGCTACCTCCTCCTCCAGCTACCGCACCACTCATTGCGACTCTCCCACTGCTTCAACCAAACACCATTAGGGACAATTTAAAAGAGGAAGAAACATGCCCAGTCCCACAGATTTAGATCCAGTTAGGCCTCCCCTGAAGTTCGAGTCCTCCCTTATAATTATTTTAACCACTAATGTCTTGGTCAGCAGCACAGAAAGCCACTGAGTCCTTTGGTAAGACAATAATGGTCCACATGCGCAGGGTACGGTTTCAGAGGGAGTCTCCGCACCAGCTCAGTTTGATTGGAAAGCCAACAATCCCAGGAAAAGATGCCAAAGGAAACTTTGGCCAGGATGAAACTTGGGCTGCTGAGGAAAGAAGTTGTTGAAGTGGTCAGTGGTGCGTAAGAAAACCCCCCAGTGAGCCCAAGAGGTCGCAGCAGCACCTGCAAAGGCCAGGCGAAAGGGGAGAGCACGTATTTCCAGTGGAGATAACCTACAACAAAAGGCACATCCAGACAGGGCTGAGCAATGCCCTGTCTGCAGCACAAGCAGGGAAGCAGAAGGGAAACCATTCCTTGGCACGCTCGCAGGCTGGGGTAAGCGTGTTAGCAGGCAATAAAGCAGCTCCCAGGGTCAGGAGCATCACTGGGCATCAGTGAAAGGCAGGCGGGGGTGTCCATGGGCTGCAGACAGGCACAGCAGTCCCCCCGGCAGCACTGGGCAGCCAGCAGTCTGCACGGGTGGGCACACGGGCAAGCGATGCTGCTCGTATCCAACCCGTGTGCGCCACTGAGTGATTCCCAGCTGAGTGCTGGCTGAGGGAAAGGTGCGTGTTCATGATGCTATGGGAATGTAGAAACAATTAGAAGCACAGATATTGGTTTGAAGCCTGGTAGGTCGCTGGGTTGGGGGTTTTTTTTCTCATCCATCCCAATACCCGGTAAATCATTTCTTAAGAGTCTTCCTTCTGGGCCTGAAGGTGGGATTTTGCACAGCCTTTGCCCACTTATTAATGATTGTTCTCGTCACTCTCAGCCTGGGCCCCTGTTATCCGCCTGTCTTTGCCTGTCTGCCTTTGCTGAGAGGCCACACTCCCCCACTTGCCTTCTGCCGCTTCTTCACAAAGCGCGTCCCTATGCTGCAGGAGGGATGCTCCACCTCGGAGTTGTGCAGCAATGATTGTACCAGAGGGAAAAGACAGATCTAGCGGCAGAGGAGCTGCGTGCTTTGGAAACGGCACTCGATGCAAAGTGATGCTGCGGGAGAGCTTGATGCGGAGATGGTTGCATAGGAAATATTGTGCAGGCGCCGATCCTGCCTTGAGAGCTGCAGCGGTGAGGGGAGCGGTGCTGACAGAGGAGATGCTGGGAGGTGGGGACGTCAGGGATGAAACCCTTGCTAGGAAAAGCGCACACGACTGCCGAACCTACAGCAGTAAAAGCCCAGCCAGGGTATCGTGATCTACTCGAAGGGACTAAAAAGCAGCAAGGTGCATTTTCTTAGTGAGTCTTGGGAGTGGAAAGCAGCAGAGGTGGGCGTTTGGGTCCTCGTGTGTAGAGCTCAGAGGAGCAAAGCAGCAGGGATTTGGAACTGGATGATCTTTAAGGTCCCTTCCAACCCTAACAATTCTATTATTCTATGTGGTGCTATGGGGGCGATGGCTGGCCAGGAGAAAAGCAAAGCCCAGAGGGAGAAAAAGATACCAGCAGGGCTTTTATGCAGTGCGTAATTAATACACTCCTCCATGAGGGGAAGGATCTATGGAATCCCCAGCCCTGCTAACCACAGAATCATTAAGGCTGGAAAAGACCTCCAAGATCATCAAGTCCAAATGTCATCCCAACACCACCGTGCCTACTAAACCATGTCCTAAAGTGCCACATCTGCACGTTTTTTAACACTTCCAGGGATGGTGACTCCACCGCTGCCCTGGGCAGCCTGTGCCAATGCTTCACCACTCCTTCAGTAAAGAAATTTTTCCTAATACCCTATCTAAACCTTCCCTGATGCACCCTCAGGCCAATCAGGGGAAGAGGCTGCAGAAGGACCTCTAGGAGCTGCCGGTGGCCTTCACCACCGGGACAGCAGCCCGGCTGTCGCCCAGCACACGGGCTGTCAAAGCCGGGCTGTGCAGTTCCTAGCGCATCCATAAAACAAAGTGATTTTATAGGCAGCGGAAAGGTGCGTTTCGGAGTGAGAAGGGGGAAGGGGACTGGAGGCAAACTTTTAACTCTCACAGCTTGTGTGCAGTGATTGAGATGGCAACGTTTCTTTCAGCAGCTCTAGCAGCTGTGCTTTGGAGTTGCAGTCCTGCCAGTCCTGTGTGCTCAAACACCGTGAATGCCCCCCCCAAACACAGGTGGCTTGTTGGAGAGCTATGTTAATTGTTCACAGTTGTTTGTTTCCTTCTGTCTTACGGTTTTTCATGGTTTTAAACCTTCCTTCTTGACCAGCAGGGTTGGTCACAAACCTTTTTGAAAAAGACCCTTTTGAAAAGACCAAAGCAGTTATTCTCATGTAATTATATGATTTCAGAGCTGAGGTTTTGAAAAAAACAAGAAAACACAGACAATGAGCTGTTGCTATGGACTGTTAGAAATGCTGGGGTTTAGTTCTGGAAGGGGCCTGGAATGGGGGAGAAGAAATCTTCCTCCACCAGTGAAATTCTGGTTGCTACAAATAAGCAAATTCCATCATTTAGCCCCCAAAATTCCCAGCCTGCAGACTGCACATTGCTCGCTGCCCTGCTGCAAAGCTCTGCATCTTCCCTCCTCCCTCCCACCCGCCGGCTGTCTCTCTTGTACATCTCCCATCCCTTCTTCTGTGCCTACTTCAGCAAAGGATGTTCTTCCTGCAAAAGAACTTCCCCCAAATGCTCTGTTTCTCTCTGCAAAAAAAAAAATGGTCTCTGAGCATCAATCACTTACAGAAGCCGCTGTTCCCCCAACCTCTTGCTCTCCAGGTTCTTATTTTCACTCACTCTCTGAGCGGGCTGCCTTTTGTTCTCCACCTGCAAAGAGAGGTGCACTCCAGCAAACCTTTCCTGGCATAGGTAGCCCTGTCCCAGAGAGGGTAGCGGAGCTGCAAGGGTTAAGACAAGCTAACTAATGGGAACGCTGGGGACAAAAGCAATGAGTTTATCAAATGAAGCAGAAAACCCTGCTGTTTTCTTTCCTGCCCTCACTGGGAAATATTTGCCTACTCTCCTCCCAACTTGTATCAAAAACCTGGCAGGAGATACAGCTGCTCAGGTCTGTGCTTCTTCCAGCTGCAGTACTTTCTAGTAAGACAAACCGCTCTGGCCAGCAGCAGTCAATTCTCCATCCCCCACTCCATGTGTGGCATGGCAGGGTTTTGCCACCCATCCTTGATAAAGCCGTTTTCCCCCTCTCCTCCCATGCGCCTCAGGTTCTCCACCATTAGAAACACCTCCAGCCTCCCCCCAGACGCAGCTGGGGCGCAGCAAAAGACCAAATAATATCCATGGGGAATTCTTGCAGTCCCTGTGGCCCTGTTTCCCAGGGCTCTCCGAGATTACCTTGCCAACCGCCGTGACCTCCCCCAGGCCACCAAGTTTTTCCAGTGCCTGCAGGAGAAGAACTGGAAAGTTCATTTTAAAGGAAAAGCAGCGGCATAGCTCATTCCCTGTATGCTTCTCTGCAAAAGGAGCCATATGGCAGTGCTTAAGCGCACTTACTGTGCTGGAATTACTTGGGCTTCTAGCTTTCTTCTCCAAGACTGCCCAACTGTGCGATTGCCCCCTGGCAAGCGCTGCCCTGTTCCTGGGCTCCAAACTTCTGCAGGCAGCTCTGTTCCCAGGCAGCTGCATCCCAAGAGTGCTGCCTTTATCTCACCTCAGGTTTTACTGATCTCATCCCCGCCTGCATTAACCCCATCAATATTTAAGCTCATCCGATGCCCCCGAGGATCCTAGTCCCGGAGTCAAGCAAATTTGGCTGCAGCACCTTACAAAAACTCTTAAAATTCCCTTTTCCTGCACTTGCTATGCAGCTTGCAAGTTTTACAATGCCTGTTTTCTGATTGCTTTAAGGCAATTTGGGCAGCTCTGTCAGCAAAACATCCTGCTTGGGGCAAACGGGGCTCAGCACCTCCTTGCTAAGGGCTTGAGGTACCGCGTAGGGCAGAAGCCACACGGTGTCACAGGCAGGCAGTGACAATCACTGCAAAGCTTAGGAATGCTTTGCAGGGCTGCAGACCCTTTTCAACCTGCAACCCCTTGGATTTCGGGTGGCCTGGCTTTCTGTGACCTCCCACAGGGCCAGCGGGGAGGTGGGTATATTGCTGCTGGTATATTGCTGCTGGTACCCTCTAAGCCACCAGCCTCTCCCATAAGCTGTTCCGTACAGCAGCATTTTGGGCCAGCCTCTTCTCATCCTTCTCAGATCTCATCATGATTTAATGGTAATCTTGTGGTGTACCATTTAGGACAGGAGGCTTGGGAGTGATTTTTTTTCCCGTGTCTGTCTGGCATCTGCTCTTTCCAGACTGAGTGAAGTCACCAGCAGAAAAAAGCCAAAACAAAAAGCCAACAAACCTGATCATGAGTTCAGGGGAACATCGGTGGCTGTTGCTTCCCATCTTGTTGCATCACGCCTGATGCCCACACCTTAACTCAAGCCATGCCAGCTCTGCCATAAAGGCTTCCTGTGGGAAGAAATAATGACTTGAGAAAACATCCCTTCTTGGAGCAAGAAATGCTCCTTTGAACACAACTCAGCACGAGATGGAGGAGTTTGGAGCTCAGGGCTTGTCCTGTGCGCCAGAGCCCCGGCAGAGCCCCCCACCGAGTGTTCCCCATCTCCTACCGGTGTGATGATGATGTTCCCACGCAGCCCTGCCAGCCTGATGAACAAGACAGCGTTTTGGCGTGGGCTGAATGCCACCTTCTCGTCTGCAGCAGGACATCAAAGTGACCGCAGGGTTCCTGGCAGCCCTGGTTAGCAGCTGGTCAACGAGAAGCTGCTTTTCTTGTTTAAGTCACTTCTTGAAGGCAGGCGTGTTGGGAGGAGATCTGGTGGAGAGCCAGCTTTGGCACCTGCACCCCATCCTGCCTCTAGAGCAGAGCCGTGTAAGAGCAGCTAGATCCAACAGGGTGACGTTCACAGGCCTCAGCAGCTGGAAACCGCAGGGAAGGAGATCCTGATCTGCTTTGAAAATATAATAAATGCAGAAGACATTGCAAGCGAAGCCAGGCAGATGTTAAATCACAGCGGCAGGTATCTGCCTTACAGACTTGTTCACAGCAATAAAATCCAGTTCTCTGCTTTCTTAAGAAAGAAAATAAGAAAACTGGGGGGGTATTCAAGTAATGTTGAGCCTTCAACTCAAGTGAAGACTCTTCTGCTCTGCTGGGTGGGATAACAAGGGAAAGTTAAGCGGTATCCACTAGAAATGAAGATTTTGCATGGGCGAGTTAAACAGTAGCAAGATTCATTGTAAAAAAAACGACGTTTGGTATTAAAGACAATACAGTTGAAAGGCAAAGCTCGCTTCAGTCCTGGGAAAGATCTACGGTGGCTTTATCTACAGCTTAAACAGATCACTTTACAAGTTAATCCAGGTCCCCTCTCCTGGGGGACTCAGCCCTTGATTACTACACGGTGGACTGTGGAAGCCTAACGAGGAGGGGCTGTATGGCTCTGATGCGCTGCCGTGTCAGCGCTGCCTCAGTTGCTGCCGCATCCCCTCCGCTTCGGTGGTGGCAGCGAAAGCAGAGCAAGGGGACCTGGTGCCTATAGTGATAATATAGAAAGACCAAGCTGGACCCGAGAGGGGTGAGGAGAACAGCAGCATGAATGCCAGCCCAGCAATTAATAAATTGCTTCCCATAGCATTCACCTTGCAAAATATTCCACTACAAGCTCATGTGAGCTTAGCTGGAGAGGAGGGTGTGACTGGTACTAACCTGAATCCATCCAGCTCCATGCAGGAGGACCAGAAGGCAGCCCCAGCACAGCAAACTCCCCTGTTCCTGAGTTTTGCTTTTGTAATTTGATTATCAAGGCTAATAATTCCTGCCCCAGGCTTGCAGAGGAGCCACAAGCGGGCACATGGCTGGAAGGGAAAGGAGGAGCCACCGCTGCTGGGTGCTACTGCCCAGCTCTCCAAAGAGGTGGCTTTTCAGCAACATTGGGAAGAATTTCTGCCCAATATTGACAGCGAGTAGCGTGCCACAGGTTCGGAGGGTGGTTCAGAGGCTATGCAAAAGGAGCACCCATTAATTCAACTTGCTTTGCAAAAAACTTTTATTTTTAGTGCTTGTGAGTGGCGCCGGATTGACAGTACTATAAATAGAAGGCTTCTATTTATCCTGCAGTCTAGGTACCGCAGTGCTAAGTCAGTTTTACGACCTCAATAAATCCAGATTAGGTGCTCTCAAGGATGTGTCGCCATAGAAATAGCATTTCCTCTTTGCATTCATATGCATGGCTCGGAGGATGGATTATGCCAAGGGGGGGTGCTGCCCTCCTAAGCCAGCCTGATGCTTTCTGATCTGTCTTGATGCGATACAGGCTGACGTTCAAAGAAGATTGTGGATCCCAGTCTCAGATCTCTGAGTCCTGTCTAAAAGCTGATTGCATACCTCGGATTTTGAGTTGAAAAGCACACAAAAATACCGATAGATGAGGGCCTGTCTCAACACCCGAGACGGGGAGCATCACACCGTGTCCCTGCTCCGCGTAGGGTTCAATCGGCTGATGGAATCTCCATGTCCTTGCCCACCCCAGCTGCACACATGGTGACAGCAGGGCTAGAGGTGAGAATAGCTGCTGCTCTGCAAAGGGAAAAGAGAGACAGTCAGAGAAAGAGCCCTGTTGGGTAAAATACAGCCTATTGCAAAGATGTTGCTTTTCTAGCAAACGGACTATTGATAACTATCAAAATGCCAAAACAGTTCCCCTCCCCGCTTCCCCAAAATGTGATAGAGGGGTAATTATTTTACTAAACAAGGGTGTAACAAGGTCTGAGAGGTGGCAGTGGAAGCTAAAGAAACCGCCCGGAGAACAGAAGGCTCTGAGGAGACCTTGTAGCAGCCTCCCAGTTCCTAAAGGGGCTCCAGGAAAGCTGGTGAAGGGCTCTTGGTCAGGGAATGCAGGGACAGGATGAGGGGAAATAGTTTTAAGCAGAAAGGGGAGATTTGGATTAGATCTTAGGAAGAAATGTTTTCCCGTGAAGGTGGAGAGGAACTCACCCAGGTTGCCCAGAGCAGTGGTGGCTGCCCCATCCCTGGAGGTGTCCAAGGCCAGGTTGGATGGGGCTTGGAGCCCCTGATCCAGTGGGAGGTGTCCCTGCCCGTGTCAGAGGAGTTGGAATTAGATGGGCTTTAAGGTCCCTTCCAACCCAAACTGTTCTATGATTCTGTGAGCTGTGACAATATGTACGTTCCCTGCATGCCGAGCACTTTCTGTCGGTCAGGTTCCTCCCTCTGTGAGCAGGCTGTGCTGCTCCTGGAGGCAGGGGGTACAGGACAGCTCGGGAGTAAAGGCACCTCCTGCCAGACTAGAGACTAGGATTTCAGAATGCCTGTTCCAAAAAGCACCACTTAACTCCTCATGCATTCATTTGAGCCTGTGCCTTGCACAAAAATCCACCTGGGCTGCATGCTTGAAGGCTGGTTGGTCTTCCTCCAGCCTCTCCTCTCCTACTGCCGGTACCCAGGGGTGCGTAAGGCGGAAAGGATCCGTAGCCTTCAGTTACCCCGAAATTCCCTACCTGGGAGCTGGCCTGCCAGGCTGCTTTGGTCTCTGCAGTCTCCACTGGCAGCGCAGAGAACAAACACACCGGGAAGGCGAGTATATCAAAGAGCATATGAATTACAGCAGCTGTAGGTTTCTGATCTTTTCATTCTCTGTGAGATTTTTTGTAGTTTCAAAAGCTGGAAGCCTGCATGAATACAAGCTGCTCGGCTCAGATGCAGCTTTTTCTCTGGTCAGCTGCTTGGCAGGAGGAGGCAGGGTGCTGTTTTGGGGAGGCACCACACTGCCCGCCTGCCCCAGCTGTTGATAAGAGCTTGCTTCTCCTCCTCCCTTGACCTAGAAGGGGAGTCTGGAGGGCGTTGAGTGGAATGGGGGTGCTTCGAGCTTACCAGAGCCCATCGAGAGTGTGAAAAGATGATTGTGGAGAGGAATAATTCTTAGCAATTTGCTCAGATAGCCTTAATGCCTGGGTCTGGAACAGCTGCTGAGAAGACTAGAGGTTTGGCTGGTTTTCCACTGGCCTTTGTATGCACGGGAATAGAAAGAAAATGCAAAATGAGACAGAGTGCGAGGAGAAGGGAATTAAAAAAAAAGAAGAAATAGAAAGTACTTGTTCACAGCAAGATGAGAGAAAATAAACTGAGCGTTGGTGGGAGCGTGCGTTGTTTGCTAGACGTTACTGTCTGATTTTAGAGTCACAAGCCTGAGCACTGAAAACACCACGGAGTCATCACTGAGTTACAAACCGATCCCGCGCTGCTAAATGAGGATTTCGGTGAACTCCCCGGTACTCACCAGTGGCACCGCATAACTCACGTGCCAGGCTGGGATGAGAATTCATCACAATTGCTGGAAGGCACGTAGGCACCGGAGCTCCCTGGCAAAGGATGATCCCATTTCACGGCAGCCCTTGAGGCTTCAAAATGAGTTCCCTCTCCCTGAAATGAAAGCAGCATCTTTCAGAGGTTTTTTGAAAATGGTATTTTGTTGAGATGTCTGTTTTGGGACTAAAATCTGAAGCTGTTTTAGGACAGAGGGGACACTGCACTGCACAAAGCACTGGGTGGGAGACCCTGGCTCTCCTCTCTGCTCCCCTGGAGGCGCGCGCTTACTTTGCTCCCCCAGTAAGTGTGAACACACCAAGCTCAGCATGAACTCCCCTGTGGCCATGGTGCCACTGAGCCAGCACGGGGCTCGACACGTAGCTCCTCCGTGCTGCTGCCTTGGAAAGGGAAGAAGTGGGATAAAGGGTTGAACTCACCCAAATAACCCCGTTAATGATTTGGCAGGAGTACAGGGCATCCTGTGTCTTGCTAGCACTCCCCTCTGGTCTGTCATCACTGGCTCCTCTTCCAACACAAAGCCAACTCCCTGGGACACGCTGGCTTCTGCCAAGGCAACAGCTTGTGCCTGAACACCTCAGCTCTGGCCTCCTCTGCCTGCAGACAGCTCTCCTCCTGTTTGCTCCTGATACGAAGATGCTGTCACCAAAGAACGCGGAGGTGAGCCTTTTGTTCATTTTCCATGAATTCTGAGTTGGAGTGAATTTTGCCCACAGTGTCTCCTGGGTAGCGGGAAAACCCAGCTCCTGATGGCAGGCAGCAGATCCACACTTTTTTTGGGTCTGGGCCGTATTTTGCCCACCCAAGGATAAGCAAAGCCCTCAGCAGCGTCTGCCTCTCTGGTTCCTGCTACCCCCTGCACAGAGCAGAGCTCCCGGGCTCACACTGTGATCCTCCAGGGGAGGAGAAAACAGGCTGGAAACCTGGCAGCTAGCTGATGGCGTTGGCTTCACTTGGATCTCTTTATAAGCTGCCAGCTCAGCCAGACAGAAGACTGTTTTCCTATTTATTTAATAATTAAAGTGAAAGGCATCTTCTGGGAAGCCTATTTTTCTCATTTACCAAATGAGGTTGCGATATGCCGCTGTTTGCCTAAAGACTTACAGCGTGCGGCTCCCTGCAGCATCAGAGCCTACATGGAGCCAGGGCTGGATGGAAGGTCTTGCTGAAGGAAACGAGATGACATTCACCGTCTTCACATGATATTAAAACAAGCTGCGGATAGGAAGGCAGACATTTCTCTTCTGCTGCACCCAGAAGCTCATGACGTGAAGCCTCTGTGATCCTGCGTTCGGTCCAGGGCTCCCTTCTAGAGTTAATACTCTCAAGAGGGAGTCGGGGCTCTCTGCTCCACCGGTCCTTCATTGCTGGGACGGAGCTCTGGCAATCTTGAAGAATGAAGCACACTACCTTGGCAGCACAACCCGTGGCTCCTGCTGTGAAACGCCTTAAATGCTTCCATTTTCATCGCAGAAGGAAGCTCAAGGGCAAAGATGTGCCTCTTCCAAATTAGAAGCACGGAGAGGGAACACTGTGGGTTTGAAGATTCAGCCTCCCATATGAGTTCTGAGTGCGTAGTGCTGGCAGTGCGGAGTCGGCTTCTGTTAAACCTGGCACCTGCTATGCCCCACACGAAGATGGGCGCTCCACCAACACGGCCCCCAGAAGTGCTCCAGGGACTGTCATCATTGCAGATTAAACAGTTTCATTACAAAGCGCCGCGTGGTTGAGGCCGAAACATTTTGTGTGAGGTGGCTCAGGCTTGATGGACTCCTGCCAAGGTGAGGAAGGACATCATGCAGGGTCTCTAGGAACAGCCGAGGAGCTTCCTGCTCATCTGAAACTTTGCTTATATCAGAGACAGTCCCAAATGAGAGTTTCAGAATGGCATTGCTTCCTACTATCTGGAAAACACTTATTTTGCAGCTCTTCTCGGTTGTAACTCATTTCAAGGCTCTCTCTTCCATTGCAGTAACCATAAACTAACTGCAAAATGTCCCACTCTTGCTCTGAGGTGTCATACTCTGAGCAAAACTCTACAAGCAAATTCTGCTACAGCCCAGAACAAAAGGAAGATGTGCTCTAGCACAGCTCCTCAGCCTGGGTAAGCCAGCAGAGTTCAATCAGGATGGTCATAGAATGGTTTGTGTGAGAAGGGACCATAAAGGCCACCCAGCTCCAACCCCACTGCTACGGGCAGGGACACCTCCCACTGCATCAGTTGCTCAAAGCCTCATCCAACCTGGCCTTGGACACCTCCAGGGATGGAACATCCTTGATTTCTCTGGGCAACCTGTCCCTTTATTGCACTATTCAGTGGAATGACACATGACACCCTCTCTCCAGGCCTGTGTTTCCTGCACAACAGCCATGCTCCGGCATGGGCAGAAGAGCTTATAGCTCAGAAGAGCACCTTGTCCCACAGCACCTCGATTGCACTCCCAGGACCATCCTCCTTAACGCTGAGGCAAACACTCTGAGCCATGGGATGCGAGGTGACAACAGCGAGTTTAAAGCAGAAGGAGGATGGAATCCATCTTTGCTTTCTGGATCCTAACACTTGACAACGGGCTCGAGTCACACGCCACAATCAAGCTGACCGTGGATTATTTTCTTCCATGGAAGCAAAGTGCTTGACAGCCCTGTGCCTCAGTCTCTTGCGACTGCTGCTGATATCCGTGGCACAGAAATGCAGAGCGAGGCTCTCCGTGCCCTACTGAAGAGCAGCTCCTCAAGCACAGCACAGCCCTGACCCCTGGCAGGGCTTTACTCTGCTGACAAGCGCACTCCAGCCCGGCACAGACATCTGGGCTAGGAGCCTCCGCTTGGAACAGTGCAATGCCAAATGGGACCGTGACCTACAGGCAGCACCTAGTGGGTGCAAACCAACCACCCTAAACACCACTGCATGATTTTGCGCACCTTGAATACTGTGTTCAGTTCTGGGCCCCTCACCACAAGAAGGATGTTGAGACTTTGGAGCGTGTCCAGAGAAGAGCAACGAAGCTGGTGAGGGGGCTGGAGAACGTCTGATGAGGAGCGGCTGAGAGAGCTGGGGTTGTTTAGCCTGGAGAAGAGGAGGCTGAGGGGAGACCTTATTGCTCTCTACAACTGCCTGAAAGGAGGTTGTGGAGAGGAGGGAGCTGGGCTCTTCTCCCAAGTGACAGGGGACAGGACAAGAGGGAATGGCCTGAAGCTCCGTCAGGGGAGGGTCAGGTTGGATATCAGAAAAAAATTCTTCACAGTAAGAGTCATTGGGTACTGGAACAGCTGCCCAGGGAGGGGGTCGAGTCGCCTTCCCTGGAGGTGTTTAAGGAACGGGTGGATGAAGTGCTGAGGGACATGGTTTAGGGAGTGTTAGGAATGGTTGGACTCGATGATCCAATGGGTCCTTTCCAACCTTGTGATTCTGTGATTCTGTTTCTCCGATCTCGGATAGGAGAGGTGGTGTCATCTACAGGCAGCGGTCAGGGACCTCCCATGGGCATTCACAGGTACAGCCTGGCAGGGGGTGGGTCACTGCTCAGGCATCCCTCTGTCCTCCGAACGGCAAAGCTGGGCTTCGGCAGGGCACGGCTTTTAAGAAAATACCGTCTTTGATGCCCCCAACTCCATCGCAGGTCTCCGTCAGGAGCAGCGGCTTAGCGTAACCAAATGGAAGCAACCCCAGGAGTGTGCAGTTTATGTATTTCTAGATCATTAAGCCTTCTCCTAGCGACAGTGTTTAAAAGGCACGATGACGTTTCATTTCCACACTCCCTCCCCTTGCTATTTGGCTCTTGAAAATTAAAAGATAAGCTTTGTAAATCTCACAAAGAAGAGGGAACTGTCACTTTAGCTTTAGAAGAAAAGCCAGCAAAGAAACAAAATTCCTCTTTTGGCAGAGGAGAAAAAAATCCATTATTAGAGGCTTAGAGACAAAGGTTCTCAACACAATTAAAGGCAAACCTAAGCCTTTGAAAGCAGAGGGCATGACATTGGAATACACACAAGAGGTAGAGATGAAAGCCTGCATTGTAGCACTGTTGAAAATTAAAGAAAAAAGTTTCAATGGATGCATTTGCCTAAACCAAACGAGATGAGAAGCTTTCTAGAGAAGGGCTGGAGTCTTCCCATGTGTTTGCACAATGCCAAGAGCCGCTGGGCTCAGCCTTAATTAGGATCCTGGGGCATTACTAGAATAACTTGGGGAGAGAGGGTCACAACATCCATTAATCGGAAAGAAAACAGGGCTCCAATATTTTCTGTGGGAAATTTTCCACCTGGGAAACCTAATCTTTCTTTCCAGCCTGTTGAGCTGAAGCGAAAAATGTTTTGATTTGACGTTGTCAAGGCATTCGTTTCACGGGGGAGCTTGCTGAGGACATGGTGCTGCACTGCAGGCATGCAGGTGGCTTTCAGCCCAGCAGCAGTATGAAAAAGAAATACTTTTTCCTCGGCCACCTCCAGAAAGCACTGAGCAGAACGGTCCTGGCTTTCGCAGCCTCTAAGCTATGAGCACCAGCCCCAAAGAAAATTCACATCCAGGATTCAGAAACAAACTGTCGTCCAGGATTCAGAAACAAACTGTCGTTAGAGCGCTTTGTTCCTTGCAGGTAGTTCTCAAAGCCTACACCTCCAACCACGAACCGCTCACCGTAAGATGCTCCCAAGCAGTGTGCAAACATCAAAGACCCCTCTCTGCCATTTGTGAAAGCCTCCATCGATAAGTGAGGCCACCAGCGTGCACTAAAATCACGGTTTGGCCATCCACACCGCTGCAACTGCCCAAAGCCAGGTCTGGCCTGACCCTTGATGGCTGCGCCATGCCAGGAAGGTGATGACTTCTGCTATCATAAGATCTGTGTTTTCTCTGAGAGGCTCAGATTTCTTTGTAGGAGAGCGGCTCCCTCTTCCCAGCTGGTCGGCACGGGACACAATGGCTCACGTGTCTCCGGCGGGGGTGCTCCCACACCAGCTGCAGTCACTTGCCCCCGCCTGGTCTGTCAACATGAGCCATCTACGTTTTTATTAAGGCTGGGTTTAACCTAGGGCTCTGCGGGAAGGTCAGAAAATACTTTTATATCAAAGCTCAGCATCGCTATGGTGAGGGTAGAGATGGAGACTGTGCGATAAGGATGGTGCCCAAGGTCACTCAGAGAACTGCTAAGAGGAGCTCAGCATGCAGACCATCTCAGAAGGTCTTTGTTTTCCTTGCTCGCACGGGGGTTGTGCTGGCATAATTTCCCTCTCATGGGAAGGAAGGAAGGTCTATCATTACAGCTGGCTAGCGGACTATTCCTGTTTTAATTCCCCATTAATGTCAGCTCATAGAGCAATCTCTGACGAAACCGGTTATCTGTTTGCAAGGGAAAAGGCAACTCGTTCCACTTAGGGCACTAAGTGGCTTCCCGAGGATATTGACTGCATTTGTCAGATACAAACCAGGTGACTAAGAGCCGAACGGTTGTCTCGATATTTGTCCCTCTAGCCTAAATTTCTTGCTCATCTTTGCCTATGGCAAACTGGAGTCCTCTTTTGTTAGGAATAGCATCATCAAAGAACAATTAAGCCAGGCAAGCTCTGCTATCCAGCCATGGGTAAAGAAGCAGGTGAGGGCCAGGCTAATTCACCGCACACCGCTCTGAAAATAAAGAAGGGCCCCCGGACAGTCTTAACTTCCTTTTTTTTTTTTTTTTTTGTTTTCCATTGGTTGGTTTTGTCACCAAGGAGACGGAATTCCGACACTCAACTGTTTTAGACATTCACCAGAACATAAATCCACACTTCTCTGCTGCTGCCCCTCACAACATAATTACATCAGCCACGTGTTGTGTTGCTGAGCGATAGCTTTGCTCACGGTATGTGTGATCTGCTGGGTTGTTACGACCACCCAAAGGGGGAAACATCATCCTTTGGGTCTGCTCTAAGCCCAAATCCTTCCTAGCATCGTGGCAAGGAGTCAGCTTGAATCTGAAGTTTCATGCTGCACTTTCTTCATTCCCACATGGAAAGTCCTGCATAAAACACACCAGTGTGTTAAAGAGAGGAACATAAATTCTGCCGCACTCCTGCAACAGCAGCTGAGGCACAAATTGTAGCGGTGTAACCAACCACTTGGGTTCCTGTCCTCAATGAGCAGCGATGCCTCTCTGCATGCACTCATCCCACTCTCCCCCTGATTTTTTTCCCTCCCCCCTCTCCCCTCTGCTCCTAAGAGTGAGATCAGTTTTCAAAGCACTAAACAGCAGCACCATTTGGTGGTGTTAATGGGAATTCTGTGCCCTGGACGCCTTTCAGAGTGCTCAGTAGTTGGGTTTATACCGAGTCCCCCAGGACACAGACTGTCTCATGTTGTTTGTGCAGTGCCTGTCACGCTGGCCTCCATCTCCATAGCAATGCGCAGAAGCAAATACCTGACCGGAAAATGTGAGGCAGTACTCCTGACCATCTCAGTGGGATAACGGTATGCACCAGGCAAGGCAATGTCCACCACTGGCTGTTCAACCTGGCCAGGGCGGTGCAGTAGATAACTGGGTCGGTGGCCGTGGCTCAAAGATGCCATTGGGGCTTCCACAACTGTGAAATCTCAAGGCAAGGCAAACCCATGTCAGGTCGCTTATATAAATGGTTCCCTAATGACGTGTCTTGCCTTATCTGCATCATAGGGAACTGATACGCAGAAGAGTCAGCTCTGCAACACATCGGGGAGGACTTGTCAAGAGAAATTCACAATCCTGGATGCTGAAAGCTTCAGAGGTGAAGGCGCTGCTTCTCTGAGCCCCACGAACCGTCCCAAAGGAGCGTCCGTGAGAAAGGCAGGCAGTGAGGTGTTGTGCTGTTCAGCAGACAGACCCCCCTACGTACGCCATACACTTCTCAATGCCTTTCGATTTGACCTTCTGACCTTTCAAAATACAGTCTAAACACATCTGCTCATCAGGGCTGATTTTTACATCAGTCCCCATACTGTCCTTTTCCGGAATCAGCAACAAAACTGTTTCTCAAAGCAACAGCTGGTTTACATGCTCTTATTTTCAAGCCAAGTCCTTCACAGATACTCCCCTCCCCTCCAGTTTTAGCTGTCTTACTGCTCCATCTGGTCCCCCTGTGCTTGGAGGAACGCCAGTACCTCCTAGGACAAAAAAGCTCTCTGCAGTTTGAGATTGTTGGGATAAAGTGAGCAAGAAGCAGCAGCATCTGCATTCGTTTCCAGTTCCAGCTCTGGACTGTCCCAGGAGGCTTTGAGCAGCTCTGAGGCCGAGCTCTTTCCACTGCCCAGTGAAGCTCTCCATGGAGGCACAGCACGGATGAGACAACGGCGTATTGTGTCTGAGCATCTCCATGTTCCCCACGGGCCAGCTTGGGGTACAGGGGGGTGGTAGCTCCAGCTGAAGACACAAGCTATGTAGGTGGCAATGTAGGGGAAAAAATATGTTTGACTGGGTTTTAAACGCTTTTGCTCACTTGAGGCATTCCTTTCTTTCCGCTCTTCTCCCAGATAAATGAAATACGGAAAGATCTAAAGATGCTGGTGAAGCTAGGGGAAGTCCTGCAATATTTCTCTGTAATCCATCTGATGTTTCTGTTCCCAATCACAAGGTAAAATGAGGAGAGATCCCGTTTCCAGCTCGATGCTTGCTGTTCACTCTGCTTTCTGCATGTGAAGAGTTTCTCACCTGTTAGAATGGGGGAGACGCGTTGCACCAGCTCTGGTTTCCTGCTCCATCCTGGTCCCGAGCCCTGGCAAAGGCAGCAGAACTGCTTTTTTTTTTTTTGGAGGACTGGAAACAGGGGACACTGCCTACTGGTCCTGAGGGACCAGAAATAACCACTCAAATAACCACCAGGAGTCTTGCTAGGAGGAATCAATGAGAGTTGGAAGCCTAAATTTCAGAGCTGACAGACCAGACAAGCATCCTAGAAAACATCAGGAAGCCTGGTCCAGGATGAAGTAAAGGTCTCAGGCAGTTCACATTGTTGCTAATACATCTGAGGAACAGTTCCTTTGTTTTAAGGACAATAGCTTGCTTGCCTCTAGGGATCCTGGTGTGGGCTCCTTTCTCGCCTATGTTACAGCTCAGGAACAAAAAAAACCCCAAAGAATGAATTGAGAAAAGGAACAAGCAACGCCAGGAAAGGGTGGATTTGTGCTCCCCTGATCAGGGCCTTTGTTGGAGATGTGAGGTCCTGGCAAAGAGGTTGTTGATATCCTCCACCTCTTTCCCCAGCCTGCCAGGCAGTAAACCCATCACAGACACCCTGAGTTGGGGATGCTCTTCACAGGCTATGGGTTGATAGGATAGGGCTGCAAAAGAGCTCAGGACTGTGGCAGGGAGCTGCAGCCCGGAGAGCAGGAGGAGCAAGGCCACCCCAGGACAAAGGCGCGTCTTTGTCCGCCTCCTGTGTGCAGCTAAGGGGTTTCCTCATTGAGGTTTGCTCAGCCCCGAGAGGTTTCAAGTTCATTCAAAAGCACAGAAGGTAGGTACTTCGCAAGGCCAGCGCAGCCGGAAAAGGATTATCTTGTGCTTAGAAACACACAGTAACACAAGTTACTCTATCTTTCAAACAAATATCCTACCCAACCCTGTCCCACTTGGGGTTTTTTTTAGGCCCAGTTAAAGGGGTTCTGTATGAAGCGCACAAATCGTGGCCATCAGCAGGGCCTCAGACCCCCTGTGCCTCCCTACCCTGGTAATGGGAATCTGTTGAGGGATTCACAGAGCTCCAGGTCCTTAATCCATGCAAAAATTAGCCTTTAAATAGATTCACCTGTCTTCAGTCTCCCTGGCTCTGGACAGACACGGAGCCAGGCCGTGGAAGCCCGTTCAAAATCTTTCACCTCTCGAAAAATTAAGAGCCTGGAAAAAGCCTTTTCTCCGATATATCCAGTCCAGATTTGTAAAGCAAGGGAGAGGAATCCTGACACAGAGTCACCAAACCAGGGAGGCTCCTTGCTCTGCATCAGCTCTGCCTTGCAAACCGCCCCCAGACTCTTGTCCTCCGCTCCCCTCTGGTGTGCACAAAGGAGCAGGAGTGTGCACGATGTCCCTCTGGTACCCCGCGCAAGCCCAGCTTCCTCGGGAACAGGATTAACTTGAAATTTCAGGAGCTGGATACCAAAACTGCGGAAGTTTTTTCTGAAAAACAATACATCGAGGCTTTTGGCTTGTCGCCTGGATGGAGCCGTACGGTACACGCAGGGAAGGTTTTAGCACAGGGACTTTAGAGAAGGATTTCGGATCTGCAGTGAGTCCTGTTACGGGACGCAGACGAAAGCAAACTCTCCAGTTAGAGAAATAAACCCCCTGATGCACCAGAACAGTAGAGATAATCTGTCCCTTTTTAAAGGATCTCAGGAACAGAAATGGAGCTTCGACAGCCAGAGCGTAAATAGTTGGGTGAAACGTGACGGAGATAGAATAATGGTTATATTTACAAAATCTACTTGAGCGGCAAGAAGATCCATGGCTCCGGATGCTAAATTCACACTCGATCTCAATGGCCGGACCCACAGCTGGCTGAAGGGAATGAAGAGGCTCGTATACACTCCAATGAGCCTTAGATCACAAATCAAATCAACAGCCCTCTACATCACTGATAATTGTACACCAGGAGTCAATGCAAATTAATTAGATGCTAGAAAGCTTTTTTTCTCCAGAAGAAAGGAAAAGCAATTGCCTAGTTTGGAAGTCCAGCATCCTTCATTGCCACCAGTCCAGTTTATCTGAGTTCAAGGCACAAGGCATGCCTGGTCACCCACTCTACCATCACCTCCACCCCACAAGCGTGCCCTCTCTCACACAGCACACGTGTTAAAGCCACCAGGACAGATCTGTTTTCCGAGTACCAATGCTTTCGCTGCTAGTTCACATACACAGTGCTGTACTAAAGCTCAGTCAGCACATCCCCACAGCTATCCAACAGCAGAGCCACAAAGGCTGTTACACTCCACCAACTTCCCTAACAATCACTCCAAATAGCCATTTCTGAGGACTTTTGACTTTGACTACCGTAATTCTTCAATGACCGTATTCCTACATTGTCTCAATAACTGTATTACCTGTTTTTTTTTTGGCATATTGTCACAGCCCTCTCTGCTGCTGCAGCGGTTTTGGAGAGGTTGGTGTGTCCTCGGTGGACGTTCGCTTTTCTTGGGTATGATGGAGTCGTAGAATGGTTCAGGATTGAAGGAACCTTAAAGATCATCCAAGGCTCCTGTTGGCTCTGCAAATAGTGTTAAAAAAAATAAATAAAGATATGTACAGTCTACAGGTATATTCCTACACCCTTCCTTTCCTAGGAGGGTGACATCTGCCTTGCATTCATGGCAGCTCCCTACCACATCTGTAGCTCTTGGTCCTGTCTTTGACAATATTGATCCTTACCCTGCTAGATCACGTGTAGCACACGAGTCGGTAAAGCAACTCCTGTTGCTGGCACCTCACCCCAAAGCAGACACATGCAATGCACTTATCCAGAAGGAAATTAGCCTTTATATGATCCACACCCAGCATCCACATGAACCACCTGCAGGAAAGCGGCCCCAAACCTTTCACATCGGGACCTGCAAGCAGCGACGTCAACCAAGCAGCGACATCAACCGGGGCCACCCTCGCTGCCTGTTGCTCAGCTGTACGACGCAGAGCACTCCTTCCCTTTGAACCACCTCTGAAGATTACTTCTGCTCCACAAGAAGCGTGACTCATTGATGGATTAGCCCGGATCTGTCACACAGCAAGGCAATAGGGCAGAAAAACAAAAGGCCAATCCAGTTGTGCAGAGAGAGACCCCAGCCTGTGGAGCAGGGAAGTAATCCTTCCTCTCTATAGGACCCTGGTAATTGCGTCTGGATTGCATCGAGCTTGCAGGAGGCCATTCCCAGAAAGGCTGACCAACCAGAGCAAGCTCAAAGCTGATTAACAACACACAGCTGAGGTCTGGAGAGATTGATTTATGTGGAGGCACTCACGGAGTTCAATAAGGCTTGCTCAGCCAAGTTATGATTAGAGGAGATAACAGTCTAGAAATACCTGTGGGCTAAAAAATCTGATGACCTACCTTTGTGGGGCTGCTCGGAGGTTAACCTGAAAGCCTGGAGATAATGAAATATGCCATGTGTCGGGGGAGCAGGCAGAGCCCCGCTGAGGACTGCACACACGCAGCAGTGCTCATGGGACAGAGCGTGACCCAAGGGGCAAAGTACTCTGTCCAAGACAGGGAGAACCCTTTACGTGGTGCCAGAGGGGCTGCCTAGGTGGGTGAATCCATCGGGGAAGGGTTGCCTTTCCCGCGGGAGGGCGAGAAGCAGGGCAATGGCTGTCATGCAGCTCTCTCCAAGACAGACCATGGGCTTTCCCAGGTTCTCTTCCCAGTGTGGTGTTCCCCAGAGCAGGCAGCCAGCTGCCGGTTGGTGCCGCCCGCTCCAAGCCTGTAGCATCACCAAGGCTTGAGAGAGCCCAACAGCGAACGCCGCGCAAGGCTCCCTCTCCTCAGCAACCGATTCAATTTGCAGAGTGATTCAGCAACGTATTGATTTAACTATCTACAGACAGATGACCTCTCTCTGGGACATGTTTTTTTAGCGGAGGGATTCATCCTTTGGTATTAATTTGTTAATAGATTTACTGTGGAGTCACTTCACCTCAGCAGAGGGAGGGAGATGGGGCGGGGGGAGGTTTGGCTTCTCTACAAACCGGCAACGAAATGAGGGCTTCTCAATATAAAAAGGCATCACTTTCTACTGTTTTTTAATTCACATTTCCTTAGCACCACCCCAACAGCAACCCACTTGGCTAGACTTCTTCAGCCTGCAGCCCAGAAGAGGGTGAGGGACCGCGATGCAATGGTAGCACACATAGAGCCGGACAGTTTGGGTGGCACAGCCATCAGCATCCTATGGGTTGGGTGGGGAACACGCTTGTCCGAGACAGCTCACCCCTTGTTCAGCAACACCAGAACCCCCGGCAAGAGGAGTTTCTGCGTGGCTGCAGAACGCGTTTTCCTGTACACATGCAAACAGCACACAAACCGTAAGCCAGTACCTAAGCTGTTATCACTCATCGCAGCCTTGGAGGAATCAGCCCTGATTTACACCAGCTGAGAGCAGGCATCCGAACTGGAAATATTTCATCACCACGTGGCTACCGTGACGGTTAAAAATGTAATCTTGCACTGCAAGGGATCATCTGTATCCCGAATCCAAACATCCTGTATTATTCTCTGCCTCAGAAACCAATTGCTTTTCACTGTGAGCTTTCAGACCCCATGATTTAGCCCTCTCTTACCTCCTGCCAATCTGTAACCAGGACAGCATGAGAAGAGGAACGGTTGTTCTGCAAGGCATAGCTGTCGATAGGACAGCAGGCAGATGCGGTATGTCAGTCCAGCCCTGCCCGTTCCTCTACATAATCCTACATACACATTAGACAGAATTGCTCCTCCACAGAGTCAACTTTTAACATCAAAAAGTCTATTTTTTTTCAGACAGTTCCTTCGTGAGCTCCCACAGTCCTCCTCTCCTCAGAGGATCAAGCAGCTCTCATCTCCTCCGCACAATGGAAGGGATCCCAGGCTGCGGAGGGGCTCTTGATCAAGGACTTACAGGGATAGCTTGAGGGGGAAAGGTTTTAATCTGAAAGAGGGGACACTGAGATGAGATATTAGGAAGAATTTTTGTTTGTTTGCTTTGATTTTCAGAAATATTTAGATCAGCTTTTAGGAAAAACTTGTTTTTTCCCGTAAGGGTGGTGAGGACCTGGCGCAAGTTATCCAGAGAAGTCATGGATGCCTCACCCCTGGAGGTGTTCCAGACCAGGCTGGATGAGGCTTTGAGCAATCTGATCCAGTGGGGTGTCCCTGCCCATGGCAGGGGGCTGGAACTGGATGATCTTTAAGGTCCCTTCCGACCCAAACCATTCTATGACTTGATGAAGCAGCAGCCATCCTACCCCACCAAATGCAGGTAGAACACACTTTCACCTTGTGTCCTGGATACACAATACCAAAAACCAACTCAATCAGGAGAACTAGAGAAACACTATATTGAAAAAGAGAATGAGAGTTTAAGAGTCGTTTAAGAGAAATGGGACTTCTAAAGCCAACCAGCAGAGCAGGCTGAGACGCAGAAGGTACTGAATTTGCCCTTAGGCTTTAGTGAATGAGTCATTTTCATTTTCTTTCTTAGTATAAATGTCATTCTTTAGTGACTTCACCTTTTGATGTAGTTTCCCTTTCTCTGCGTAGCTGGAAGATGAAGTGGCAGGGACTGCTAAGAGGTACGTTTTTAATACAGGGAAAGGGTTGTCGGTTCCCCAGTCAGGTGCTTATCGTGACATTTCTCTCCTGTGCCAGGGGCTGTCTGGGGAGGGGCACAGAAGCGGGGGTCTTTTCTGCTGTTCAGTTGGCTCAACAAAGTAAGGGAGGAATGCAGGAGGACACACCCTTGAATCTGGTCTGCAGAGCACGTTACCTGAGCTTTCCATGGAATTGCTCTCTGTATATAAGCGCGAGCTTAGTCCCTGCCCACAGCTCCCGCAGCTGCACGTTTTCAAGATAGGAATAACAAAAATGCACTTTTTACCCAAAGACCTCAAAGTGAGCCTAGACTCTAGAGAAACAATCAGCCAGGAAAGTGAGCCGAGCCACAGAGCAGCATAACAAGACTGAGGACTTACCCGTGGAGCAACTTTCACCTAAGGCCTTCTAAGAATTGGGCTCAGACGGAGAATGGCAGGAAAAAAATGCCCCTGCAATGTGTCAGAGGCAAGTATTTATCAGCCCAGCAGTCGTCACCATCTTCATCTTCTTGATGTTGGCCTCATAACCCAAGGTCTGCCTAAAAGATGTCCTATCTAAATGTCAAACACGCTTGCTTCCAACCCAGTGACCGAGGAGGTCTCTTTGCAACCGTAGGGCTCTTCTCAACCTAGCTGAAGGGCTTGAGTGGAGAACTGCTGCTTTCCTGGGTGTGGGGACGCCACACTCGAAGGTCATCAGCCAGCATAGACATCAGAAATGTAGTAAGTACCGAAGAACCACATCCCAGCCTCCAGTGAGACTATGAGAAAGTTGCTCTCGCTACAGAGCTGTGAAGTCCTGGGGTTTGGAGTTTTTCCCCCTCCTTTCTGGGCTGCTGCGCTCTTAAAAAGAAAAATGAATGTGAAATTCTTGCAAGGGAGATCACGTTTATTGCTGAGAGCAAACCTCTCCAAGACACTGCGATGGAGACAGAGCTCAGTTACGTGTCAGCAGAGTCTCTGCCGCCGGGCGGCCAGTCTCGCACTTGCGAAAGGGAAGCACAGCACAAACTATTTGGAGGATGGCACCTCTGCTCGCAACCCATGCTGCTGGAGCTGGGGCTCAGCTGGGGCCTGCGGCAAAAGGTGGGGTCCTGTAACCAAGGAGGACTCTAGAAAGACAGAGGGAACCGGTCTACGAGATTTCCTGCCAGAAAGCGGCATTGAAGAGCTCTTTTAGATCTCTCACACTGCTGCATGCGTACATCCCCGGCGGGGATGAGTGAAAGAGGATTTTGGAACAACAAAAAAATAAAATTCCCTTCTTTGCTTGAAACCTCCACTGCTCGTTCAACTGCCTTTGCGTTCAAGTCACCGTCTGAAGGTTTATCTCCACAGGAATGTGACAGGGTAGGACAGAAATGGACTGTGTCCTCCCTCTTGCATGAGTCTCAATCCTTCCCTGAAAGCTTTTTTAGGGAAGCTGTTGATCAGGCTTCATGCCGGCTCTTGCCCCATCCACCATCACACATCGTTTTCTAGTGAGGTTCGTGTGCAAGGAGGGCAGAGCTGGTACAGCCTCCAGGTAGCTCTGCCTGTTGCCGGAGGGGCTATCAGATGCGCGGACCCCAGCTCCGGGTATTTATAGCACCATTCCTCCCCTCCACAGCAGAGAGACACGTTCGCCAGCACTTTGGCTTCCAGCAGGCTAAATGACACACTAAGCTGATCTGCAAAATATGTGTCTAATCCCGGACAGGCTTTTCCAGCTGACTTTTAATGAGATGCGGTCTTCCCTCCCCGCCAAGCTCCCCTTTAGGTTAACTTTGTTCTCTGCCTGATGGATTGAAACCCCACACATCTCAGAAGCGGCTGCTCTGTAGCAGCAAAGGCAAAGCATCCTAGACAGACACACTTTCCCCTCCCCATCCATGGCAGCTGCACGCGGAGCACCACCACAGCAGGGACAGCCGTCCTGGTGCAGCGGGGAGAAAGCCGAACCCTTCCCTGGAGGAGCTGCTGGGCATCTAATTGCATGCACACACTCACCACTAATTTATCCCAGGGCAGTCCGTGCTTTGATGCAGCCGCCCAAGGAAGCAGAGCAGATGTGCCCCGCGCATTCTGCAAGCAGCATCGGGAAGTTATCAACAGCATGAGGCCCACAGGCGGGGGAGCAAGCTGCCTTTGGCTGAGGATGAAGGCACCTTTCCGATTTGGACAACAGCTGGAGCCAGCTCATGTTCCTCGCAACCACCCTGGTCTTTCAGCCCTCTCCTCTCTAGGCTCAGGAGGGGTCTGAAGGGTCTCCTGCGGGGTCTCCTGCCTTTTTCCCTGAACAGGAGTCTGTAGCCTTCAACATTTGGGCAGCAAAGAAACCAGGGAAGAGCTCTTGCAGAGCTCCGCGAGATAAGGGATTGTTTCTTCCATGAGACGTAAAGGGAGGGGGTGCTCCCAGATCTGACCTGGAGGGAATGGTAACTGCAGGATGCCCGCTTGGATGAGGAAAAGATTACAGCTCTAATTGCATGGAAATGTTTTTGGCGAACTACTCCTGTCACGCAGGAATAGTAGCTGCTTAACAACCCTGGGAATACAGACCTGGGAGGAATGCGGAATAAAGATATGGAGCTGCATACGGCTTTAACTGCAGCCTGCCTCTCTTTGAGGCACGAAATTCATAGCTGACCTTTCCACATAAGTATGGTGGACGTAGCATCACGCCTAGAAGTATCATTTGGCCTGGCTTTCGCAAGAAGATTTAGCTATAGCACAGGCTTCATAGCAGTTTTCAGCAGGGTGGAGGAAGCGCCTTGGCAACTTGCAGAGTAATTGCAATGTTCGGCTTACCCGTCTTACTTCCTAAAGGCCAAGAAAATTGCTATGGGCAATAAATAGAACACAGTGGACAAAGTCCGTAATTTCGAACTGGCAAGGAGATGCTAACTGCCCGTTCTTTTTTTTTTAGCATGAAAAGACATGGATACATTTGAAGTGGTTTCACTTAAAAAGCCCACACCGAACACGGATCAGTCTTTTCTCCAATACAAGCTTTGTTTTCTTTGATGTGTTCCTGGGAAGCTGCTTCTAACCTACCGTTCCAGCCTGTGAGGACAGCAGCTCGCTCACTAGCTCAAGAAGAAAAAGAACTGTGTAGGTCTGAGCTGTTCTCGGACCACCCGAATTCCACAACCTCCGTAACTAAACATACATGTGCAGGAGCATCCATGCTACACCTGTACACGCCTTAGCACAAAACAGCCACCCAGAAAGCTTTCCAGCTCCAGGGCCCAGCTCTCTGGAGGTTTCCAGATGCTGCTGAATACCAACTGCCACCGCGCGGCTCAATGCAGAGGTTAAGTCTCAGGGTATCCCCATTTTACAGGGCATGGGAAGGGCAAAGCAGAATTTCCCAGGCTTTGTCCCAACTCCTCCAGTTTCACAGAATCACAGAATCACCAGGTTGGAAAGGACCCATTGGATCATCGAGTCCAACCATTCCTAACACTCCCTAAACCATGTCCCTCAGCACTTCATCCACCCGTTCCTTAAACACCTCCAGGGAAGGCGACTCGACCCCCTCCCTGGGCAGCTGTTCCAGTGCCCAATGACTCTTACTGTGAAGAATTTTTTTCTGATATCCAACCTGAACCTCCCCTGACGGAGCTTCAGGCCATTCCCCCTTGTCCTGTCCCCTGTCACTTGGGAGAAGAGCCCAGCTCCCTCCTCTCCACAACCTCCTTTCAGGCAGTTGTAGAGAGCAATAAGGTCTCCCCTCAGCCTCCTCTTCTCCAGGCTAAACAACCAGCAACACACCCTATCCATAGCGTGAGACTAGTTCCTCGAGCACCAGGAAGCACCTGAGCAGAAGTTTCCCCAGCCAAAAAGCGCTCCCATTTTGTCCCCGGGTTCCCAAGAAGGAAGATGTGGAGATGGATGAGCCCACCTGTGGTTTCCCAGAGCCAACCCGGATTTCAGGCTGTCGCCTCAAGACAAATAAACCTGCAGCAGGTCAGAGAGCTCTGCCACACCTCCGGGGAGCCCTTTTTAGGTTCCAGTAATGCCTCCAGGATGCAAATTCATCTTCTTTTCTCAGGCAGGAAACCCACGCTTCTCATTGTCATACTGCAACTCCCCAGTGCCGATGGGGATGGCCTGGGACAACGTGCCTGGTGTCGGGGAAGAATTATACACGGATGCTGGCAGGTATCCATCCATCTGAAAGAGCAGAGCAGTTACACAATTATCGAACAGGCTACATTGTATAGCACAGGAGAAATAAGAGGGCTTAATTAAGCCATTGGCAGCACAAAGAAAGCTCTGACAGATGCTCAGACAAAGTACCAGACAGCAGGGGTTCAACACGCATTATAAAGCGCCTCTCACCTTTCAGCAGCGTAGCAGGTCGAGATAAGCCTTTGCCACCTTTTAGTTTCTTCTGCTTGGAGATGGGTAGCCAGTCAGGCTAGTCAGAAAACAAACCTTAATGAAACGTGTTTAAACAGTTTTACTGCTCCTCCGCAATGACAGTTTTCCAAAGCCATTGGTTCTGTCTGGAAATAGACTTGAAGTTTGCTCTTGGTGTGTCCTTCAGCCATTCTATGGTGCCATCACTTACTACACTGGATGAATTTTCTCCTCCTTTGGTCAGGAAGCGTCTGACCCTCTTCAGCTGTTCTCAGAAGTTTAGTTTTGTCAACACACCAAATTCTTGCAAGTGCTGACAAAAATCTTCTGGCCAGGCCATGCCTTCAGCCACAAAATACTTCATCTGCAGGACTTGGTCCAATGTCCCTTGCCCATATCTGAACCTGCTGATAGGCCCACAGACATTTTCCTCTTTTTCTATTAGATAAGGTTTCCTACTTTACTCAATGTGCACCCCCACTTCCTCTATTCCTGATCTTTCCCCCTCTGTCTGTCCCTTTCATATCCCATCTTCACGAGCTCTGGCATGGATAACAGCGAGCAGCACTTCTCCATGGCTCAACACTTGATGTAAAAACTTAAGTGAACTGCTATAACATCAGACCATCTCATATTTCATCTTAATCGAGAAGCTTACACCAGTGACTCATAGAATGGTTTGGGTTGGAAGGGACCTTAAAGATTACTCAGTTCCGATTGCCTTCTCATGGGCAGGGATCAAGTGGCTCATAGCCTCATCCAACCTGGCCTTGAACACCTCCAGGGTGAGACATCCAGAAATTCTCTGGGCATAACGCCTAGTAGTAAAGCTAATACTACCAAAGCACCAATAAGAGACCAAAACCTTGACCACCACCACTTCCCTCCACAGTGTGAGGTTATATGAACGTAAGGAAAAGGTTAAAACATGCTTCGCTCCAGGCTGGTTTCAGATGTTTTGAGATCAGTTCCATGCAGAAAGGTTGGTTTACCTCAAAGCCTGGAAAGCAGCCCGCGTGGCAACTCCGCCTGGTTTTAAAATCAACTTAGTTGAACAGGTTTTAAGCCAACTGAAAAGTCACACAAAGGCAAACACACCTTTTAGTGAAAAACGTGATCCCGCTACTCTTTTTCTGAGGGTTTTATTGTCTCAGGGTGCCTCAAGGGAATTGGAAGTCACAAAGTGCTGAAATCAGTTCCAGTTTTG